>NC_092113.1:40324007-40573602 GCF_045679555.1 Salvelinus alpinus | reverse complement strand
ACATTTCTCCCCATGGCAAAATGTGTAGAATTGCAGCAAACTTTACTTTAAAACTGCAACATTTTGTCAATGTCCATATAATGACTGTCTGTCCATCTCGGTTGTGTCCATAGACGTACAGTACATTTGGGAAGTATTAGGACCCCTTCCCTTTTTCCACATTTTATTACGTTACAGCCTTGTTCTAAAATTGATTAATACATTTTTTTTTTTTTTTTAATCCTCATCAATCTATACACAATAGCCCATAATGACAAAGCAAAAATAGGTTTTTAGACATTTTTGCAAATGTACAGTACCAGTCAAAAGTTTGGACACCTACTCATTCCAGGGTTTTTCTTTATTTTTACTATTTTCTACATTGTAGAATAATAGTGAAAACATCAACACTATGAAATAACACATATGGAATCATGTAGTAACCAAAAAAGTGTTAAAAAATATATTTTATATTTAAGATTCTTCAAAGTAGGAACCCTTTGCCTTGATGACAGCTTTACACACTCTTGGCATTCTCTCAACCAGCTTCATGAGGTAGTCACCTGGAATGCATTTCAAGATTTGTGTGCCTTGTTAAAAGTTAATTTGTTGAATTTCTTTCCTTAATGTGTTTGAGCCAATCAGCTGTGTTGTGACAAAGTAGGGTTGGTATAGAGAAGATAGCCCTATTTGGTAAAAGACCACGTACATGTTATGGCAAGAACAGCTCAAATAAGCAAAGAGAAACAACAGTCCATCATTACTTTAAGACATGAAGGTCAGTCAATCCGGAACATTTCAAGAACTTTGAAAAAACATAAAGCGAGATTAAACTGGCTCTCATGAGAACTGCCACAGGAAAGGAAGACCCAGAGTTACCTCTGCTGCAGAGGATACATTCATTAGAGTTACCAGCCTCAGAAATTGCAACCCAAATGAAGAGTTCAAGTAACAGACACATCTCAACATCAACTGTTCAGTGGAGACTGTGTGAATCAGGCCTTCGAATTGTTGCATAGAAACAGACACCAATAAGAAGAGCCTTGCTTGGGCCAAGAAACACGAGCAATGGACATTAGACCAGTGGAAATCTGTCCAAAGGTGCGATTTTTGGTTCCAACCGCTGTAAGACGCACAGTAGGTGAAAGGATGATCTCTGCATGTGTGGTTCCCACTGTGAAGCATGGAGGAGGAGGTGTGATGGTGCTTTGCTGTTGACACGGTCTGTGATTTATTTAGAATTCTAGGCACACTTAACCAGCATGGCTACCACAGCATTCTGCAGTGATACGTCATCCCATCTGGTTTGGGCTTAGTGGGACTATCATTTGTTTTCCAACAGGACAATGACCCAACACTGTGTACGGGCTATTTTTTTTAATATTAATATATTTTAATTATATTTTTATCCCCTTTTCTCCACAATTTCATGATATCCAATTGGTAGTTACAGTCTTGTTCCATTGCTGCAACTCCCGTACGGACTCGGGAGAGGCGAAGGTCAAGAGCCGTGTGTCCTCCGAAACACGACCCTGCCAAGCCGCACTGCTTCTTGACACAATGCTTGCTTAATCCGGAAGCCAGCCGCATCAATGTGTCGGAGGAAACACAGTACACCTGGCGACCGTGTTAGTGTGCACTGCGCCCAGCCCATCACAGGAGTCGCTAGAGCGCAATGGGACAAGGACACACCAGCCGGCCAAGACCTCCCCTAACCAGGACAACGCTGGGCCAATTGTGCGCCACCTTATGGGTCACAGCAGGCTGCAACACAGCCTGGGATCGACCAGGATCTGTAGTGATGCAGTGCCTTAGACCGCTGCGCCACTCGGGAGGCTGTAAGGGCTATTTGACCAAGAAGGAGAGTGATGGAGTGCTGCATCAGATGACCTGGCCTCCACAATCACCCGACCTCAACCCAATTGAGATGGTTTGGGATGAGTTGGACCGCAGAGTGAAAGCAAAGCAGCCAACAAGTGCTCAGCATATGTGGGAACTCCTTCAACACTTTTTTTGGTTACTACATGATTCCATATGTGTTACTTCATAGTGTCTTCACTATTCCAAATCAAATCAAAGTTTATTTGTCACGTGCGCCGAATACAACAGGTGTAGACCTTACAGTGAAATGCTTACTTACCAATTGTGCGGGGGGAAAAGAAGGTATGTGTGTAGGTAAGTAAAGAAATAAAACAACAGTAAAAAGACATTTGAAAAAAGAGTAGCAAGGCTATATACAGACCTGTTAGTCAGGCTTATTGAGGTAGTATGTACATGTAGGTATGGTTAAAGTGACTATGCATATATGATGAACAGAGAGTAGCAGAAGCGTAAAAAGAGGGGTTGGCAGGTGGTGGGACACAATGTAGATAGCCCGGTTAGCCAATGTGCGGGAGCACTGGTTGGTCGGGCCAATTTAGGTAGTATGTACATGAATGTATAGTTAAAGTGACTATGCATATAAGATAAACAGAGAGTAGCAGCAATGTAGAAAAGAGTAAAAAATAAAGAAAAACCCTTGAATGATTAGGTGTGTCCAAACTTTTGACTGAGACTGTATTGAACATAAACAGCTTATTTACATAAGTATTCAGACCCTTTGCGATGAGGTTCTAAATTGAGCTCCAGTGCATCCTGTTTCCATTGATCATCCCTGAGATGTTTCCACCTGTTGTAAATTAAATTGATTGGACATGATTTGGAAAGGCTCACACCTGTCTTTTTAAGGTCCCACAGTTGACAGTGCATGTCAGAGCAAAACACAAGCCATGAGGTCGAAAGAATTGTCCGTAGAGCTCCGAGACAGGATTGTGTCGAGGCACAGATCTGGGGAAGGGTACCAAGTACACATTAATGCCCATGATTTTGGAAGATGTTCGACGTGCAGGTGTCCACATACTTTTGGTCACGTAGTGTATATTCATGTTTGTTTGTGTACATCATTGGTTGTGTCCACCCACCCTCAGACCTGGACGATATTAACCGTAATATAAAACATTTATCACTTCTCATATTGTCTGTCCATCTGGGTTGTGTGCCCCTCAGACCCAGACCCAGTGTTGAGCCCTATGGTGATCAGCTGCCTAGCTTCTGCTCTGGCCTTCCTCGTGGCTCTCGTCGTCGTCGTCGTCATCATCATCGTTGCCAGAGTCAAGCTCTGCAAGAGACAGGAGAACCCCTTGGCGCTAGAGCTAGAGACCAGAACCTGTGAGTCCTTGTCTTGTATCGTCCCACTCCTAGCTTTTATCCTGGAATCCAGGTTGGGGTCAGTTCCATTTCAATTCCAGTCAACTCAGAAAGTAAACCCAATTTCATATTTTCCCTCATTGAAAATAATTTGACTTAAACTCTGCTGGAATCCTTACGGATAGAAACACTGGTGAAACTGGGCTTATCAGTTTGGATTCCTGGCCATCTTTGCTTACCACTGTCAAGTTAATTTAGAAGAATCATCCTCTATAACCACTAACAGACTGACGTGTCTATTAACATGTCTGATATGACCAACAGGTGTGGACAACACATACGTTGCCTTGGGATGATGAGCTGGGCAGATATATTGGATAAAGAGAAGGACCATGTGTTTGTGAGAGAACCATCAAGATGGAACCCACAATGCAGACATTCCTGAGCTGACAACCTTCCTCAGGGATGGGTCACAGACAGAGATAGTGACACAAGACAAGTACCAAAGCACTACGTAGGAGCCATACACACGACATCTACTAGAACCTGGTAGAATCCTGCATTAGAACATGACAACACTTGTAGGTAGATTTGTTAAGCCATCATCCATATACCAGGCACACTGTAATGAACACTACAATCAACTAACTATAAAAGGACAATGACTACAATGACCCTATTGGACACTTTGGCCTTTCTAGGCCAGTTCTCATGCCAAAAATCAGCTCCAACTGACGAGACTGGACATGAATTCGACTGAGCACTAAGTTCCAATGCCAATGATTTTAATTGTTAAATGATGGTTGAATAAGACTGACGGTCAGTTAAACTATTTCACTATTGACGTCAACAAGAGAACAGCGAACACTTGTTGGACTGAAGAAAGATTCACTTTAAGGCCTCAGCATACTTCAGTTCGGTTAGCCGAAGTCTGCTAGGCCAACCGAACGAGTGAGGTCGTGTACTCCCTTAAAAGACCTTCGCTTGAAAAACAAGAGGCAGTAGTACGGTTTGTCCAGTTTGAGATGTCGTAGCCAGTATACACTTCCTCAAAATAGTCTGAATTAATCTAAGATACAGTAACTCAAGAAATCTGTATTTTTGACGTTTTTGCTCAGGAGACTTTAGTCGCGTAATTTTTACATCTAACTAAGATGTTTGGTGCAGTATTTCGCAATGGAAAAAAATGCATGACAACATGTCCCCTCAGCACTCAAATTAAGTGGACACTTCTGATGACGTGTCATGACATCTGACGAGTATACACTTGGAGGGCGAGGGAGGAAGGAATGATTTTTAAATGGACCGCCCTTGCCCGGAAATTCGTCACTCGTTCATCCCATTATGATTGACTAGATGATGTCCATCTCCACTAGAGACTGACTAGCTGATGTCCATCTCCACTAGAGACTGACTAGCTGATGTCCATCTCCACTAGAGACTGACTAGCTGATGTCCATCTCCACTAGAGACTGACTAGCTGATGTCCATCTCCACTAGAGACTGACTAGCTGATGTCCATCTCTAGTAGAGACTGACTAGTTGATGTCCATCTCCACTAGAGACTGACTAGCTGATGTCCATCTCCACTAGAGACTGACTAGCTGATGTCCATCTCTAGTAGAGACTGACTAGCTGATGTCCATCTCCACTAGAGACTGACTAGCTGATGTCCATCTCTAGTAGAGACTGACTAGCTGATGTCCATCTCCACTAGAGACTGACTAGCTGATGTCCATCTCCACTAGAGACTGACTAGCTGATGTCCATCTCTAGTAGAGACTGACTAGCTGATGTCCATCTCCACTAGAGACTGACTAGCTGATGTCCATCTCTAGTAGAGACTGACTAGCTGATGTCCATCTCTAGTAGAGACTGACTAGCTGATGTCCATCTCCACTAGAGACTGACTAGCTGATGTCCATCTCCACTAGAGACTGACTAGTTGATGTCCATCTCCACTAGAGACTGACTAGCTGATGTCCATCTCTAGTAGAGACTGACTAGCTGATGTCCATCTCTAGTAGAGACTGACTAGCTGATGTCCATCTCAAGTAGAGACTGACTAGCTGATGTCCATCTCAAGTAGAGACTGACTAGCTGATGTCCATCTCTAGTAGAGACTGACTAGCTGATGTCCATCTCTAGTAGAGACTGACTAGCTGATGTCCATCTCTAGTAGAGACTGACTAGCTGATGTCCATCTCTAGTAGAGACTGACTAGCTGATGTCCATCTCCACTAGAGACTGACTAGCTGATGTCCATCTCCACTAGAGACTGACTAGCTGATGTCCATCTCCACTAGAGACTGACTAGCTGATGTTCATCTCAAGTAGAGACTGACTAGCTGATGTCCATCTCCACTAGAGACTGACTAGCTGATGTCCATCTCCACTAGAGACTGACTAGCTGATGTCCATCTCCACTAGAGACTGACTAGCTGATGTCCATCTCCACTAGAGACTGACTAGCTGATGTCCATCTCCACTAGAGACTGACTAGTTGATGTCCATCTCTAGTAGAGACTGACTAGCCGATGTCCATCTCTAGTAGAGACTGACTAGCTGATGTCCATCTCCACTAGAGACTGACTAGCCGATGTCCATCTCTAGTAGAGACTGACTAGTTGATGACCATCTCCACTAGAGACTGACTAGCTGATGTCCATCTCAAGTAGAGACTGACTAGCTGATGTCCATCTCCACTAGAGACTGACTAGCCGATGTCCATCTCTAGTAGAGACTGACTAGTTGATGACCATCTCCACTAGAGACTGACTAGCTGATGTCCATCTCAAGTAGAGACTGACTAGTTGATGACCATCTCCACTAGAGACTGACTAGCTGATGTCCATCTCCACTAGAGACTGACTAGCTGATGTCCATCTCTAGTAGAGACTGACTAGCCGATGTCCATCTCTAGTAGAGACTGACTAGTTGATGACCATCTCCACTAGAGACTGACTAGCTGATGTCCATCTCAAGTAGAGACTGACTAGCTGATGTCCATCTCCACTAGAGACTGACTAGCTGATGTCCATCTCCACTAGAGACTGACTAGCTGATGTCCATCTCCACTAGAGACTGACTAGCTGATGTCCATCTCTAGTAGAGACTGACTAGCTGATGTCCATCTCTAGTAGAGACTGACTAGCTGATGTCCATCTCCACTAGAGACTGACTAGCTGATGTCCATCTCTAGTAGAGACTGACTAGCTGATGTCCATCTCTAGTAGAGACTGACTAGCTGATGTCCATCTCCACTAGAGACTGACTAGCTGATGTCCATCTCTAGTAGAGACTGACTAGCTGATGTCCATCTCTAGTAGAGACTGACTAGCTGATGTCCATCTCCACTAGAGACTGACTAGCTGATGTCCATCTCCACTAGAGACTGACTAGCTGATGTCCATCTCTAGTAGAGACTGACTAGCTGATGTCCATCTCTAGTAGAGACTGACTAGCTGATGTCCATCTCTAGTAGAGACTGACTAGCTGATGTCCATCTCTAGTAGAGACTGACTAGCTGATGTCCATCTCCACTAGAGACTGACTAGCTGATGTCCATCTCCACTAGAGACTGACTAGCTGATGTCCATCTCTAGTAGAGACTGACTAGCTGATGTCCATCTCTAGTAGAGACTGACTAGCTGATGTCCATCTCTAGTAGAGACTGACTAGTTGATGTCCATCTCTAGTAGAGACTGACTAGCTGATGTCCATCTCCACTAGAGACTGACTAGCTGATGTCCATCTCCACTAGAGACTGACTAGCTGATGTCCATCTCCACTAGAGACTGACTAGCTGATGTCCATCTCCACTAGAGACTGACTAGCTGATGTCCATCTCCACTAGAGAGTGACTAGCTGATGTCCATCTCCACTAGAGACTGACTAGTTGATGTCCATCTCCACTAGAGACTGACTAGTTGATGTCCATCTCTAGTAGAGACTGACTAGCTGATGTCCATCTCCACTAGAGACTGACTAGCTGATGTCCATCTCCACTAGAGACTGACTAGCTGATGTCCATCTCCACTAGAGACTGACTAGCTGATGTCCATCTCCACTAGAGACTGACTAGCTGATGTCCATCTCTAGTAGAGACTGACTAGCTGATGTCCATCTCCACTAGAGACTGACTAGCTGATGTCCATCTCCACTAGAGACTGACTAGCCGATGTCCATCTCTAGTAGAGACTGACTAGTTGATGACCATCTCCACTAGAGACTGACTAGTTGATGTCCATCTCCACTAGAGACTGACTAGCTGATGTCCATCTCCACTAGAGACTGACTAGCTGATGTCCATCTCCACTAGAGACTGACTAGCTGATGTCCATCTCCACTAGAGACTGACTAGCTGATGTCCATCTCCACTAGAGACTGACTAGCTGATGTCCATCTCTAGTAGAGACTGACTAGTTGATGTCCATCTCCACTAGAGACTGACTAGCTGATGTCCATCTCCACTAGAGACTGACTAGCTGATGTCCATCTCCACTAGAGACTGACTAGTTGATGTCCATCTCCACTAGAGACTGACTAGCTGATGTCCATCTCCACTAGAGACTGACTAGTTGATGTCCATCTCCACTAGAGACTGACTAGCTGATGTCCATCTCCACTAGAGACTGACTAGCTGATGTCCATCTCCACTAGAGACTGACTAGCTGATGTCCATCTCCACTAGAGACTGACTAGCTGATGTCCATCTCTAGTAGATAAAGTTTGCCTTTTAGTATCTAGAATCTATGGGTGCCAGGGTTTTATATTTCACTCAGTTACCACATTCGCCGGTATCGCTGTAAGTTCTGTTCACCGTATGTTGCTGGGAATAAATACGAAATATTTATATTCTGTGATCACATTTTATTCTCTACTAACCTGTATTCAATAAGTTAAAGAAAGAAATGACAGAAATTCTGTTTGATACAGAAACATTTATTTAAAAAGTTGGGAGATTCATAGGAATGACTCAAAATGGCTGGATACAAAATATGTGAACAGTTACTGTCTTGCTGAAAAGTATTTACTTGTAGACTGCATCCTATTTATTCCCTATGTAGTGCACGCGAACTACAAAAGTAGTGCACTATATAGGGAATAGGGTGCCATATGGGATGCAGCCCGTGCTCAATAAACATTCTTGTGTGACCAAAGTGATCTCTGATAAAAACAGACAAGTGTCTGGTAAACGTCAAAGTGAATATTACAAAATGATACTGCAGGTGTAGAAACATGTTCTCGTGATGTCACCATAAGACATCTAACAGAACCACCTCGCACACGGAACATTTGAATGACAATACGACCTATCACAGCAATTGCATTTGTATAATAGTGTGAATGGAACCATTAACAGGTCAAAATGCTAAGGCACTTCATTTTCAACTTTAATGCCATTTAGAACCTTGTAATTTAGAACTTTAATGCCATTTAGAACCTTGTAATTTAGAACTTTAATGTCATTTAAACAATCCAAAAATAACAATTGATTTTCTTGTTCATGAAGAAAGCTTAACTTGTGTTTTTGATTCAATTAGACCATGCCCATTTCAAGCTTATCTTCCAAATACAGTTTTTCATAAAAGTTAGGCATGATTCATTGTTGCTGCTTTGTAGTATACCCCCCCAGGACGTAAAGAGAATCCGAGGATACGGCGTATGGCTGACTAAGCCAGACTATACAACTAGATAGGACATTTACACAAATAGCCATTACCAAATCATAATACACTACATGACCAAAAGTATGTGGACACCTGCTCGTCGAACATCTCATTCCAAAATCATGGGCATTAATATTGGAGTTGATCCCCCCCTTTGCTGCTATAACAGCCTCCACTCTTCTGGGAAGGCTTTCCACTAGATGTTGGAACATTGCTGCAGGGATTTACTTCCATTCAGCCACAAGGATTAGTGAGGTTGGCGATTGGGCACTGATGTTGGGCGATTAGGCCTTGCTTGCAGTCGGCGTCATCCCAAAGGTGTTCGATGAGGTTGAGGTCAGGGCTCTGTGTAGGCCAGTCAAGTTCTTCCACACCGATGTCGACAAACCATTTCTGTATGGACCTCGCTTGGTGCACAGGGACATAGTCATGTTGAAACAGGTAAGGGCCTTCCCCAAACTGTTGCCACAAAGTTGGAAACACAGAATGGTCTAGAATGTCATTGTATACTGTAGCGTTAAGATTTCCCTTCACCGGAATTAAGGGGCCTAGAACCATGAAAAACAGCCCGACAATTATTCCTCCACCAAACTTTACAGTTGGCACTATGCATTGGGGCAGGTAGCGATCTGGCATCCGCCAAACCCAGATGGTGAAGTGTGATTCATCACTTCAGAGAACTGATTTCCACTGCTTCAGTCCAATGGCAGTGAACTTCATACTTGTGTGTGTGTGGCTGCTCGGCCATGGAAACTCATTTCATGAATCTCCTGACGAACACTTCTTGTGCTGGCGTTGCTTCCAGGGGCAGTTTGGAACTCGGTAGTGAGTGTTGCAACCGAGGACAGACCATTTTTACACTCTAGGCGCTTCAGCACTCGGCGGTCCCGTTCTGTGAGCTTGTGTGGCCTACCACTTTGTGGCTGAGCCGTTGTTGCTCCTAGACCTTTCCACTTCACAATAACAGCACTTATAGTAAACCAGGGCAGCTTTAGCAGGGCAAAAGTTTGAGGAACTGACGTTGAAAATGGCCATTATACTGTTTGTCTATGGAGATTGCATGGCGGTGTGCTCGATTTTATACCCGTCAACAACAAATAGCCTAATCCAACAATTTGAAGGGGTGACCACATACTTTTGTGTATATAGTGTATTTCTGATTTGATACAATATATATATATATATATGTAAATGTATTTACTATGAACTGTGGACACTACATTTTTTGGGAGATGATGAAGACAGTACTGTGAGAAAGTGTCATCACTATTACCCATAGTAGAAGCACCCTATTTTGGTAACATAGTTGTATGATAAAAGAATACTATACATCATCTAGTAGCTAAATACGAGTCTGGACGGGAGGAAATGTTCTGGCTTTCCTTTGGCACAAAGAATGACAGGCATGGGATTTGCCATAATACATCTGTCAAAATTTGAACACTGGGACGTATTCATTCACACCGTCGCGAAACGTTTTTAAAACGTTGTCCAATAGGAAAATTTGCGATTTTATTATTGGACACTTGCCCATTTTGGACTGTTTTCTTAAAAATGTTCTGCCTAATGAACACATCCCAGATTTTGGAAAAATTTGATTATTGGATTCTGTTAAAGGGGTTACTCTCTACGGACTCCATGTTGATAAATATGAAGTAGAGGAACCCGGCTACGATCAGGAAGACCAGTAACTGGATCCAGAGAGGGACCAGTTTCCCAGAGCTCTCTGTTATTTCCTCCTTCACAACGACACCTCCAGACTTCACCACAGGCGTTGGTTTGGAGTAGGAGGAGTATGATGGTGTGTTGTAGACATGGGGCCTGAAAACAAGGGGGGGGGGGGGGGTTAGTCTCACATGACTACATTCAGGTATGTGATCAGAACATAGAAAAGCAGGCTCTTAGCTAAGGGATAGGTCAGTTTCCATATACACTGAGTATACCAAACATTATGAACAACTTCCTAATATTAGGTTGCACCCCTCCCCCCCTGTTGCCTTCAGAACAGCCTCAATTCGTCAGAGACGTGGACTCTACGAGGTGTCGAAAGCATTCCACCAGGATGCTGGCCCATGTTGACTGCAGTGGAGGCTGCTGAGGGGAGGATGGCTCATAATACTGGCTGGAATGGCATCAAACACACGGAAACCATGTGATGTATTTGATACCATTCCACCTATTCTGTTCCAGCCATTACCACGAGCCTGTCCTCCCCAATTAAGGTGCCAACAACCTCCTGTGGTTGACTCCAATGCTTCCCACAGTTGTGTCAAGTTGGCTGGATGTCCTTTGGGTGGTGGACCATTCCTGATACACACGGGAAACTGTTGAGTGTGGAAAAACACAGCAGCGTTGCAGTCCTGACAAACCGGTGGGTTTGGCACCTACCAAAACCTGTTCAAAAGGCACTAATCTTTTGTCTTGACCAGTCACCCTCTAAATGACACACCTACACAATCCATGTCTCATTTAATCTCAAAGCTTTAAAAAATCATTCTTTAACCCATCTCCTCCCCTTCATCTACACTGATTGAAGTGGATTTATAAGTGACCAATAAAGGATGACAATAGAGACTGACTAGGTGAATGCTGTCATGGAAAGAGTGTTCTTAATGTTTTGTATGCTCAACTGTATATACAGTGCCTTCAGAAAGTATTCACAGCCCTTGACTTTTTCCACATTATGTTATTTAAAATGTATTAAATTGAGATTGTATCACTGGCCTACACACAATACCACATGTGAGGGTGGAATGTTTATTTTTTATTACAAATAATAAAGGAAAAGCTGAAACATCTTCCGTCAAGTATTCAAGTCTAAATCAGTTCAGGAGTAACATGTGCTTAACAAGTCACATAAGCTGTATGGACTCACTCTGTGCAGTAAGTGTTGAACATGATTTTTGAATGACTACCTCATCTCTGTACCCCACACAGATAATCAGTCGAGAAGTTAATTTCAAAATACAGATTCAACCACAAAGACCAGGGAGGTTTTCCAATGCCTCACAGAGAAGGACACCTATTGCTAGATGGGTACACATTTTTAAAAAAGCAGACATTGAATATCCCCTTTGAGCATGGTGAAGTTATTTATTACACTTTGGATGTTGTATCAATACACCCAGTCACTACAAAGATACAGGCGTCCTTCCTAACTCAGTTGCCGGAGAGGAAGGAAACCACACAGGGATTTAACCATGAGACCAATGGTGACTTTAAAAGAGAGTTTAATGGCTGTGATAGGAGAAAACTGAGGATAGATCAACAATACTAACCTAATTCACAGTGAAAAGAAGGAAGCCTGTACAGAATAGAAAACATTCCAAAACACATTGAGTACCATTCTCCATATTTTCAACCATAGTGGTGGCTGCATCATATTATGGGTATGCTTGTAATCGTTAAGGACTGGGGAGTTTTTTTTGTTGATAAAAATGTTAACTGAATGGAGCTAAGTACAGACAAAACTAGAGGGAAAAACTGGTTCAGTTTGCTATCCACTGGGAGACTAATTCACCTTTTAGCAAGACAATAACCTGAAACAAGGCTAAATCTACAATGGAGTTGCTTACCAAGAAGAAAGTCAATATTCCTGAGTGGCTAAGTTACAGTTTTGACTTAAATCTTCTTAAATCTATGGCAAGACTTAAATGGTTTCCTAGCAATGATCAACAACTAATTTGACAGAGCTTGAAGAATTTTGAAAAGAATAATGGAAAAATATTGTACAATCAGTGTGCAAAGATCTTAGGACTTACCCAGAAAGACTCACAGCTGTAATCGCTGCCAAAGGTGATTCTAAAATGTATTGACTCAGGGGTGTGAATACTTATGTAAATGAGATATTTCTGTATTCCATTTAAAACAGTTGCAAAAATGGCTCAAAACGTGTTCACACTTTGTCATTATGGGGTATTGTGTGTAGATGGGTGAGAAAAAAACACAAATATTTAAACAATTTTGAATTCAGGCTGTAACAACAATGTGGAATAAGTCGAGGGGTATGAATACCTTCGGAAGGCACGGAATATGAATGGAGGATAAATGTCAGAAAAGCAGGAATCACATCCCTGAACGTTAGCATAGTTTCAGTATCTGTTTGTCATATGGTTCTTGTCGGCATGACAACGACCATAGGACTTGGCAAGACGGCATAAAAATAAAAAAAACAGATCTGGGACCAAACTATGAAAACATTATTATACATAAACAATTTGAAATCTTTCAAAACGAGAGACTCACTCATCAACGTATTGTCTTCCGCTGCTGTACTCTGGTCTTGATCTTGAATAGAGTTTGCTGCAAAGGAGAGAGAAACAAGTGGATTCGTTTTTATTGGTCCACTTTAAATCAACTGACCATTAAAAAAAAAACACTGGATAACATAAAAATCTGTAAACAAACGTACTCATCCACAAAGTCCCTCTCACTATACTCTGGTCTTGACCTCATGTAGGGTTTTCCATCTCCTGAAGGCATTTCACTTATAACCTGCAAATATGAGAAACAGAATAATATTGATGGTAAGACTGTTTGATTTTCCATCTATTATTTATTTTTATTTAACTAGGCAAGTCAGTTAAGAACAAATTCTTATTTACAATGTAGAAGCAACTAAGAACAAATTAATCAACCCAAGGTTGGATACTTACTGGTGTCCGATAGGTAACATAAGTGACTTCTTCCTCTGAAATGAAGAAAAAGTAAACAAACAAACATTCAGTCAGGTAACCTAGGTGTTAGAGCGTCGATCCAGTAACCCAATGGTCGCTGGTTCGAATCCCCGAGCCGACTAGGTTAAAAACCTGTCGCTGTGCCCTTGAGCAATGCACTTAACCTTCATTGCTCCTGTAAGTCGCTCTGGATAAAAGCATCTGCTAAACGACAAAAATATAATTCCTGATTTCCACTTAGCTCAGTCTAAAGATAGTATATGTATGCATAATGTAGCATTGTGCTATCATGTATGTATAACTTACGCTCTTCTCTGTAGAAGGTTTTGTCTGAGGATGGTTTTGTGACTTTCTTGTCTTTGGCCATGGCCTCTTTTAGCTTCTTCTCATACAGGGGCCTTGTAGTGTCTCCAAAAATGCAGAAATGTTAGATGTGGCTCAGTAATGCAATGAAACCATTGCTACATGACTATTATAATATCATCAATACATTTGAGACCGTCTGGTCATAGACATAACGTTAGTCTATTAGCCTACTCAGTAGGCTAGGAATTCTTAGCTACAGTAGCTAGCTAAAACATTATTCAGCTAAGGGCTGGGTAAGCATATCTAGCTATCGTTAACGTTGAAAAATGAAAGCATGTCTTACCAACGATAGGTCCGTGCTTAATTCCATACTCGTCCAACAGTTCCCTGATTTCTTGGTCAGACTTACTTCCCAGTGTGGCCATACTGTCGGCTATATATTTTGCTCTTTGATTGCAACGGAAAATTACTCGTGTTGACTGGCTACATTAACTACAGTTTAATTTGCAAAAATCAACAATGTTCTGGCACCACCCACCTCCACACATTGCTACCATAGAAATATTATGAATAGAACGGCCTTGGACCCTCTAACCACAAAGTTTCTAAAACCCGGAGGGGTAACATCGCGAGACTTCCGGGAACGCTTATGAAACGGGAACAAACAGTTTTTAATTTTCGTCAAAAACAACATTTTATCGAAGGAGTGCGTTTGAATTGACGGTTTGCACATGCGCAGTTCGGTGCGAGACGACCTTTAGACCGGACGACGTGTTTCTAACGCATGAGATTAGCTAGCCAACATCGCCGTGTCATCGCCTACAAGTGTCATCGGGGATTTCTATTTGGATAAGAAGAATGTAAATTGTTGATCTGTATTTTGAATTTAAAAAAAATATTTTTTATTTGGATAAGCAGTTCTGGCCGCTCTTCATACTGTACTGTCTTTGGTACTACCCTGGCAGTTTGACCTGTTATTTTGTGATGCGATAATTTCAATGGTAATGTAGAGTTGTTCATTTAAATTATGTTACCTGATGTGGCTCATGCAATAGAATGTACGTATTGTAATGTCAATTGAGTTGGATCAACAAATCACAGCATAAGTAGGCATTTCACTGTTGGTCTACACCTGTTGTTTACAAAGCATGTGACAAATAAAATGTATTTGATTTATATTGATGGGTGCACTTCCTGCTTTGCTCCCATGGGTGGGTACACTCCCAATGACCACCAGTCCGATCATTATACCGTCATTGACTTGAATGGCGGATGTCCGTTTGATTCATTCTATTTATATGATTGTTACAACGTTGTTTCAGGTTCCTCTTTTCTTTTTAAAAAATAATAATTTACCCGTGACAGCTGCCTCTTAGGTATATCTTATGCTCTGGCAAGAGTCACATAGTACCAGAGAATTTAGACAATAAGGCTTATATTTGTGTGGAAAAGCTTTCTGTATCTTTGATGTAAAACAATATATAAAATACTGAACCTTAAAGTTAAATGGGAATATAAAATAGACCCCTTTTTATTATCCATCAAACAGATGAAGACATGTTACAGATGAAGACATGTTACAGATGAAGAAATGTTACAGATGAAGACATGATGAAAGTGACAGTAACTACAGTATAAGGAGATAGTATTCTCTTTACAAGTAAGCATTTTTTACTTAGCTGCTGCTACTTTATTATCTAATTATTTTCAGGCATATTGACAATACAGTACAGTCTAGAGGTCGACCGATTAATCAAAATGGCCGATTAATTAGGGTCGATTTCATGTTTTCATAACAATCGGAAATCGGTAATTTTGTACGCCGATTATTATTTTTATTTTTTTACACCTTTATTTAACTAGGCAAGTCAGTTAAGAACACATTCTTATTTTCAATGACGGCCTAGGAACGGTGGGTTAACTGCCTTGTTCAGGGGCAGAACGACAGATTTTTACCTTGTCAGCTCAGGGATTCAATCTTGCAACCTTACGGTTAACTAGTCCAACGCTCTAACCACCTGCCTCACGAGGAGCCCGCCTGTTACGCGAATGCAGTAAGAAGCCAAGGTAAGTTGCTAGCTAGCATTAAACTTATCTTATAAAAAACAATCAACCAATCATAATCACTAGTTATAACTACACATGGTTGATGATATTACTAGTTTATCTAGCGTGTCCTGCGTTGCATATAATCGATGCAGTGCGCATTCGCGAAAAAGGACTGTCGTTGCTCCAACGTGTACCTAACCATAAACATCAATGCCTTTCTTAAAATCAATACACAGAAGTATATATTTTTAAACCTGCATATTTAGCTAAAAGAAATCCAGGTTAGCAGGCAATATTAACCAGGTGAAATTGTGTCACATCTCATTGCACGTAGAGTCAGGGTATATGCAACAGTTTGGGCCGCTTGGCTCATTGCGAACTAGTTTGCCAGAATTTTACGTAATTATGACATAACATTGAAGGTTGTGCAATGTAACAGGAATATTTTGACTTATGGATGCCACCCGTTAGATAAAATACGTAACGGTTCCGTATTTCACTGAAAGAAGAAATGTTTTGTTTTCGAGGTGATAGTTTCCGGATTCGACCATATTAATGACCTAAGGCTCGTATTTCTGTGTGTTATTATGTTATAATTAAGTCTATGATTTGATAGAGCAGTCTGACTGAGCGATGGTGGGCACCAGCAGGCTCGTAAGCATTCATTCAAACAGCACTTTCGTGCGTTTTGCCAGCAGCTCTGCTGTTTATGAATTCAAGCCTATCAACTCCCGAGATTAGGCTGGTGTAACCGATGTGAAATGGCTAGTTAGTTAGCGGGGTGCGCGCTGATAGCGTTTCAAATGTCACTCGCTCTGAGACTTGGAGTAGTTGTAGTTGTTCCCCTTGCTCTGCATGGGTAACGCTGCTTCGAGGGTGGCTATTGTCGATGTGTTCCTGGTTCGAGCCCAGGTAGGGGCGAGGAGAGGGACGGAAGCTATACTGTTACACTGGCAATACTAAAGTGCCTATAAGAACATCCAATAGTCAAAGGTATATGAAATACAAATCGTATAGAGAGAAATAGTCCTATAGTTCCTATAATAACAACTACAACCTAAAACTTCTTACCTGGGAATATTGAAGACTCATGTTAAAAGGAACCACCAGCTTTCATATGTTCTCATGTTCTGAGCAAGGAACTTAAACATTAGCTTTCTTACATGGCACATATTGCCCTTTTACTTTCTTCTCCAACACTTTGTTTTTGCATTAATTAAACCAAATTGAACATGTTTCATTATTTATTTGAGGCTAAATAGATTTTATTGATGTATTATATTAAGTTAAAATAAGTGTTCATTCAGTATTGTTGTAATTGTCATTATTACAAATACATTTTTAAAAATCGTCTGATTAATTGGTATCAGGCTTTTTTTGGTCCTCCAATAATCGGTATCGGAGTTGAAAAATCATAATCGGTTGACCTCTAGTACAGTCGTTAGCAAAAACTGTATTTGGTCCGGATCACCAGTCCAAGTCCAGTAGGTCTGTTGTCCACCAGAATGTCAAAAGTCCAATCAATGTCAAAAGGGCCATCTTCAGCAGGAACTTCAGCACCCCCAGACACTACACAAACACAGTGTGTCAGAGGAATCCATCAATTTCATGAATCCCTTTTTACAGAAAGTTGTGGGTTAAAGACTTACTCGGTCTCTCTTGCTGTGTGTCCGAGGTATTTTGCTGAGATCTTGTAGTTCTCCTTGTGGCTTCTGACTCTCAGGCTCCCGCTGCTCCTGAAATAGACACACTGCATTGTCATGTGCTGAGAGAGAGAGAGAGAGAAGAGAGAGAGAGAGAGAGAGAGAGAGAGAGAGAGAGAGAGAGAGAGAGAGAGAGAGAGAGAGAGAGAGAGAGAGAGAGAGAGAGAGAGAGAGAGAGAGAGAGAGAGAGAGAGAGAGAGAGAGAGAGAGAGAGAGAGAGAGAGAGAGAGAGAGAGAGAGAGAGAGAGAGCTCACGTCAAGCCTTGCTGTAGAATCCAGGTCCTCCTCTCTGTCAGATGAGCTGTCGACCAAATCCGTGTCACTGCTGCTAAGAACGTAGTAGACAGACAGTAATATAGGAAATTATTTCACTTATCTATCTACCACAGTGACAGTACAAGTAGAAATAGGCATTTCCTGGTTGGCGAGTGTCTTGAGTAATTTTATGGAGGCAATTTCCCTTACCTGTCTGTATATTCAATGACTTGAGGCAGGGGATCCATGCAGAACTGAACTCTAGGCTTCCTCCCTGAAAAAGCACCTTCCGTTTCCATGGCCTCCTTCTCCTCTTCGTCATTATAAAACTTGTAGAATGCCTCGATTCTCACTCTCTCTTGTTTCCAACTCCTCTCCTCCTCTTCTTCATCATCTGCAAATTGTTCCTCTCCGACTGTGATTCCGCTCCCCTCATACTTGTAATCTAGAATGAAACCACTCCTGTCCACGTTATTATCCCCTGTGTCCCAGTTTATATTGGTGTGAAGGTGGTTCACCAACTTTCCTTCTAGCTCCGGCGGGATTTCTCGAAGATACTCATCTTTACCCCAAATGCAAGTTTCCCCTTTGTTCTTTCTTAGTTCAGTCTCCAACGTACAAAATTCTCCGGGAAAATTATCCTCAGAGTCAGATGATGACATGTTGCCTGTACTCCTCTTACCCCTGTTACACCTGGTTACCTCTGCTGTACTGGGTCCAGCCTCATTGTGAAGGGTAAAAGTGGGGACATCGGAGATGGTGTCTGAAAGATGCAGGTCAGCAACACTCTGCTTGGAGCTGTTCTCCTCTCCACCCTCCCAGTCAGGTAGAGGTGAAACATCAGATCCGCAGTCTCTCTGAGGAATACCCTGGTATCTTGGCAGGGCTGGGTGTTCTTCATTATGCTTCTCTGGGTCTTCATCCTTCTCATCCTTACTGGAGCTATCAGCTTCAAGATTGTCTTCAATAATCTTGCCCGTGCTAATGTCAATATTGATATTACACATCGCACAATCTGCAAAATCTTGTTTGTCTTCTACGCTCAGAGAGATAGCAGGTCTCGCATCTTCCTTTTCGTCTTCCTCTCCCTGTACATGGCTATCCTTCTGCTCGGTTATCTCTCTCTCCGGGTAGACATTCTCATCTATCTTTAAATGACCCTCAGAGGGACTAGACAGTGTGCTCCCATTTTTGTTTTGCTCTCTCCCTTTCCCTCCATCCTTGTCGTATTCACTTGGAGAGAAGTCAAAGGGGTAATCTGCAAAGCTTTCACCCGCCTCTTGGTGGTCGTCCCCTAGGAAGTCCTTAATTTTCTCCTCAAGCGGGTGTTCCACAAAGGTATCGACCATAAGAGATTGCAGATTCTGTGTTGCTGCGGGATCAGGACAATCAGAAACAATCTCTGGAGCACCATGTTCATCTTCCTCTTCTTCCTCTTCATTCTCCTGGGGAAAATGTGGGGAGAGTAAGTTCACTTCTTTCTTTCCCTCTCGGACCTCCAGGTCTGAATCAGATGATTTCTCTTGGTTTTCTTCAGCCGTCGGTCTCTCCTCTTCTTCAATCCCTTCACTTATATCTGCTGTGATCTTCATGGTGTCATCTTCAGTAACACCCTCAAAACAACTCACATCACTGTTCTCGTAAGCACCTTGCTCTATGTTTCTGATGTTAGGGTTTTCCCTCTCCTCTTGGGCAAAAGGTTGTCCTGTAGTTACGATATTTTCTATATTCTCTTTGTCGTAGTGAACAACCACAGACCTACCCCCTGGGGAGCCAATGTTCTTTATTCCTGTGTCCTCTTCTTCTCCTGAGTCCATCTCCTCTTCATCTTCCTCCTCTTCCTCCTCCTCCTCATTGCCCTCCTCTTCCTCCTCCTTGCCCTCCTCCTCCTCTTCTTCCTCCTCCTCCTCATCTTCCTCCTCATTGCCCTCCTCTTCCTCCTCCTTGCCCTCTTCCTCCTCCTCTTCCTCCTCCTCGCCCTCCTCCTCCTCATCTTCCTCCTCTTCCTCCTCCTTGCCCTCCTCCTCCTCTTCTTCCTCCTCCTCTTCCTCCTCCTCGCCCTCCTCCTCCTCATCTTTCTCCTCCTTGCCCTCCTCCTCTTCCTTGCCCTCCTCCTCCTCCTCTTCCTCCTCCTTGCCCTCCTCCTCCCACTTCTCCTCATCATCAATATGTTGTGTATCCTCTTCAGTCAAACTCACATCATATGTCTTCACTGAGATATGGTCAGGTACAGTTCCAGTTTCTCCACCAGGCTCTTCCTCTTCCTGTCCTTCATCCACATCTTCCTCTTCCTCTCTCAGCACTGGTAATCTTGCAGAGGACATTTCTGTCTTGGCTTCGTCAAAATAAAGAGGCTCAAAGTCGAACCCTCCTTCGGGGAAAGATGGGAGGGATGTGTCTGTAACAACAACATCAACATGGCGAATAATGACAGACAGAAAACCCCAAGCAATAATATATTTCTTGTAACTTTCAGGAAATGATTGTACTAAATGTCAGTGAAGTTGCAGTGCTCTAGCTTCGACCTGCATAATGCTTACCTGAAAATGCATCCGTTAGCAAATCAACAAAGTTCTGTTCCATCTTCTCTAGGTAATAGGTTATGTCAAACTACATGTCATAAGATTTCTGTGCCTTTTAAGTTATTCAGTTTACCAAGAGACACGTTTTGGCAACATTTGAAAGCATCTTTTACAACAAAATTCTTCTGATTTCTGACAGGAAGAGAGTGTGTTAGGTTTTTTCGTCTGTTATTGCTTCAACTAGCTTCCTGTCAAAATAGGGGATGCAGAAATAGATCAAAACACATCGACAAGTAGTGACAGACAGGACAAAGAGAACAACAAAATAATTTTTTTAAATATGCAAATTGAAATGTCACAAAACCCAAGTCTGTTAAAAGGATTTGGTTGTTCATAAATAAAGTCACACGTAGGAAGATGTTGATGTACTCACCGTAGATTTAGCACATAAGCCGTGCTGTGGTTTACTTTCCGATGTCGAACACAAGCCCCAGCCCTCCCTCCCTCCCTCCCTCAGAGATGTAGGCTACCACTTCCACCCTGCCTGTATCTGGCTCTATCAAATGAAGCATCGTCTGTATAGGGCAGGCCCTAATTTATACTGAACAAAAATATTAACGCAACATGTAATGTGTTGGTCCCATGTTTCATGAGCTTAAATAAAACATCCCAGAAATGTTCCATACACACAAAAAGCTTATTTCTCTCAAATTTTGTGCACAAAATTGTTTACATCACTGTTAGTGAGCATTTCTCCTTTACCAAGATAATCTATGCACCTGACAGGTGAGGCATATCAAGAAGCTGAACAGCATGATCATTACACGGGTGAACCTTGTGTTGGGGACAATAAAAGGCCACTCTAAAAATGTGCAGTTTTGTCACACAACACAATGTCAAAGATGTCTCAAGTTTTGAGGAAGCGTACAATTGCCATGCTGACTGTAGGAATGTCCACCAGAACTGTTAACTGAGAATTGAATGTTAATTTCTCTACCATAAGCCTGCCCAGGACCTCCACATCCGGCTTCTTTACATGCGGGATCTTCTGAGACCAGCCACCCGGACAGCTGATGAAACTGAGGAGTATTTCTGTCTGTAATAAAGCCCTTTTGTGGGGAAAAACTCATTCTGATTGGCTGGGCCTGGCTCCCCAGTGGGTGGACCTGGCTCCAAAGTGGGTGGGCCTATTCCCTCCCAGGCCCACCCATGGCTGCGCCCCTGCACAGTCATGTGAAATCCCTAGATACGGGCCTAATGCATTTATTTAAATTGACTGATTTCCTTATGTTAGTCTGAGTTAGGGATTAATCCAAAGTAGAATTCATTCTACATCACAATATTTAGATATTCAATAAATTACGTTTATTAGTCTCTGCAGACAAAGATACAGTATGTTTATAGTATGTTTATAGTATATACAGTTTGGTACAGTATAAATTCCAACAAAAATCACTATCATTTTTTTCTAAACTCCATAATTTAATTTAAGTACCTAAAATAAATTGAAATAAATAAATACAAATGAAATAATTGGGAGTAAAACATGATTGTTGGTCATGTTGATTGTGACGTGGGGTCTAAAGTTCATGGCGCAGGAGATAGCGATGGATGGGCTTCAGGTCAACTTCTACTGGGAAGTGGTCGCTGACTTCCAAGGCCTAAATGTAAACAAACAAATAATCAAATCGGTCAATCAAAAGAATACAGGTTAACTTAAACTTATATCATTACATATCAACTGATTTCAAATGTCTGAGAAGTTAAGATACCTCGTCTTCAGTAAGGTGGAACTCTTCTTTAAAGTTGAAGGGTTTAGCTGAATCTGGAACTATCCCAGACATCATCTCTTTGCCATGGATAACTATCCTGGAGTATGACGTATAGAGAGAGGAGGCATATCATGATCATAGTAAGAAGAAAGAAGCTTCTTCGCCCACAGATAAACATACAGAACACATGCGCCAGCACACATCCAAGTCTTGTACAATGATTCTATTGTATGGGTCACTAACCTGTCGTAAGCGCAGTGTGTCTTCTGCCGGACGGTTGTATCCTGTTCATCTCCAATCAGCCAGCGGAACTTGGGGTCGCTTCTCAAACGCACAGCTCTAAAGCCCTTGATGGTGATGTAGTTACAGGCTGCGTTCAGGTCCCCTAAGATCACCACATTCTAGAGGAAGACAAAATGAACAGTATCAAACAAATAAACACAAAACACAGGAAGTTACAGTAAATTGATCTCGATGGAATAGTTAGTTATTATCAAGAGAAGAGGAAGGAATAAGATACTAGAAATCTGAGGAGTTATCTGATATCAATGATTTAAACTCAACTAACCTCAGTCTTCCACTTCTTGCAGATCCCATTGAAAACAGTGTAGAGTTCATCGATCTCTTTCATTGCCGTTTTGGGACAGGTGTGTTGGCCCACCAAGACAAAATCCTTCACCACTGCAGAAGGAGAGATTTAAAAGAAATTCCTCTCATATCATTTTATAATTTTGGGAGTTTGATAGGACTATCTTAGCTTTGTCCCAGATCCCTTGTCCCAGATTTTTACTCAGTCTTGACTCGGTCTCGGACAGTGAGGACTTGTCATTTCCTCCCGAGACCAGCGGAATATTTGTATTTGTATTTATTATGGATCCCCATTACATTTCACAACAGATTTCGCAACACATTAAAGTGTGTTCCCTCAGGCCACTACTCTACTACTACATATCTACAACACAAAATCCATGTGTACATGTGTGTATAGTGCGTATGTTATCATGTGTGTGTGTCTCTTCACAGTCTCTGCTGTTCCATAAGGTGTATTTTTTATCTGTTTAAAAAAAAAGCAAATTCTACTGCTTGCATGAGTTATTTGATGTGGAATAGAGTTACATGTAGTCATGGTTCTATGTAGTACTGTTTGCCTCCCATTGATACATTCCTACATTCCTCTAGAATGGACTGCAGATGTGGCCAGGGAAATAAATTGCAA
Source organism: Salvelinus alpinus (assembly GCF_045679555.1). Classification (NCBI taxonomy): domain Eukaryota; kingdom Metazoa; phylum Chordata; class Actinopteri; order Salmoniformes; family Salmonidae; genus Salvelinus; species Salvelinus alpinus. The sequence continues at coordinate 40,550,266 of NC_092113.1, read as the reverse complement.
TGTCCGTACTGTGAGACGCCTAAGGCAGAGCTACAGGGAGAAAGGATGGACAGCTGATCGGCCTCGCAGTGGCAGACCACGTGTAACAACACCTGCACAGGATCGGTACAGGTACAGGATGGCAACAACAACTGCCCGAGTTACACCAGGAACGCACAATCCCTCCATCCGTGCTCAGACTGTCCGCAATAGGCTGAGAGAGGCTGGATTGAGGGCTTGTAGGCCTGTTGTAAGGCAGGTCCTCACCAGACATCACCGACAACAACGTCGCCTATGGGCACAAACCCACCATCGCTGAACCAGACAGGACTGGCAAAAAGTGCTCTTCACTGACGAGTCGCGGTTTTGTCTCACCAGGGGTGATGGTCGGATTCGCGTTTATCGTCGAAGGAATGAGCGTTACACCGAGGCTTGTACTCTGGAGCGGGATCGATTTGGAGGTGGAGGGTCCGTCATGGTCTGGTGCGGTGTGTCACAGCATCATCGGACTGAGCTTGTTGTCATTGCAGGCAATCTCAATGCTGTGTGTTAGAGGGAAGACATCCTCCTCCCTCATGTGGTACCCTTCCTGCAGGCTCATCCTGACATGACCCTCCAGCATGACAATGCCACCAGCCATACTGCTCGTTCTGTGGAGCAGATCTCAATCCCATTGAGCACGTCTGGGACCTGTTGGATCGGAGGGTGAGGGCGAGGGCCATTCCCCCCAGAAATGTCCGGGAACTTGCAGGTGCCTTGGTGGAAGAGTGGGGTAACATCTCACAGCAAGAACTGGCAAATCTGTTGCAGTCCATGAGGAGGAGATGCACTGCAGTACTTAATGCAGCTGGTGGCCACACCAGATACTGACTGTTACTTTTTATTTTGATCCCCCTTTTGTTCAGGGACACATTATTCCATTTCTGTTAGTCACATGTCTGTGGAACCTTTTCAGTTTATTTCTCAGTTGTTGAATCTTGTTATGTTCATACAAATATTTACACATGTTAAGTTTGCTGAAAATAAACACAGTTGACAGTGAGAGGACGTTTATTTTTTTGCTGAGTTTATTATCCAGATACTGACTGTTAGCACTTGGTGGTCTATAGCAGCCTGCTACAAAAATGGGCTTTAGGTGAGGCAGGTGAACCTGTTACCATATTACAGCATTTGACATGCGATCCTCTCTAAGCTTGACAGGAATATGACTCTGAACATAAACGGCAACACCTCCACCATTGGAATTCCTGTCTCTTCTGAAGATGTTGAAACCATGTTTTGCTACCACTGTATCATCAAAGGTATTATCTAAGTGAGTTTAAGAGATAGTCAGAATGTTATATGTTACTAGCAAGTTATTGAATTCATGAGCCTTGTTTATTAGGCTACATATGTTAATGTATATGTTAATTTGGTGCGGCAGGTAGCCTAGTGGTTAGAGCATTGGGCCAGTAACCGAAAGGTTGCTGGATTGAATCCCCGACCTGACAAGGTAAAAATCTGTCGTTCTGCCCCTGAACAAGGCTGTTCCCCGGTAGACCGTCATTGTAAATAAGAATTTGTTCTTAACTGACTTGCCTAGTTAAATAAGTGTGCTATTTTTAGCACTTTTCTGTGATTCTTGATTGTTTTTATCGCTTTACAGGAAGACTTATCAGAGGTAGACATGACAGTGTTATTTTTGTTTGAGCTGATAGTGCAGGGTGAGCTGCACACAGGGGACTTCCTACTAGGGCACACCGCCTCAGTGCTAACAGTATAACTCAGGTTCATAGGCGCAAGATTACTGCATACAATATCTGTAGGGTTGACAGAGGTATTCAGGGGAGTTAAGAGGGGACATAAATTAGGTTACTTACATTATGACTGCCAACGCCCCTGGGACAATGTACATTTGCAGCAGTACTATGACAACTCAGCGACACAATGGTAGGGATCATTTGAGCAGGGCTTGGGTCACTGATAAGTCATTGTCTCAACGCAGCCTTGGAATGCGAGGACAGGGTCCAGGAGCCAAGATGATTTGGATGGACTCCCATCATTTCTGTACAACATCTTCTGTTTCCAAAAGGTGTTATATTTATAGAAGTTATGCCAACAACGCTACAGTAGACTTAATGCCAGTAGCTTGATGAATATTTCACAGCAGCGGCCCAGCGATGGTATCGGGCCTGCAATAATTGTCCGCTTTTAAAAAAGAAAAATCTTTCAGACCTAGAATCAGTTCTTTAAAATCAATTTTCAGCAGTTCCGAGCTAGCCCTCCTAATGTCGTTTGACCCCAACGTGGACTACGACAGCGTCGGCCCCCAGCAGCTGTCGTGGAATGGTAGGAAGCAGCCTTGTAATGTCCTGTACTTGTGCTCCAGGATAGTATAGGGTTTCCCCCCTGGGAACAGAGATGTTTCTCACCACAGAGCTGCAGCTGACAGCTGGTGAAGTAGGAGTAAAAAACTCATACAGTAATTATCAGCTTTCATTCAGTCAAGCGCATAAAACTGCTTCACCAGGCCAAATATATATGTTTTTATTTAACCTTTATTTAACTAGGCAAGTCAGTTAAGAACAAATTCTTATTTACAATGAAGGCATACCCCAGCTAAACCCTCCCCTGACGATGCTGGGCCAATTGTGCGCTGCTCTATGGGACTCTCGATCGATCACAGCCGGTTGTGATACAGCCCGGGATCAAACCAGGGTCTGTAGTGACGCCTCTAGCACTGAGATGCAGTGCCTTAGACCGCTGTGACAGTCGGGAGCCCTATATAGACACATTCATGAAACAATATCTTAACGCCTATTGAAACCTGGGCCTCCTACTTTACTCGTTATATTACTGTTCTTTACTTTCATTGAAAAAAAATATCCTCAAAATGTTGTCTCTCTCTCTCTCTGGTAGCTCAGCGGAGTTGAGCGGTTGGAAATACAACTCATCACTCATGCGCACCGCTCCATGTCCTTTACTAATGCTCTGCTAAAAACGTCTCCATACTAAAAAAAAATCCCGTTACAATTTTGCTCCATTCATTAAAAATCACAATTTAACCAACACCAACACTATTTTTGTGACTACCTGGACATAACAATTGTTTTTTAAGTATTGAAACTAAACCATATGGATTTGAATTAAAATAATTTGAATAAACATGAAAAGGTGAATGTAAGAAGCCTACACCATTTCAAATAGGCCACATGTCATTTTAAACAGCATATAAATACCCGTTCTGCCAGTCACATTCTGTTAAAGGTCCCCAAAGCACACACATCCCTGGGTCTCTCCTCTTCTCAGTTCGCTGCAGCTAGCGACTGGAACGAGCTGCAACAAACACTCAAACTGGACAGTTTTATCTCAATCTCTTCATTCAATGACTCACTCATGGATACTCTTACTGACAGTTGTGGCTGCTTCGCGTGATGTATTGTTGTCTCTACCTTCTTGCTTTGTTGTCTGTGCCCAATAATGTTTGTACCATGTTTTGTGCTTCTACCATGTTGTGCTGCTACCATGTTGTTGTCATGTTGTGTTGCTAACATGCTGTGTTGTCATATGTTGCTGCCATGCAGGTCTCTCTTTTATGTAGTGTTGTGGTGTCTCTCTTGTCGTGATGTGTGTTTTGTCCTATATTTTGTATTTGATTTTTTTATTATTTCTATATTATTCTATATTATTTCAATTAGTTCAAAGCTATAGCCTACAAAGAAATACATTGTGAAGTATCTGCGAGTGCGACATAATTGGCTGGTAGGGACATAAAGCGCGCAGCATTTAAACAACATTTCGTTGTATTAAATAATTATAGTTTATACATTGCACATATAGGCTGTGACTTGGCTAGAAAGTCCAAGCTGCTTGATAAGGACTCCATGAAAGTGCTAGCTACTGCCCTCATTCGATGCCATTTTGACTATGCTAGTACTTCCTGGTTTGGGGGCTTATCTAAACTTATGAAGGGGAAGCTCCAGATAGCCCAGAATAAGTTGATCAGGGTAGTATTGAAGGTGAGTCTACGTACTCACATAGAAAGGAGCTGCTTTCAGGAACTAAACTGGCTGCCTGTTGAGGCTAGGGTGTCCCAGATTAGACTAGGTTTGGTTTACAGGAGTATTTATGGTCCTGCGCCCAGATATTTAAGTGATTACTTTCCTCGTGTTAGGGATGCACACAATCACAGCACCAGATCATGTGTTGCTGATGTGTGCTTATACAGGTTCAGGAGTAATGCTGGGAAAGGTACTTTCTTGTATACTGGATGAAGGAAAAAAGAAACCTCACACTGTTCTTGATGGTATCAGGCTCTTTTACGCCCTCTTCCAAATGGTAGCTTTAAATGCAGAGGATGCGCACAGTGCAACAATATGATGACGTGTGAATATGTCTGCCACCCACATACAGGAAAACGGCTCCAAATAAATGACATTATTAGGTGCTCCACCACCCATGTTATTTACATTATTAAATGTCCATGTGGGCTGTGCTGTGTAGGTAAAACCTCTCGTTCTCTCAAACAGAGAATCAGGGAACACAAAAGTTCAATCAGGAGAAACGACAGGGATTATCCAGTCGCTGTACATTTTAATGACCTAAAGCATGACATTTCTACCTTTAGATTTTGTGGCATAGAGAAAGTTAAGATATCAGACAGGGGAGGTGATATTAATAACACTGAGTAAAAGAGAATGTTTTGGGATTTTCACCCTCCAGACATTATTTCCTAAAGGATTTAATGATGAAATGCCTATGTATGTTATGTTGTGAATTTGAACATGAATTTTGGCCCCATTTAAGATTACTCTGATGTTTAATGAAAACTTGCTCGGTAGGTCTATGTCCTCATTGTGGTTTTACAGACGTGTTTAATACATCTTATTTACACACTTTATTTGAATATTTATAAAATCCATATTGTTATATTTGGTAGCACTTATTTGTTTTTCCTTCGCCTCCAACCCCTTTCGATGCGTGGAACGGATGTGGGTGGGGCTAGGTCTACATAACGGTGCACATTTTTTTTTTTAACTTACAAAAGCTCTGACAAAGGCCGATACGTAAAGCTTATTAAAGATCAGTGATACTATCAAGAGCAGTGTGCGGTTTCTTTTTTCCTTCATCTTGAATTCATTACTAGAAACACGAGTTTGGCCAGTCTGTGACGTCAGGCTCATGCGACGGTGCAAGGAGAACAGGTGTTGTGCTGAAAATCACCCCTCCCCCCCTTCGCGTTCTTCATTGCTGCGACTTGCTTGCTAGTTGAGATTTCTGCTCTTCACTCAGCTGTCAGTTTAGCCTACATTTCACTGATCTTAGAAAGCATTTCTGTCTGTAGTTTTCGGTTTGGCTATTTGTTTCAAGTGTATATGGCGGTTCTAGCTTGTATGGCGCACTTGCTTGCCGACATTTTATTGCTTGTCAACATTTTACTCCCTCCTTTGTTTAATATAACACATATACATTCATTATTCATTCCGGTTGCCTAACCTGACGCGAAGTTTGTTCTATAGAAAGTATTTGACTCTGATGTGTGCCACAGAAAGTATTGGACTCTAGCCACAAAATTAAGGAAATTAGAAGGGGGGAATTCTAGCATGGGGGAGATTTTCGGCACAGCACCGGCCAACAGCGGAGAATTTCCTCTACACACTTGCAGATACACTGACTTGCAGATACACTGGGGATGCGAAACACCCCTTTGGCCTCTCTTGCCAGGCTGGGCAGATCAAATGGAAAGCTCCTTGAACGTGGGAATATGCCAGGCCTATTGGTTCAAAATCAATTATGGCCTATTGTATAGATAATTGAACGAAAAATGTAATAGATCTGATTTTTTAGCTTATAAATACTTCTCTACAATAACACACGTAGTTATCTACCCACCTAATTCCTTTATTCCAGCATGTGCACGTAGTAAGTACACCCTCATACTTTTGACATGTGTCTTCTCTGATTCTTTACTTGTGGATGTTTCATGAAGCCAACGTGTAACAACTGTCATATCCCGCGGTTAGAACAACGGCATCCGGTCTGTAACCAAACAGTTTAACACCATACCAGCAGGTGGCATCCAAGTCTTACACATAACAGTGGACACTACATCACTGCATTCCCTCTCTTGCTCTTGGTTTCTTTAGGAAAATATTTAGCGAACTCTATGACAGTAGCTAAAGCAAGGGGCTATTAGCAGCTCACAATTAGACTACAATTGCATGCTGGCGCGGGCATGCCCTGAGCTCCTGAAGTAAGCGCTACTGGAGCGGGCTCCAGTCAAATTGGGCACTCTGCTCCAGCTCCACTCAGCTCACATCATCTGTCTGGTAGGGAAGAGTGGGGGGAATTGTTTGAAAGTTGCACATTCACTATTAGTAAGGAGAGACAGACTTTATATATCGACATGTTTGGGCAGTGGCGAACCGTGGCTATTGGACCTTCCAACACGTTGTACCAAATTTAAAAAATCATGAAAAGAACTGAAACATAGAATCACTTAATGCACCTGAAGGAGTCACACCGGCCTAAGGCTGAGCCGAGCTTCGAGCTGCCACTCAAACAGAGATAGCACCCACAGGGATAATGCTTCCAACAACATAGTCCAACAACACAGTCCCTAAATCCAGAATAAATTCAAGAAAGCTACAATATTGTCACGCCCTGATCGGTTTCACCTGTCCTTGTGATTGTCTCCACCCCCTCCAGGTGTCGCTGATTTTTCCCCAGTGTATTTATCCCTGTGTTTCCTGTCTCTCTGTGCCAGTTCTTCTTGTATGTTTTTACAAGTCAACCAGCGTTTTTTCCCATTTTCCTGCTTTTTGCTATTCTCCTTTTTCTAGTCCTCACGATTTTGGCCCTTGCCTGTTTCTGGACTCTGTACCCTCCTGCCTGACCATTCTGCCTGCCTTGACCGTGAGCCTGTCTGCCACTCTGAACCTCCTAGACTCTGATCTGGTTTTGACCTTTTGCCTGTCCACGACCATTCTCTTGCCTACTCCTTTTGGATTAATAAACATTGTAAGACTCCAACCATCTGCCTCCTGTGTCTGCATCTGGGTCTCACCTTGTGTCATGATACAATATTATATAGAGCCATTATTGCATGGAACTCCCGTCCATCTCATATTGCTCAAATGAACAGCAAACCTGGTTTCAAAAAACGGATAAAGCAACACCTCATGGCACAAAGCCTCTCGCATATTTGACCTAGACAGTTTGTATGTATGTTTTGATATGGATGTCTTTTTAAACTTATGTAGTTCTGTCCTTAAGCTGTTGTCTATTAACGTTCTGTACTATGTCATGTTTCATGTTCTGTGTGGACTCCAGGAAGCTGCAGCTTTTTATGCAACAGCTAATGGGGATCCTAATAAAATACCGAAAGCAACAACCACAACCACACTGTTTACACAACCCTATGGTAGCCTAACACAATCACTTTCACACTATCACCAAAAGCGACAAGTGTGACACGTCCAAGGATGTGTGTAACGAGCTCGTGATGCTGTAAAGGCAGCGCCCATATGTAACGGATGTGAAATGGCTAGCTAGTTAGCGGGTACGCGCTAGAAGCGTTTCAATCAGTTACGTCACTTGCTCTGAAACCTAGAAGTAGTGTTTCCCCTTGCTCTGCAAGGGCCGCGGCTTTTGTGGAGCGATGGGTAACGACGCTTCGTGGGTGACTGTTGTTGATGTGTACAGAAGGTCCCTGGGTCGGGGCGAGGGGACGGTCTAAAGTTATACTGTTACACATAATACCAGCGCACTCCATATAGGAGTGCACTTTTTGTAAAACACATCAGACCGATATAATTGTTCTTTATTTAACTAGGGAAATCAGTTAAGAACTAATTATTTTCACCATTCTGTATGTCTGAAGAATCCAAATGTTCTTCTGAAATATGAACATGGAAATCCTGGACATGTTGAAGTCTTATTATGTTGGCGATTTGACAAAATTACAATCATGGTCTTGAGTTGAACTCACACTTTTCTGTTCAAGGTGTCTAGGTCATGAATCGGTCTCGCCCCCCTCCGGTCTAGGTCTTGAATCGGTCTCGTCCCCCTGCAGTCTTGAATCGGTCTCGTCCCCCTCCGGTCTTGAATCGGTCTTGCCCCCCTCCGGTTTAGGTCTTGAATCGGTCTCACCCCCCTCCTGTCTAGGTCTTGAATCGGTCTCGCCCCCCTCCGGTCTAGGTCTTGAATTGGTCTCACCCCCCTCCGGTCTTGAATCGGTCTCACCCTCCTCCGGTCTTGAATCGGTCTCGTCCCCCTCCGGTCTAGGTCTTGAATCGGTCTCGCCCCCTCCGGTCTAGGTCTTGAATCGGTCTCGCCCCCTCCGGTCTAGGTCTTGAATCGGTCTCGCCCCCCTCCGGTCTAGGTCTTGAATCGGTCTCGCCCCCTCCGGTCTAGGTCATGAATCGGTCTCGCCCCCCTCCGGTCTAGGTCTTGAATCGGTCTCGTCCACCTGCAGTCTTGAATCGGTCTCGTCCCCCTCCGGTCTTGAATCGGTCTTGCCCCCCTCCGGTTTAGGTCTTGAATCGGTCTCACCCCCCTCCGGTCTAGGTCTTGAATCGGTCTCGCCCCCCTCCGGTCTAAGTCTTGAATCGGTCTCGCCCCCCTCCGGTCTAGGTCTTGAATTGGTCTCACCCCCCTCCGGTCTTGAATCGGTCTCACCCCCCTCCGGTCTTGAATCGGTCTCGTCCCCCTCCGGTCTAGGTCTTGAATCGGTCTCGCCCCCCTCCGGTCTAGGTCTTGAATCGGTCTCGCCCCCCTCCGGTCTAGGTCTTGAATCGGTCTCGCCCCCCTCCGGTCTAGGTCTTGAATCGGTCTCGCGCCCCTCCGGTCTTGAATCGGTCTCACCCCCCTCCGGTCTTGAATCGGTCTCGTCCCCCTCCGGTCTAGGTCTTGAATCGGTCTCGCCCCCCTCCGGTCTAGGTCTTGAATCGGTCTCGCCCCCCTCCGGTCTAGGTCTTGAATCGGTCTCGCCCCCCTCCGGTCTAGGTCTTGAATCGGTCTCGCGCCCCTCCGGTCTTGAATCGGTCTCGCCCCCCTCCGGTCTTGAATCGGTCTCGCGCCCCTCCGGTCTTGAATCGGTCTCACCCCCCTCCGGTCTTGAATCGGTCTCGCGCCCCTCCGGTCTTGAATCGGTCTCACCCCCCTCCGGTCTTGAATCGGTCTCGCCCCCCTCCGGTCTTGAATCGGTCTCGTGCCCCTCCGGTCTTGAATCGGTCTCGCCCCCCTCCGGTCTTGAATCGGTCTCGTCCCCCTCCGGTCTAGGTCTTGAATCGGTCTCACCCCCCTCCGGTCTAGGTCTTGACTCGGTCTCGCCCCCCTCCGGTCTTGAATCGGTCTCGCCCCCTCCGGTCTAGGTCTTGAATCGGTCTCGTCCCCCTCCGGTCTAATTCTTGAATCGGTCTCACCCCCCTCCGGTCTAGGTCTTGACTCTGTCTCGCCCCCTTCCGGTCTAGGTCTTGAATCGGTCTCGCCCCCTCCTGTCTAGGTCTTGAATCGGTCTCACCCCCCTCCGGTCTTGAATCGGTCTCGTCCCCCTCCGGTCTAGGTCTTGAATCGGTCTCGTCCCCCTCCGGTCTAGGTCTTGAATCGGTCTCGCCCCCCTCCGGTCTTGAATCGGTCTCGCCCCCTCCGGTCTAGGTCTTGAATCGGTCTCGCCCCCCTCCGGTCGAGGTCTTGAATCGGTCTCGCCCCCCTCCGGTCTAGGTCTTGAATCGGTCTCGCGCCCCACCGGTCTTGAATCGGTCTCGCCCCCCTCCGGTCTTGAATCGGTCTCGCGCCCCTCCGGTCTTGAATCGGTCTCACCCCCCTCCGGTCTAGGTCTTGAATCGGTCTCGTCCCCCTCCGGTCTTGAATCGGTCTCACCCCCCTCCGGTCTAGGTCTTGACTCTGTCTCGCCCCCTTCCGGTCTAGGTCTTGAATCGGTCTCGCCCCCTCCGGTCTAGGTCTTGACTCTGTCTCGCCCCCTTCCGGTCTAGGTCTTGAATCGGTCTCGCCCCCTCCGGTCTAGGTCTTGACTCTGTCTCGCCCCCTTCCGGTCTAGGTCTTGAATCGGTCTCGCCCCCTCCGGTCTAATTCTTGAATCGGTCTCACCCCCCTCCGGTCTAGGTCTTGACTCTGTCTCGCCCCCTTCCGGTCTAGGTCTTGAATCGGTCTCGCCCCCTCCTGTCTAGGTCTTGAATCGGTCTCACCCCCCTCCGGTCTTGAATCGGTCTCGTCCCCCTCCGGTCTAGGTCTTGAATCGGTCTCGTCCCCCTCCGGTCTAGGTCTTGAATCGGTCTCGCCCCCTCCGGTCTAGGTCTTGAATCGGTCTCGCCCCCCTCCGGTCGAGGTCTTGAATCGGTCTCGCCCCCCCTCCGGTCTAGGTCTTGAATCGGTCTCGCGCCCCTCCGGTCTTGAATCGGTCTCGCCCCCCTCCGGTCTTGAATCGGTCTCGCGCCCCTCCGGTCTTGAATCGGTCTCACCCCCCTCCGGTCTAGGTCTTGAATCGGTCTCGTCCCCCTCCGGTCTTGAATCGGTCTCACCCCCCTCCGGTCTAGGTCTTGACTCTGTCTCGCCCCCTTCCGGTCTAGGTCTTGAATCGGTCTCGCCCCCTCCGGTCTAGGTCTTGAATCGGTCTCGCCCCGATCCGGTCTAGGTCTTGAATCGGTCTCACCCCCCTCCGGTCTAGGTCTTGAATCGGTCTCGCTTTAGGTAGACACGAAAACAACACTGGTTTGTGCTGTCTTGACAACCCATATGGTCACATGGCTGGCAAGACAGCACAAACAGATGTGAGACCAGGCTAGGACTATCTGTCTAAGGTATCCTAAAATCCTTTAACACATGGCATGTGTAACGGATGTGAAATGGCTAGCTAGTTAGCGGTGGTGCGCGCTAATAGCGTTTCAATCGGTTACGTCACTCGCTTTGAGACCTTGAAGTAGTGGTTCCCCTTGCTCTGCAAGGGCCGCGGCTTTTGTGGAGCGATGGGTAACGATGCTTCGTGGGTGACTGTAGTTGATGTGTGCAAAGGGTCCCTGGTTCGCGCCCGGGTCGGGGCGAGGGGACGCCGTAAAGTTATACTGTTACATATGTTCCTGTCTCCAAATTGCATGATTTGAGATGATATCACATTATAACTTAAGACAGTGATTGATATATTAAAGGTTCTCACAGGTAGTGGGTGAGTGAAACCGGACAATGAAAGGCTCTCTGGAGAAAACCTCTGTGTCGTTATTCGTCCCCTCTCCTCCCTCTAGCTCAGGATACTGGCAATGCTCTCGGACCTGCAGCACATCTTTCCTAAAGATGATTCAAGCCAATTAATCAATCAACCAACCAACCAACCAACCAATCAAAGGAGAGAGAGTATACTAGAAATGAGGAGTGCTGCAGTGTTTTAAAGATTCTTATCTAAAATGTAAAGTTTCATGTAAAGCCTGTGTAAATATGTAATGGCTTACTTGTAAATGTAGACATATTGCTCTTTGTACGTTTTCTTCCCCAGTCTCTTACTCGCCACGTAGGAGTATGCATGTGATTTGTCAAAGCTGATGGTGGAATGACAAACAGACATCAGGTGACGATTAGAACCCTAACCATGATAAGACAATCTGTACATACTGTAAATATCTTATAAAGGATTAATTCTGTAATGGTGGACCCCGCCTGTATATATAAGCCTGTATTGTTGCCATATTACTTCAGTAAACATGTTAACCGGACTCACTCTCTCTGCATCATCCATATCTAAAAACATAATACACATTTTAAAAAGGTCAACAAAGCAATTTCAAGATCCCCCCGTGTTTATGTACCTGTTAAGATCTTTCACCAGTGTAGGTATGGCTTCACCTTTTGTATCTCGAACCTCCTGGATCAAACACAGGTCACAGCGAGCAAGAATCTGGGAAGGGGGAGGGAAACAGCTTTTGGTTATATTGTTGGATATCAAAATACCATAATAATGAACACAGAATAGTTGTGACCAGAGTACGTGAGCCGAGATGAGCAGTTGGAAATCACGCGCATCGCTCATGGTGCTTCTTGTATTTTCCTACCGCTCCAAGCCCCCACTAAAAACGCTCCATGTGCACAGGGGGAAAAAAAATGCTAATTTCGCTCCATTCATTAAAAATCACAATTTAACCAACACCCATCTATTTTTGTGACTACCTGGACCTACCAATTTGTTTTTAAGTATTGAAACCAAACCATATGGATTTGAATTAAAAGTATTTGAATAAACATGAAAAGGTGAATTTAAGAAGAGAACATAATTTCAAATAGGTTACATGTCATATTAAACAGCATATAAACACCCTATATATGTCAGAAGCCAGACAAGGAGCCTAAGAAGGAACGCAAATGAATTATTTAGGCAATATTATTTTAAGGCTATAGCCTACAAAGAAATACATTGTGAAGGATTTGCTATTGCGACACAATAGGCTGGTAAGGACATAAAGCGCGCAGCATTTAAACAACATTTCGTTGTATTAAATCATTATAGTCTATAAATTGCGCATATAGGCTGTGACTTACTTAGGCTGTGACTTACTTAAATACATATTAAACGAAAAATGACTTATTAGTGCCTTTGAATTCGTTTTTAGAAACACGAGTTTGGCCAGTCTGTGACGTCAGGCTCATGCGATGGTGCTTGGAGAACAGGTGTTGTGATGAAAATCTCCCCCCCCGTCAGAATTCTGCCCACCCCCCCCTTCGTGTGGACGCGCACGAAGTCAATCTTCATTGCTGCGACTTGCTTGCTAGTTGAGATTTCTGATCACGTTAGGCTGCGTTTCATAAAACATTTGTTTATGTCGGTTTGATCGCGGGGGAGGCACTAGTAATGTCTGCAGTTTTCGTAACAAAATTCGTAATCTCTCCCATGTCTTATTCCACTAGTAGTTGTTCTGAAATGTTTATTGCTTGCTTACATTTTACTCCCTCCTCTATGTTTAATATAACACACACACATACATTAATTATTCATTTCGGTTGCCTATCCTGACGCGAAGTTTGTTCTATAAAAAGTATTTGACTCTGATGTGTGCCACAGAAAGTATTTGACTCTAGCCACAAAATTAAGACAATTAGAAGGGGAGAAGGATATTAAAATGAAACGTAGCCTAACATGAACAGAAATCTCATCTTTCAAGCAAGTCGCAGCACTGAAGAATTGAGTGTGTGCGCGTTCACGCGAAGGGGGGAATTCTGGCGTGGGGGGGGGGGGGGGGGGAGACTTTCAGCACAACACCGGCCAGCAGCGGTGACTGTGTCTGTCTCCACATCTGCAGAGCTGCTGGGGATGCTAAACAGCCTTTTGGCCAGTCTTGCCAGTCTAGGCAGAGATGCAGAGTTGTTTTTACAAATTTCTATAGGTAGGCCTAAAGGTTTTTAGACAAAATAACTCAATCAAAACGGAAATCTCCTTGAGCGTGGGAATATGCCAGGCTCATTGGGCCAAAATCAATTATGGCCTATTGTTTAGAAAATGAACGAAACGTTAAACACAGTGGTCGCCAATCGACCGGTCGATCTTTAAGGCATTCCTAGTCGAACACCAAATATTTATGTTGAAAAGCCAACGAACGATAAAGGCTTGCGCTCCTTTTTAAAAATCGTGTTGAGCTGTTAACGGTAGGTGCACTTGATTCAAAAGTACTGCGCACTGGGTAGCAAAGTGTTCCCATGAGACAAACTCCGCCTACCCGGCAGATCTGTGACTAAATCGAATGCACCTACTGGGCTGCCCAATCGGATAGCTCAAATCATCGTGGCTACAGAGCTTCCATGACCCTGGTCACAGCCAAATTTAACAGCCTATGTAATAACTTTTCAAATCATGACCACAGAGAGACTGTCAACGAATACATCAAAGAGCTGCTGTTTTTATGAGTGAGTTCATTTTTAACACTATTACAAAACGCGCTTCTCCGTACTTCCGCTCGGGCTGCAGCTGAATGAGTAGCCAAGTACCGATAGCCCTGCGTTTTATTATTAGCAGCTCGTCGTGTCAATTTTAATATTAAGGAAATATTTAACTTTCTCTGGTCATAGGAACAACATGAATTTGTGCATGAGGCGGATGCGGTGCGACTCGAGTTTCGCCATCAGGTGGAAGACGGTGAGCTCTCTCTGGTCAGTCTCACCGGAGGAAAGGAAGGAGAGAGCAGGGACGGTGAGAGGCGGTTGGGAAAAATCGTTTTGAACGGTCATCCAACTCGGAATTCCAAGTCGGAAACTCGGGCATCTTTCTAGAGCTCCGACTTTTCGACCTGAAGATCACTGACGTCGTGATTTGATCTCGTTGACCACCAGATGCAGGTACCACCAGTCCAGTAAAATAAAAAAGTGAATTATTTCAATTCATGCTCCACAGTGCCTCACAAGTGCTAAACCAACGGATCTATTTTGTTATCAAAGCTCGAGTTTTGAAATATATTATGGTCTGATTAACAATATTGGCAGGCCAATCATATAGCCAATATGCTGTGATAATGTATTAGGCCTACTGCCCAAACCTCATTCTTACAAAACTGTTTGTGTCAGGTTAATGTAAAAAAAAAAAACTGAGCTGTAGATCCCAACTTGCTTTTTGATTTCGAAAGTGATCTTGACTCAGAAAAGTTTGGTGACCACTGGTTTAAGAGATATGATTTTTAGCTTATAAATACTTTGCTACAATGACACACTTAGTTACTTACACTTACTACCCACCTCATTCCGTTCTTTTAGCATGTGTACGCAGTAAGTACACCATCATACTTTTGGGATAAGTGTATTTTCAGATTCCACAGTGATTCTTTAGTTGTGGATGTTTCATGAAGCCAACGTGTAACAACTGTCATATCCCGCAGTTAGAACAACGGAATCCGGTTTGTAACCAAACAGTTTAGCACCATACCAGCAGGTGGCATCCAAGTCTTACACATAACAGTGGATAGTACATCACCGCACTCCCTCTCTTGCTCTTGGTTTCTTTAGGAAAACAACTAAACTATTAGTTGGCTATTAGCAGCACACAAGTAGACTACAATTGCATGCTGGGGCGGGCATGCCCTGAGCTCCTGAAGTAAGCGACACTGGAGCCTATTGTAGCGGGCGAGAAGGCCTACCTCCAGCCTTTGGGAATCTCGCACCAGGTTCCAGTCAAATTGGGCACTCTGCTCCTTGCTCTGCTCCAGCGCCGCTCAGCTCACATACTCAGGTTGTGACGTTCTAATTCAATGTTAGTTTGATACATGTAGTGTAGGTTTGGTCCCTCTTCATTCTTGTTTTCACATAGTTGTCTAGTTTAGTTGTTTAGTAGTAGCTGTCTTGTTTAGTGGTAGCTGTCTAGTTTAGTAGTAGCTGTCTAGTTTAGTTGTTTAGTAGTAGCTGTCTAGTTTAGTTGTTTAGTGGTAGTTGTCTAGTTTAGTTGTTTATTAGTAGCTGTCTTGTTTATTTGTAGCTGTCTAGTTTAGTTGTTTAGTTGTAGTTGTCTAGTTTAGTTGTTTAGTAGTAGCTGTCTAGTTTAGTTGTAGCTGTCTAGTTTAGTTGTTTAGTGGTAGCTGTCTAGTTTAGTTGTTTAGTGGTAGCTGTCTAGTTTAGTTGTTTAGTTGTAGCTGTCTAGTTTAGTAGTAGCTGTCTAGTTTAGTTGTTTAGTGGTAGCTGTCTAGTTTAGTAGTAGCTGTCTAGTTTAGTTGTTTAGTTGTAGCTGTCTAGTTTAGTTGTTTAGTGGTAGCTGTCTAGTTTAGTTGTTTAGTGGTAGCTGTCTAGTTTAGTTGTTTAGTGGTAGCTGTCTAGTTTAGTAGTAGCTGTCTAGTTTAGTTGTTTAGTGGTAGCTGTCTAGTTTAGTTGTTTAGTGGTAGCTGTCTAGTTTAGTAGTAGCTGTCTAGTTTAGTTGTTTAGTGGTAGCTGTCTAGTTTAGTAGTAGCTGTCTAGTTTAGTTGTTTAGTTGTAGCTGTCTAGTTTAGTTGTTTAGTGGTAGCTGTCTAGTTTAGTAGTAGCTGTCTAGTTTAGTTGTTTAGTAGTAGCTGTCTAGTTTAGTTGTTTAGTGGTAGCTGTCTTGTTTAGTGGTAGCTGTCTAGTTTAGTAGTAGCTGTCTAGTTTAGTTGTAGCTGTCTAGTTTAGTAGTAGCTGTCTAGTTTAGTTGTAGCTGTCTAGTTTAGTAGTAGCTGTCTAGTTTAGTTGTAGCTGTCTAGTTTAGTGGTAGCTGTCTAGTTTAGTTGTTTAGTGGTAGCTGTCTAGTTTAGTAGTAGCTGTCTAGTTTAGTTGTTTAGTAGTAGCTGTCTAGTTTAGTTGTTTAGTGGTAGCTGTCTAGTTTAGTAGTAGCTGTCTAGTTTAGTAGTAGCTGTCTAGTTTAGTTGTAGCTGTCTAGTTTAGTAGTAGCTGTCTAGTTTAGTTGTAGCTGTCTAGTTTAGTAGTAGCTGTCTAGTTTAGTTGTAGCTGTCTAGTTTAGTAGTAGCTGTCTAGTTGTTTAGTAGTAGCTGTCTAGTTTAGTAGTAGCTGTCTAGTTGTTTAGTAGTAGCTGTCTAGTTTAGTTGTTTAGTGGTAGCTGTCTAGTTTAGTTGTTTAGTAGTAGCTGTCTAGTTTAGTAGTAGCTGTTTAGTTGTTTAGTAGTAGCTGTCTAGTTTAGTTGTTTAGTAGTAGCTGTCTAGTTTAGTTGTAGCTGTCTAGTTTAGTTGTTTAGTGGTAGCTGTCTAGTTGAGTTGTTTAGTTGTAGCTGTCTAGTTTAGTTGTTTAGTAGTAGCTGTCTAGTTTAGTTGTTTAGTTGTAGCTGTCTAGTTTAGTTGTTTATTAGTAGCTCTTTAGTTTAGTTGTTTAATAGTAGCTCTTTAGTTTAGTTGTTTATTAGTAGCTGTCTAGTTTAGTTGTTTATTTGTAGCTGTTTAGTTGTTTAGTAGTAGCTGTCTAGTTTAGTTGTTTAGTTGTAGCTGTCTAGTTTAGTTGTTTATTAGTAGCTCTTTAGTTTAGTTGTTTAATAGTAGCTCTTTAGTTTAGTTGTTTATTAGTAGCTGTCTAGTTTAGTTGTTTATTTGTAGCTGTTTAGTTGTTTAGTAGTAGCTGTCTAGTTTAGTAGTAGCTCTCTAGTTTAGTGGTAGCTGTCTTGTTTAGTGGTAGCTGTCTTGTTTAGTAGTAGCTGTCTTGTTTAGTAGTAGCTCTTTAGTTTAGTTGTTTAGTAGTAGCTGTCTAGTTTAGTAGTAGCTCTCTAGTTTAGTGGTAGCTGTCTTGTTTAGTGGTAGCTGTCTTGTTTAGTAGTAGCTGTCTTGTTTAGTAGTAGCTCTTTAGTTTAGTTGTTTATTAGTAGCTGTCTAGTTTAGTTGTTTAGTGGTAGCTGTCTTGTTTAGTAGTAGCTGTCTTGTTTAGTAGTAGCTGTTCAGTTTAGTAGTAGCTGTCTAGTTTAGTAGTAGCTGTCTAGTTTAGTAGTAGCTGTCTTGTTTAGTAGTAGCTGTCTTGTTTAGTAGTAGCTGTTCAGTTTAGTAGTAGCTGTCTAGTTTAGTGTAGCTGTCTTGTTTAGTAGTAGCTGTCTTGTTTAGTAGTAGCTGTTCAGTTTAGTAGTAGCTGTCTAGTTTAGTAGTAGCTGTTCAGTTTAGTATTAGCTGTCTAGTTTAGTAGTAGCTGTCTAGTTTAGTAGTAGCTGTCTAGTTTAGTGGTAGCTGCCTTGTTTAGTAGTAGCTGTTCAGTTTAGTAGTAGCTGTTCAGTTTAGTAGTAGCTGTCTAGTTTAGTAGTAGCTGTCTAGTTTAGTAGTAGCTGTCTAGTTTAGTAGTAGCTGTTCAGTTTAGTAGCAGCTGTCTAGTTTAGTAGTAGCTGTCTAGTTTAGTAGTAGCTGTCTAGTTTAGTGGTAGCTGTCTTGTTTAGTAGTAGCTGTCTTGTTTAGTAGTAGCTGTTCAGTTTAGTAGTAGCTGTCTAGTTTAGTGTAGCTGTCTTGTTTAGTAGTAGCTGTCTTGTTTAGTAGTAGCTGTTCAGTTTAGTAGTAGCTGTCTAGTTTAGTAGTAGCTGTTCAGTTTAGTAGTAGCTGTCTAGTTTAGTAGTAGCTGTCTAGTTTAGTAGTAGCTGTCTAGTTTAGTGGTAGCTGTCTAGTTTAGTGGTAGCTGTCTAGTTTAGTTGTTTAGTGGTAGCTGTCTAGTTTAGTTGTTTAGTAGTAGCTGTCTAGTTTAGTTGTTTAGTAGTAGCTGTCTAGTTTAGTTGTTTAGTAGTAGCTGCTAGTTTGGTTGTTTATTAGTAGCTGTCTAGTTTAGTTGTTTATTTGTAGCTGTCTAGTTTAGTTGTTTAGTAGTAGCTGTCTAGTTTAGTTGTTTAGTTGTAGCTGTCTAGTTTAGTTGTTTATTAGTAGCTGTCTAGTTTAGTTGTTTATTTGTAGCTGTCTAGTTTAGTTGTAGCTGTCTAGTTTAGTTGTTTAGTAGTAGCTGCTAGTTTGGTTGTTTATTAGTAGCTGTCTAGTTTAGTTGTTTATTTGTAGCTGTCTAGTTTAGTTGTTTATTTGTAGCTGTCTAGTTTAGTTGTTTAGTGGTAGCTGTCTAGTTTAGTGGTAGCTGTCTAGTTTAGTTGTTTAGTAGTAGCTGTCTAGTTTAGTTGTTTATTAGTAGCTGTCTAGTTTAGTTGTTTATTTGTAGCTGTCTAGTTTAGTTGTTTATTTGTAGCTGTCTAGTTTAGTTGTTTAGTGGTAGCTGTCTAGTTTAGTTGTTTAGTTGTAGCTGTCTAGTTTAGTTGTTTAGTAGTAGCTGTCTAGTTTAGTTGTTTAGTTGTAGCTGTCTAGTTTAGTTGTTTATTTGTAGCTGTCTAGTTTAGTTGTTTATTAGTAGCTGTCTAGTTTAGTTGTTTATTAGTAGCTGTCTAGTTTAGTTGTTTAGTAGTAGCTGTCTAGTTTAGTGGTAGCTGTCTAGTTTAGTTGTTTATTTGTAGCTGTCTAGTTTAGTTGTTTAGTAGTAGCTGTCTAGTTTAGTTGTTTAGTTGTAGCTGTCTAGTTTAGTTGTTTATTTGTAGCTGTCTAGTTTAGTTGTTTATTTGTAGCTGTCTAGTTTAGTTGTTTATTTGTAGCTGTCTAGTTTAGTTGTTTATTAGTAGCTGTCTAGTTTAGTTGTTTAGTTGTAGCTGTCTAGTTGAGTTGTTTAGTTGTAGCTGTCTAGTTGAGTTGTTTAGTGGTAGCTGTCTAGTTTAGTTGTTTAGTTGTAGCTGTCTAGTTTAGTTGTTTAGTTGTAGCTGTCTAGTTTAGTTGTTTAGTTGTAGCTGTCTAGTTTAGTTGTTTATTAGTAGCTGTCTAGTTTAGTTGTTTAGTAGTAGCTGTCTAGTTTAGTTGTTTATTTGTAGCTGTCTAGTTTAGTTGTTTATTTGTAGCTGTCTAGTTTAGTTGTTTATTAGTAGCTGTCTAGTTTAGTTGTTTAGTTGTAGCTGTCTAGTTTAGTTGTTTAGTTGTAGCTGTCTAGTTGAGTTGTTTAGTGGTAGCTGTCTAGTTGAGTTGTTTAGTTGTAGCTGTCTTGTTTAGTTGTAGCTGTCTAGTTTAGTTGTTTAGTTGTAGCTGTCTAGTTTAGTTGTTTAGTAGTAGCTGTCTTGTTTAGTTGTTTATTTGTAGCTGTCTAGTTTAGTTGTTTATTTGTAGCTGTCTAGTTTAGTTGTTTATTAGTAGCTGTCTAGTTTAGTTGTTTAGTTGTAGCTGTCTAGTTTAGTAGTAGCTGTCTAGTTTAGTGGTAGCTGTCTAGTTTAGTTGTTTATTTGTAGCTGTCTAGTTTAGTTGTTTAGTAGTAGCTGTCTAGTTTAGTTGTTTAGTTGTAGCTGTCTAGTTTAGTTGTTTATTTGTAGCTGTCTAGTTTAGTTGTTTATTTGTAGCTGTCTAGTTTAGTTGTTTATTTGTAGCTGTCTAGTTTAGTTGTTTATTAGTAGCTGTCTAGTTTAGTTGTTTAGTTGTAGCTGTCTAGTTTAGTTGTTTAGTTGTAGCTGTCTAGTTGAGTTGTTTAGTGGTAGCTGTCTAGTTTAGTTGTTTAGTTGTAGCTGTCTAGTTTAGTTGTTTAGTTGTAGCTGTCTAGTTTAGTTGTTTAGTTGTAGCTGTCTAGTTTAGTTGTTTATTAGTAGCTGTCTAGTTTAGTTGTTTAGTAGTAGCTGTCTAGTTTAGTTGTTTATTTGTAGCTGTCTAGTTTAGTTGTTTATTTGTAGCTGTCTAGTTTAGTTGTTTATTAGTAGCTGTCTAGTTTAGTTGTTTAGTTGTAGCTGTCTAGTTTAGTTGTTTAGTTGTAGCTGTCTAGTTGAGTTGTTTAGTGGTAGCTGTCTAGTTTAGTTGTTTAGTTGTATCTGTCTAGTTTAGTTGTTTAGTTGTAGCTGTCTAGTTTAGTTGTTTAGTTGTAGCTGTCTAGTTTAGTTGTTTAGTAGTAGCTGTCTTGTTTAGTTGTTTATTTGTAGCTGTCTAGTTTAGTTGTTTATTTGTAGCTGTCTAGTTTAGTTGTTTATTAGTAGCTGTCTAGTTTAGTTGTTTAGTTGTAGCTGTCTAGTTTAGTAGTAGCTGTCTAGTTTAGTTGTTTAGTAGTAGCTGTCTAGTTTAGTTGTTTAGTGGTAGCTGTCTAGTTTAGTAGTAGCTGTCTAGTTTAGTTGTTTAGTAGTAGCTGTCTAGTTTAGTTGTTTATTTGTAGCTGTCTAGTTTAGTTGTTTATTTGTAGCTGTCTAGTTTAGTTGTTTATTAGTAGCTGTCTAGTTTAGTTGTTTAGTTGTAGCTGTCTAGTTTAGTTGTTTAGTTGTAGCTGTCTAGTTGAGTTGTTTAGTGGTAGCTGTCTAGTTTAGTTGTTTAGTTGTAGCTGTCTAGTTTAGTTGTTTAGTTGTAGCTGTCTAGTTTAGTTGTTTAGTTGTAGCTGTCTAGTTTAGTTGTTTAGTTGTAGCTGTCTAGTTTAGTTGTTTAGTTGTAGCTGTCTAGTTGAGTTGTTTAGTGGTAGCTGTCTAGTTTAGTTGTTTAGTTGTAGCTGTCTAGTTTAGTTGTTTAGTTGTAGCTGTCTAGTTTAGTTGTTTAGTTGTAGCTGTCTAGTTTAGTTGTTTAGTTGTAGCTGTCTAGTTTAGTTGTTTATTTGTAGCTGTCTAGTTTAGTTGTTTATTAGTAGCTGTCTAGTTTAGTTGTTTAGTTGTAGCTGTCTTTTTTAGTTGTAGCTGTCTAGTTGAGTTGTTTAGTGGTAGCTGTCTAGTTTAGTTGTTTATTAGTAGCTGTCTAGTTTAGTTGTTTATTAGTAGCTGTCTAGTTTAGTTGTTTAGTTGTAGCTGTCTAGTTTAGTTGTAGCTGTCTAGTTGAGTTGTTTAGTGGTAGCTGTCTAGTTTAGTTGTTTAGTTGTAGCTGTCTAGTTTAGTTGTTTAGTTGTAGCTGTCTAGTTTAGTTGTTTAGTTGTAGCTGTCTAGTTTAGTTGTTTAGTAGTAGCTGTCTTGTTTAGTAGTAGCTGTTCAGTTTAGTAGTAGCTGTCTAGTTTAGTAGTAGCTGTTCAGTTTAGTAGTAGCTGTCTAGTTTAGTAGTAGCTGTCTAGTTTAGTGGTAGCTGTCTAGTTTAGTGGTAGCTCTCTAGTTTAGTGGTAGCTCTCTAGTTTAGTGGTAGCTCTCTAGTTTAGTGGTAGCTGTCTTGTTTAGTAGTAGCTGTTCAGTTTAGTAGTAGCTGTCTAGTTTAGTGGTAGCTGTCTAGTTTAGTAGTAGCTGTCTAGTTTAGTAGTAGCTGTCTAGTTTAGTAGTAGCTGTCTAGTTTAGTGGTAGCTGTCTAGTTTAGTGGTAGCTGTCTAGTTTAGTGGTAGCTGTCTAGTTTAGTAGTAGCTGTCTAGTTTAGTGGTAGCTGTCTAGTTTAGTGGTAGCTGTCTAGTTTAGTAGTAGCTGTCTAGTTTAGTAGTAGCTGTCTAGTTTAGTGGTAGCTGTCTAGTTTAGTGGTAGCTGTCTAGTTTAGTAGTAGCTGTCTAGTTTAGTAGTAGCTGTCTAGTTTAGTGGTAGCTGTCTAGTTTAGTAGTAGCTGTCTAGTTTAGTAGTAGCTGTCTAGTTTAGTAGTAGCTGTCTAGTTTAGTAGTAGCTGTCTAGTTTAGTGGTAGCTGTCTAGTTTAGTGGTAGCTCTCTAGTTTAGTGGTAGCTCTCTAGTTTAGTGGTAGCTGTCTTGTTTAGTAGTAGCTGTTCAGTTTAGTAGTAGCTGTCTAGTTTAGTGGTAGCTGTCTAGTTTAGTGGTAGCTGTCTAGTTTAGTAGTAGCTGTCTAGTTTAGTAGTAGCTGTCTAGTTTAGTAGTAGCTGTCTAGTTTAGTGGTAGCTGTCTTGTTTAGTAGTAGCTGTTCAGTTTAGTAGTAGCTGTCTAGTTTAGTGGTAGCTGTCTTGTTTAGTAGTAGCTCTTCAGTTTAGTAGTAGTTGTCTAGTTTAGTAGTAGCTGTCTAGTTTAGTAGTAGCTGTCTAGTTTAGTAGTAGCTGTCTAGTTTAGTTGTTTAGTGGTAGCTGTCTAGTTTAGTTGTTTAGTTGTAGCTGTCTAGTTTAGTTGTTTAGTTGTAGCTGTCTAGTTTAGTTGTTTATTTGTAGCTGTCTAGTTTAGTTGTTTATTTGTAGCTGTCTAGTTTAGTTGTTTAGTAGTAGCTGTCTAGTTTAGTGTAGCTGTCTAGTTTAGTGTAGCTGTCTAGTTTAGTGGTAGCTCTCTAGTTTAGTGGTAGCTGTCTAGTTTAGTAGTAGCTGTCTTGTTTAGTAGTAGCTGTCTAGTTTAGTGGTAGCTGTCTAGTTTAGTGGTAGCTGTCTAGTTTAGTGGTAGCTGTCTAGTTTAGTGGTAGCTCTCTAGTTTAGTAGTAGCTGTATTGTTTAGTAGTAGCTGTTCAGTTTAGTAGTAGCTGTCTAGTTTAGTGGTAGCTGTCTAGTTTAGTGGTAGCTGTCTAGTTTAGTGGTAGCTGTCTAGTTTAGTGGTAGCTCTCTAGTTTAGTAGTAGCTGTATTGTTTAGTAGTAGCTGTTCAGTTTAGTAGTAGCTGTCTAGTTTAGTGGTAGCTGTCTAGTTTAGTGGTAGCTGTCTAGTTTAGTGGTAGCTGTCTAGTTTAGTGGTAGCTGTCTAGTTTAGTGGTAGCTCTCTAGTTTAGTAGTAGCTGTCTAGTTTAGTAGTAGCTGTATTGTTTAGTGGTAGCTGTCTAGTTTAGTAGTAGCTGTCTAGTTTAGTAGTAGCTGTATTGTTTAGTTGTTTATTAGTAGCTGTCTAGTTTAGTAGTAGCTGTCTAGTTTAGTAGTAGCTGTCTAGTTTAGTTGTTTAGTTGTAGCTATCTTCACAGTTCTTGTCTCTTACACCTACCTTGATCAGAATTCCCATAACCTTTTTGTTGTTGGCTTTCGCCTCCCCAAAGCTCTGAACGTTGAAGGCACAAATTTTCAGTGACATCGCAACATGCCACAGTCCCACAAAACACGTCACAGGAACTGGCCACTTCATTCTGTTTTGAATAGGAATTCTGTAAACACGGTAAAACAGTAGAGTTGCTCAAAATTATGTTTGAATTGTGACAACGTAAAAACATATTCTTGGACCTGTAATTGTCTGGGGTTATAGATAATCATCCATAACTAAGTTTGTACTAGATCAGCTGTGTAGCTTAAAGTTTATATATCCGTTGTATAATATGTAATTCACATTGTGTAATAATCTGTAATATTCATCAAATTAGAAATCATTAATATTACTCATATGAAATCAGAATATCTCTTACCCTCTGTGCCAGTTTCTCAGGTAGGTCAGCCCTGGTGGATTGAAGAGCCGTCTCCTGAATGTCCTGTCCTGTGGTATATTGGGAACATACAGGTAACACCGAGGGTGAAAGACATGAGGTTTGCGTCCCAAACGGCACCCTATTCCATTAGCCCCTACTGTCTTTTACCCATAGGGCTCTGGTCAAAAGTAGTGCACTATATAGGGAATAGGGCTCTGGTCAAAAGTAGTGCACTATATAGGGAATAGGGCTCTGGTCAAAAGTAGTGCACTATATAGGGAATAGGGCTCTGGTCAAAAGTAGTGCACTATATAGGGAATAGGGCTCTGGTCAAAAGTAGTGCACTATGTAGGGAACAGGGTGCCATTTGGGACGGAGACAGGGGCAGAGGGCAGGGGTCTGTTGTGCTGTGTCAGTGGGAAATTCAGAATGGAGCTCTATCTGGAAACGTTTGCTATACCACTGAACACAGTGGCTCAATGGACTCCCATCACACATTCAGAAACTTCTGCTTCTGACTGACTATTGTCTCAAAGGTGGACTACTGCCCAACAATAGACCAGAGAGAGCTCTGTGATACTAGGACTATGAATAAAAGACTGGCAATCATTCTTCTGAATCTGTGAGCTAGATCAGGGGTTTTCAAACTTTTTCATGTCAAGGACCCCCAACTATGATCAGCCCCTGTCCGAGAATGCCCAACGAAATATTTTAACCCTTTGCATTGTAGTCGTTAGACATTTACATTACATTTAAGTCATTTAGCAGACGCTCTTATCCAGAGCGACTTACATTACATTTTAAGATTTCAGAGGGGTAGTTAAGGTACAAGGAAATAGTTGTGTTTTCAGTAAAAAAGTTAAAAAAAATATCTTTCACTTTGTAGTGTTTGTGAATTACCACTCAGACACAATAATAAGGATTACACTGTGGGTCTATGGCCAATTCTGTCAATGATTACTAGACAATCAAGTGTGTAGTATCCCGTTGTTAGCCCTGAGTAAGGAAACTGGTCTTTAAGTAAAAGTATATATTTTTGTGCATATTTTAAGTAAATCGTTTCTTGTTCTTTGACAAAACGTGTATTTTTCTCACTTTTAGTGTTTATTTTTGCCAGTTTAGAGAGAATCTGTTTGTTGCATTACATTTATAATTATACGCTTCTAACATGAAACACAATGTGGATTCATTTTACTACGATCATATTTGAAATAGCTTACAATACAGGATCTTTTAAGCATTTTTTTTATCAAACAATAAAAGCTCAACAAGTCATTACAACATAAAATGGATTTAATAAAAAATTAAAATAAATACTTAAAGGGGCCCTTCACCACTTGAAACTCTTATCCATTTTTTTACAGCACCATACAAGTGTATACATAATATGTGAAAAAAATATTGAACGACTTTTGTTTATTTTTGTCACGATTTTCAGATAAGATTGTTCAAGCTTGTGAAGGGTATACCGCTCCTCTTGATCGTAGTAAGTTCTGATAGGAGCCTGGTTTGAACATTTGGGTCCGATTTCCAGGACAGATTAAATTATACCTATTCCTGGCCTAAGAAGCACTCCTCAAATGAAAGGGCTTCTTAGTCCAGGACTGGATATGTGTCTGGATAAACCAGCTCTGGAAGCTATGACATTTCTGTCATTTGTGAGACTATTGTGGACTTTTCCAGTAAATGTATTGTTTTACCACAGACGGGGGAACCATAAAGGTCAGACTGCAGAACCATAAAGGTCAGACTGCAGAACCATAAAGGTCAAACTGGGGAACCATAAAGGTCAGACTGAGGAACCATAAAGGTCAGACTGGGGAACCATAAAGGTCAGACTGGGGAACCATAAAGGTCAGACTGGGGAACCATAGAGGTCAGACTGGGGAACCATAGAGGTCAGACTGGGGAACCATAAAGGTCAGACTGGGGAACCATAGAGGTCAGACTGGGGAACCATTAAGATCAGACTGGGGAACCATAGAGGTCAGACTGGGGAACCATAGAGGTCAGACTGGGGAAGCATAAAGGTCAGACTGGGGAAGCATAAAGGTCAGACTGGGGAAGCATAAAGGTCAGACTGGGGAACCATAGAGGTCAGACTGGGGAACCATAGAGGTCAGACTGGGGAACCATAAAGGTCAGACTGGGGAACCATAGAGGTCAGACTGGGGAACCATAGAGGTCAGACTGGGGAACCATAGAGGTCAGACTGGGGAACCATAAAGGTCAGACTGGGGAACCATAGAGGTCAGACTGGGGAACCATTAAGATCAGACTGGGGAACCATAGAGGTCAGACTGGGGAACCATAGAGGTCAGACTGGGGAACCATAAAGGTCAGACTGGGGAACCATAAAGGTCAGACTGGGGAACCATAAAGGTCAGACTGGGGAACCATTAAGATCAGACTGGGGAACCATAGAGGTCAGACTGGGGAACCATAAAGGTCAGACTGGGGAACCATAGAGGTCAGACTGGGGAACCATAGAGGTCAGACTGGGGAACCATAGAGGTCAGACTGGGGAACCATAAAGGTCAGACTGGGGAACCATAAAGGTCAGACTGGGGAACCATAAAGGTCAGACTGGGGAACCATAAAAGTCAAGCCAACTATGGAAGGACAGATAGTTGGGTTTGCTCACATGGCATTTGGGATACATGGCGTATAACTAATACCAACTGCTACCATGCTAGTTAACTAGATATTTTGTCTTACAAGTAATGCTATTCTTTTTACAACTTTTCAGTCATGTTCCAAAATGGCACTATTGGTTGAAAAGACGTTAGGCTGACATCTTTTGTTATGTCATAGCAGTGGTGTGAAGTACTTAAGTAAAAATAATTTAAAGTAATACTTAAGTAATTTTTTGGGGTGTATCTGTACATTACGAATGATGTTTTTGACTACTTTTACTTCACTACATTCCTTAAGAATTTTTTTTCTTCTCTGAAACCCAAAAGTACTCGTTACATATCGAATGCTTTCCAGGACAGGAAAATGGTCCAATCCACGCACTTCTCAAGAAAACATCCCTGGTCATCCCTACTGGCCTCTGATCTGGTGGACTCACTAAACACCCATGCTTCATTTGTAAATTATGTCTGAATGTTGGACTGTGCCCTTGGCTATCCATAAATAAAATAAATACATTTTAAAATGGTGTCGTCTGGTTTGCTTAATAAACTCAGCAAAAAAAGAAACGTCCTCGCACTTCAACTGCGTTTATTTTCAGCAAACTTAACATGTATAAATATTTGTATGAACATAACAAGATTCACCAACTGAGACATAAACTGAATAAGTTCTACAGACATGTGACTAACAGAAATGGAATTATGTGTCCCTGAACAAAGGGGGGGGTCAAAAGTAACAGTATCTGGTGTGGCCACCAGCTGCATTAAGTACTGCAGTGAATCTCCTCATGGACTACACCAGATTTGCCAGTTCTTGCTGTGAGATGTTACCCCACTCTTCCATCAAGGCACCTGCAAGTTCCCGGACATTTCTGGGGGGAATGGCCATAGCCCTCATCCTCCGATCCAACAGGTCCTAGACATTTCTGGGGGGAATGGCCCTAGCCCTCACCCTCCGATCTAACAGGTCCCAGACGTGCTCAATGGGATTGAGATCCGGGTTCTTTGCTGACATTCCTGTCTTGCAGGAAATCATGCACAGAACAAGCAGTAGGACTAGTGGCATTGTCATGCTGGAGGGTCATGTCAGGATGAGCCTGCAGGAAGGGTACCACATGAGGGAGGAGGATGTCTTCCCTGTGACATACAGCGTTGAGATTGCCTGCAATGACAACAAGCTCAGTCCGATGATGCTGTGACACACTGCCTCAGACCATGACGGACCATCCACCTCCAAATCGATCCCGCTCCAGAGTACAGGCCTCGGTGTAACGCTCATTCCTTCGACGATAAACGCGAATCCGACCATCACCCCTGGTGAGACAAAACCGCGACTCGTCAGTGAAGAGCACTTTTCTTCCAGTCCTGTTTGGACCAGCGACGGTGGGTTTGTGCCTATAGGCAACGTTGTTGCCGGTGATGTCTGGTGAGGACCTGCCTTACAACAGGCCTACAAGCCCTCAGTCCAGCCTCTCTCAGCCTATTGTGGACACTCTGAGCACTGATGGAGGGATTGTGCGTTCCTCGGGCAGTTGTTGTTGCCATCCTGTACCTGTCCCGCAGGTGTGATGTTCGGATGTACTGATCCTGTGCAGGTGTTGTTACACGTGGTCTGCCACTGCGAGGACGATCAGCTGTCTGTCCTGTCTCCCTGTAGCACTGTCTTAGGCGTCTCACAGTACGGACATTGAAATGTATTGCCCTGGCCACATCTGCAGTCCTCATGCCTATCTTGCAGCATGTTCACGCAGATGAGCAGGGACCCTGGGCATCTTTCTTTTGGCGTTTTTCAGAGTCAGTAGAAAGGCCTCTTTAGTGTCCTAAGTTTTCATAACTGACCGTAATTACCTACCGTCTGTAAGCTGTTAGTGTCTTAACGACCATTCCACAGGTGCATGTTCATTAATTATGGTTCATTGAACAAGAATGGGAAACAGTGTTTAAACACGTTACAATGAAGATCTGTGAAGGTATTTGGATTTTTACAAATTATCTTCCAGAAGAACAAAGAACCTTCCAGAAGAACAACCATCTCTGCAGCACTCCACCTATCAGGCCTTTACGGTAGAGTGGCCAGACGGAAGCCACTCCTCAGTAAAAGACACATGACAGCCCACTTGGAGTTTGCCAAAAGGCACCTAAAGGATTCTCAGACCATAAGAAACAAGATTCTCTGGTCTGATGAAACCAAGATGGAACTCTTTGGCCTGTGTCTCATAGCAAGGTGTCTGAATACTTATGTAAATAAGGTAATACATTTGCAAAACATTTATTTTTTACTGGTTTTCACTTTGTCTTTATGCGGTATTGTGTGTAGATTGATGAGGTAAACATTTTATTTAATACATTTTATAATAAGGCTCTAACGTAACACGTAACAAAATGTGACGAAAGGGAAGGGGTCTGAATACTTTCCGAATGCTCTGTATTATCTTACATTCAAAGTTTTCATGAGATTTCTGTTATTTGTAAGGTGGAACCATAACGATCAATAGAGCCAACTATGGAAGGACCGATCATTGGATCTGCTCAGGTGGCATCTGGGTACATCATGCCAACTGCCGCGCTGGCAGTTCACCAGATATTATGTCTTCCAGGTAAAGCTTTTCTCTTGTGTCCATCTTCCCTTAAGATATTATACAGTAGCCAACAATATCCTTATATGTATTATTTGATGCTTTTTTATGTGTACAAGTGTTGCTATATTAGTACCATTTTGTAATGATAACACAACTAACACAATTGAAAATGTATTACTTGGATGTTGGATGCTGTTGTGTGATAACCAGTAAGCAAAATAGCTTTGAAAAGATGAATAAAAGGCGACTTTTAAATGTATTTTATAAACTCAGCAAAAAAAGAAACGTCCCCTTTTCAGGACCCTGTCTTTCAAAGATAATTCGTAGA
The DNA here is from genome assembly GCF_045679555.1 of Salvelinus alpinus. Taxonomy (NCBI): domain Eukaryota; kingdom Metazoa; phylum Chordata; class Actinopteri; order Salmoniformes; family Salmonidae; genus Salvelinus; species Salvelinus alpinus. The sequence continues at coordinate 40,521,118 of NC_092113.1, read as the reverse complement.
AATCCAAATAACTTCACAGATCTTCATTGTGAAGGGTTTAGACACTGTTTCCCATGCTTGTTCAATGAACCATAAACAATTAATGAACATGCACCTGTGGAACCGTCGTTAAGACACAGCTTACAGACGGTAGGCAATTAAGGTCACAGTTATGAAAACTTAGGACACTAAAGAGGCCTTTCTACTGACTGAAAAACAAACAAAAAAAGATGCCCAGGGTCCCTGCTCATCTGCGTGAACATGCCTTAGGCATGCTGCAAGGAGGCATGAGGACTGCAGATGTGACCAGGGCAATAAATTGCAATGTCCGTACCGTGAGACTCCTAAGACAGCGCTACAGGGAGACAGGACGGACAGCTGATCGACCTCGCAGTGGCAGACCACGTGTAACAACACCTGCACAGGATCGGTACAGGATGGCAACAACAACTGCCCGAGTTACACCAGGAACGCACAATCCCTTCATCAGTGCTCAGACTCTCTGCAATAGGCTGAGAGAGGCTGGACTGAGGGCTTGTAGGCCTATTGTAAGGCAGGTATGTGCGTTACACCGAGGCCTGTACTCTGGAGCGGGATCGATTTGGAGGTGGTAGGTCCGTCATGGTCTGGGGCGGTGTGTCACAGCATCATCCGACTGAGCTTGTTGTCATTGCAGGCCATCTCAACGCTGTGCGTTACAGGGAAGGCATTCTCCTCCCTCATGTGGTACCCTTCCTGCAGGCTCATCCTGACATGACCCTCCAACATGACAATGCCACCGGCCATACTGCTCAATCTATGCGTGATTTCCTGCAAGACAGGAATGTCAGTGTTCTACCATGGCCAGCGAAGAGCCCGGATCTCAATTCCATTGAGCACGTCTGTGACCTGTTGGATCGGAGGGTGAGGGCGAGGGCCATTCCCCCCAGAAATGTCCGGGAACTTGCAGGTACCTTGGTGGAAGAGTGGGGTAACATCTCACAGCAAGAACTGGCAAATCTGGTGCAGTCCATGGGGAGGAGATGCACTGCAGCACTTAATGCAGCTGGTGGCCACACCAGATACTGACTGTTACTTTTGATTTTGACCCCCCTTTGTTCAGGGACACATTATTCAATTTCTGTTAGTCACATGTCTGTGGAACTTGTTCAGTTTATGTCTCAGTTGTTGAATCTTACGTTCATACAAATATTTACACATGCTAAGTTTGCTGAAAATAAACGCAGTTGACAGTGAGAGGACGTTTATTTTTTCTGCTGAGTTTAGATATCAAATCAAGCCCAATAATCAACTTCTGTGGACATTCAGACCATCCACATTTCAATCAATGATTAACGTCCACGGATGTCCCGTGTCAGTTCGTACACACTGGGTAACAGTCTGCCAGTTGTACATAGCAGCTCGTTTTTATTTTTAAATGATAGGTGTAATGGCCACAGCCAATGTGCAGCCTCTCCAACAAACTCTGTTTTCGGGGATCCATGTCCGGCAATTTGGAAAATATTTAGAAGTGAGGTATGAATGCAGCTATCCTGCCAGTGAGTCTCTTTTCTGTGAGAACATTAGCCTATGTATTTCACAGTGTTACGCCCTGGCCTTAGTTATCTTTGTTTTCTTTATTATTTTGGTTAGGTCAGGGTGTGACATGGGGGATTTATGTGTTTGGTCTTGTCCAGGGGTTTTGTATGTTTATGGGGTGTTTTCTAGTCTAGGTGTTTGTATGTCTATGGTTGCCTAGATTGGTTCTCAATTAGAGGCAGCTGTTTATCATTGTCTCTGATTGGGAACCATATTTAGGCAGCCATATTCTTTAGGGATTTCGTGGTTTATTGTCTATGTGTAAGTTGCCTGTGTCTGCACTTTTCGTATATGGCTTCACGTTCGTTTTGTTGTTTTTTGTATAGTTTGTCAAGTGTTCTTCGTTTCGGTAAATAAATAGAAGAATGTATTACTATCACGCTGCGCCTTGGTCCTCCTCTCTTCCTCCATACGACGAACGTGACACACAGTGACAGTATCATTGTTTCATGAATAATTCGTATTTCAAAAGATCCTGCTGCAGACTCCACAACAGAAGCAGTCGGCCTCTCCAGCCTCCTCCTCCTTTGATTTAATGTCTTTTAATAGAGTTAATTAAAAAAAAATATATTTTACAACTGTTTACAACAAAGGCAACAAACAAAAAAAAGACAACTCATTGGAAATGGTTCGGCATATTATTAAACCTTACAGGCATTTTATTCAAGTTCTACAAAAAGGAGTAGTTTGTAGATGAGATGTTAGAAAACATTGTACAGAAAATAATTAACATTAAAGTGTGGAAACACCCATCCAGAACTTTCTTTATCAAACAAACAGAAAACTTATGAACTGATTTTCATGAACTGCACTGATTTTTATCCAAGTAAAATATGTTGCCAAATCTAATCATTTTAAACACAGCTATTGAACAATTATTACATATTGATGCATATTGGCAGTATATTGTACTTTTAGTCCTTGAGTTTTCTTAACGTGTAACATATTGTAAACATTTAAGTACTCTAAATCAAGCTATATGCAGTGACTTCTTTAAAGTTGAAATGGAAAAAAAACGAATTCTCAGTCGTCATTCATCTATAAAGGAACCCAGCAGTTCTGAGATACAAATTAAATAAATGTTTAATACCTGAAGAGAAACTCCTAATTTACACCAAACAAACTCCTATTCCTGAGCTGTGTTGTGGTAGCCTGAGTCCCAGATCTCTTTGCGCTGTCTTGCCAAGTCCAATGTCGTACAGTTGGCAAGAGAGCCTCCTATTTCATAGAGCTGGCAAGATAGCCTCCTCTGTAATTGAGTTGGCAAGAGAGCATACACCAACCTGGGACTCAGGCTAGTGTTGTGGCCAGATAGGCCTGAAGCAGCCAGAGAGCTGTGGTCAGATAGGCTTGAAACAGCCAGAGTGTTGTGCTGAAGCTGCCTGCAGTAGATAGCCCTCTATGTGTTCCTCTACAGCCGAGTACAGGTCCTGGACCTGCTCCCTGAAAGGAGGGAGCCACGCCCACAAGGTGGCACCCATCACCACGGACAGGTGCAGCAGCAGAAGCACATACACAGTCAGCCACAAGACACAGGGCTTCTAGAAACATCTTTAAAACATTAACCTGTACTGAAGCACAGTAATAAAAAACAACATTTACTTCAAAGTGGATTTAACTGGGCCGTCAGGGGCATATTTGAGATGCATTTCATTACATAGGTCATGGGGACAATAGATGGAGGGAGATGGTCCCTGTACTGCTGCTGTATCAGACGGACCTGGCACGACTGGCGCTCTGCCTCCACGGCCTCCAGCTCGTTCTGCAGCTCCTCACACACACACACACACACACTGTTTTCACCTTCCTCGTGTATAAATTATTCATTTCGTAACTGAATTGAAACATCTGTACATTCTATTCACGGTTATTGGTCCATTTCAGATGATGATTTGAGGTGATCAATGAACATGTAATAACTCATATTCCTCATGCTTTCACAATCAGGCTTAGCACAGTAAAGAGGGTTTATGAGCCCCTCCTCCCTCACCTCTCTCTCCTCCTCTAGTCCCTCGTCCTCACCTGTCTCTCTCCTCCTCCTTTAGCATGTCCTCCTCCTCTAGCACGTCCTCCTCCACTAGCCCCTCCTCCCTCTCCTCTCTCTCTTTCTCCTCACCTCCTACCTTACCTCTCTCTTTCTCCTCGAGCACGTCCTCCTCCAGTAGCCCCTCCTCCCTCACCTCCTCCTCTAGCCCCTCCTCCCTCACCTCCTCCTCTAGCCCCTCCTCCCTCACCTCTCTCCTTCAGCTGTGGTTGGTCCTGAGTCCCTCCACTAGTCCCTCCTCCACCTCTCTCCTTCAGCTGTGGTTGGTCCTGAGTGTGACGGAGCTGCTCCTCAACTTGATTTCCTTCTCCCCATGAGAACTGCTTCTGCTGTGATGACACAATCAGCCCCTCCTCCACTAGCACATCCTCCAACACAGCCAACTGCACCAGGGTCTCCTCCAATTCTCCTGACTGCTCTGACAATACATCCAGCTCCTCCTTCGCTTCTGGCACCTCTAGCAACACACTCATGTGTTCCTCCTCTTTCACTAACACAGCCAACTGGGCCAGGGACTCCCCAAGGGAGTCCTCCTCAGTGCTGGAATCTAGGAGTCAGGGTAAGCAAGGCCAAAGTGAAGAAACTGCCTCTAGTTTTCTGGTAGAGTTCTTCTCATTTTTTTCCCAATGGTGTTTGCTCTCTCCATACTGAGGCCTTTTAGAAAGGAAAAGCAACAATGAAGGGACTCTGTAATTAAGCTATAATAACATTGCCTTAATAAATGAGCTCAGGATCGTCCGAATAAAAGGATTAAAAGGTATAATATCAACAAGATAAACTTCAAATATATTGAAGACAATAGACATGTACAGTAGACGGTGTCACTGGTGTAGAGAGCAGTCCCAGGTTTAGAACTGCTAAATTGATTTAAGAGCCATAGATCAAAGCGGGACTAAACCCAAACGCCGTTGTTCTCAAAAATATATCTTCATAAATGAAAAGGCACAGGGCGAACCCAAAGCGCAACATATAAAGTACTCAGGAAATAGTAGGCGAGATTCCTCTAAGGAAAACAAGTAACATTTACAATGATCGACAAAGACAACTGGCAGAGGGAGTATATATATACAGTGATAGAGTAGGGATTGGAACCAGGTGTGTGTAATGATAACGAGACAAGTCCGGGGTTGATGAGAGAAGGGCGTTTGCCAGCAGCAGGTTCGGCAGCAGCTAGAAGGCCGGCGACGAACGCGTGAGCTGGACAGGAGGGGGAGCCAAAGCGAAGGCCGGTGTGACAGACGGTAAGCTAAGGAATACCATTTCTCTTTTCTTACCAATTCACTGCTGTCCAGTTCGACCAGGTCATCTTTAGTTATTCTTGTTCTTCAACCATAATTAACAAACGTCCATTGGATGTAGTTCCCGAGAAGTCATAGGCCAACCCACTGGGCACAATTCAATGTCTATTCCACGTTGGGTCAACGTAATTTCATTTAAAAGACGTGGCTTCGTTGCAGATGACACAACTGTCGTCCTTGACCTCTGCAAAGTCTTTCGCCGTTTGTGAACCGGGTAGATTTGACTTAAGGGTCACCCTGAACTCGGCCCACAACGCCTCTGACTTGGATGTGTCACTGATATCACAACTGTTATCCTTTCCAGAGTCTTTTGCCGTTTTTTGGGGGCTGACTGATCTTCTCCTGGTAAGTTCCTGCTTAAAGTGTCAAGAGAACATACCTGGTCATCCCTACTACCTCTGATCTGGCGGACTCACTAAACACACATGCTTCCTTTGTAAATTATGTCTTAGTGTTGGACTGTGCCCCTGGCTATCCATACATAAAAAAAAATAATAATAATAATAAAATGGTTCAGTCTGGTTTGCTTAATATAAGGAATTTTATACTTTTTATTCTTAAGTACATTTTAGCATTTGCATTTACTTTTGATATATATATTTAAAAGCAAATACTTTTAGACTTTTACTCAAGTAGTATTTTACTGGGTGACTTTCACTTTTACTTGACTCATTTTCTATTAAGGTATCTTTACTTTTATTCAAGTATGACAATTGGTTACCTTTCCCATTATTGACTGCAAACGTATTTAGGAGCTTTACTAATATCCCGTGCAGCAAAAGGTCAAATCTATGTTTCTTGTGTGCCACCTAGTGAATAAAACATTGAACAACCGGACAATTTGATTTGACCCGGACACACAAATCCCGTTTACGAAGACATAGAGTCTCGCGACGTTTGACGAGGCTTTCCCGTTCGTCCGCCATTCTTGTGGCTCTTTGCAGTAGAAGGGCACGAAGAGAGCAGTGCCCAGCAAACCAAGGACTTGGCACTTTTGTCGTTCAACCATGCTGTCTAGGGTCGTTTTCGTTTCAGGTATGCAATGCCATCCTTTTATACATACGATTGAGTTGAAATAGCAGTGGTTATGCCACGAAATGTGGCTGACTTGAATGTGAATCTGAAGGGTAAAGTCAGGAGAAGAAGGCCGCAGTCACATTGAATGAGTAACATGCAAACCTAGCAAGGCTAACGACAGCTAGTAAATGTGACATGCAAAATGTTATTAATTTGTCAAATTTGGGTAGGTATTGCACAGGGTTCGAAATAGTTAGCTAATGTCAATGTAGGTCATTGTTTTTGCGGTATTAGTTAGATAACTAAAGTTAGCCACAAACAAACTGACGTAAACCAGACTAGCCTCTGATTTCTGCCCTTGGCTAGCCAGCACATCTGACCCGCTTGTTTACAACTGCACTAGGGTCGGACCGAATTTCTGTGTAGATTAAGACACTGTGGAGCCGAAGCGACATATGGCTCAGAAAACATACTTTAGTCCAGGGAGGAGAAATGCGTTGCACTCTGAATTGTCCCATTATCCCAACTGTTACACTGAGAAGATTGAACGACTGCTAATTTCAGTAAAATGCAGTTTTTGACCTCATTCTAGCTAACGTTAGCAGTAGCCACAGCAGTCATTATGGAATGGCACCTAGCGTTGAACAACAAAGGAGCTGATTGGCTGACACTTCCATTCCAAATTGGCTGCTAATTAGGATCTGTGCTTATCTATTTAATAATAAAAAATTATCAGATAATATGCATTTTCCCCCAAAATTAAAAAAAAGTCAGTTTACGTAAAGTACATTGTGGAGTTTTTCTTGTCTACCATGTAACTAGCAAGTTAGAGACTATTGAATTCTGGAAGCTTGCAAACTAGCTGGCATGGTAACGCTTGCGGATGTCATGGCTATTGCGCTTGACGGCTGACTACCGTTGGCTAGCTAAAGCTTGTCAGTGTGTACAGTTCACAAGCACATTCTCTTTGTTTGATTGCGTAAGTATAAATGTCCATATTAATCTCTACCATTATGTTCAAAATTGTGCAACAAGGCACTCTTTCAAGCAGCCACGGTCTCCCCATGTTTACTTTCATTGACACCTTTGTGACATTCAAAACATTTGTACATTTTGTCTTTTCAATTCTATTGACTGTTCTTTTATCCTCTTCCAGCCAATGCTGTAAAAAGCAGTGGTCCCCTCGGCGCTGGGTATGCACCTCTTATTATGACTTCCAACCTTTAACTGAAGCTAGATACATCTGCTTGTTTTACATGCAGGAAATCAATAAATCACCATTCACAACACTAGATGTCATTTTTATGGTCCCAGTAGTTTTATTATGATTTGGCAAACATTGGTATTTGATAAATATACCTATAAATGGAAATAAGGGTGACAATTTATAATGGTCACTCTACGTTGAAGATCTACATGCCCGTCTTCTCTGTAGTTCCTATAATAAGTTGTCTGTCTATCCTCCCAGGCTGGTCCAGCTGGCCCACCTCCACACGTCCCCCAACAGCCAGGCCCCAGTCCCCGCTCTGCCAGAGAAGGGAGGCAAGACGCGCCACGGCATCATCCCTGAGGAGCTCTTCCAGATTCTATACCCCAAGACTGGAGTTACAGGTCAGCAGAACTTCCCCGAACCTGGAGCAACGTTCAGATAGAAATATGACATGTAGAACAAACTTGCCTCATGTAGAATAATAACTTCAGTTTTATTCATTCCATTTCTGTCTACATGATCAACGATGTTTGCCTGAATGTGGCCATAAACGTTCATTCCCCTCACCTTTCCTCTTCTTTCCCTCTTCTCCTCCCCTCATCTCCTCCCCTCATCTCCTCCTTTCCTCCTCCTTTCCTCCTCCCCTCATCTCCTCCTCTACTCTCCTTTCCTCCTCTACTCTCCTTTCCTCCTCTTCTCTCCTTTCCTCCTCTTCTCTCCTTTCCTCCTCTTCTCTCCTTTCCTCCTCTTCTCTCCTTTCCTCCTCTTCTCTCCTTTCCTTCTCTTCTCTCCTTTTCTCTTCTCTCCTTTCCTCCTCTTCTCTCCTTTCCTCCTCTTCTCTCCTTTTCTCTTCTCTCCTTTCCTCCTCTTCTCTCCTTTCCTCCTCTTCTCTCCTTTTCTCTTCTCTCCTTTTCTCTTCTCTCCTTTTCTCTTCTCTCCTTTTCTCTTCTCTCCTTTTCTCTTCTCTCCTTTTCTCTTCTCTCCTTTTCTCTTCTCTCCTTTTCTCTTCTCTCCTTTTCTCTTCTCTCCCTTTCTCTTCTCTCCCTTTCTCTCCTCCTCTCCTCTCCTCTCCTCTCGTCTCCTCTTCTCTCCTTCTCTTCTCCTCTTATCTCCTTCTCTTCTCTCCTCCTTTCCTCCTACCCTTATCTCCTCCTCACTCCTCCTTTCCTCCTCTCCCATCTACTCTTCCCTCACTCCTGTCCTGTTGTCTCCAGGGCCCTACGTGCTGGGTGCTGGGCTGCTCACATACATCCTTTCCAAGGAGATCTACATCATCAACCACGAGACCTTCGCTGCTGCCTGCATGGGTACGGTCATCATCTACGGTGTCAGGAAGTTCGGCCCCGACGTTGCGGCTTTCGCTGACAAACTGAACGAGGTGGGGAATTTATTCTCCTGAGTATGTTTGGCTTATTTCATCATCACTTGCAGAAGTTCTTATCATACATGTTGTGCTCTGGACTGCTTAAAAGATGCACTGTGTCGACACACTGCCTCGTTTCTACTGAATTTACAGTTGAGGCTTTTTGGCCCCTCCCCTTAATGCCGGAAATGGATCCGTACTGCAAACTGTCCATCATATGCTGTGTCTCTCCTGAGGCGCATAGTCTCATAGCTGACCTGTGACCCTGACCTTCTGACGTCGGCTGTGTGGGTTGTTTTTTTGTTTTTTTTGCAGGAGAAAGTTCAGAAGGCTCAGGAAGTGAAGGACCTGGCCATGACCAGCTTGGCTCAGGCCGTCCAGGATGAGAAGAAGGAGCAGTGGAGGGCAGAGGGACGACAGATGCTCTTCGACGCTAAGAGGGTGAGTGTGACCGACGGAGGTTAGAACGTGGGTCTCCTGTATGCATTCAAGACTGTTTGAATCTGTAGGCTCGACCATACACACCCAAATTAGGTGAAATCAAGCCAATTTAAAAAGGATTTTGTTAAGAGACCTATTGAATATGGTCTGTAGTCTGCGTGACCACTCCTAGGGCTGGTTTTCTGGACACAAGTTTAATTGAGGGTAGACTTTGATTAAAAAGCATTCTCAATGGAGATTATCTGTTTTAAAAGAGTCTTTTAGTCCAGGACTTGACTTTCTCTGGGTCTGAGAAACCTGACTCTAATGACGGGATGATTTTGACATGAGATGGTGTACTAATGTTTTCAACTGTCCTCTTCTCCTGTTTTCCACTGTCCTCTTCTCCTGTCTTCCACCTCAGAACAACGTGGCCATGCTACTGGAGACCAACCGCAGGGAGAGGGTCCACATGGTGACCAACGATGTGAAGAAGAGGCTGGACTACCAGATCGCCCTGCAGACCCTTCACCGCCGCATGGAGCAGGAACACATGGTTAACTGGGTGGAGAAGAACGTTGTCACCAGCATCACTCCCCAGCAGGTGGGTTAGGGATGGGAGACAGATGGGAACATTACATACTTGACTGGAGTATGTAGTCACTATGTGTGTGTGTGTATATATATATATGTGTGTGTATATATATGTGTGTGTATATATATGTGTGTGTATATATATATGTGTGTGTATATATGTGTGTGTATATATATGTGTGTGTATATATATGTGTGTGTATATATATGTGTGTGTATATATATGTGTGTGTATATATATGTGTGTGTATATATATATATATATATGTAGTGCCCTGCCATGTTTCTAGTAGGTAGACAGCTTGTTCTCAATACGAACTTGGCAAATGTCGACCGGCGTTTGTGTTTGCTGTGTTGATGGGCAATATAATTACAGCTGAACCCTCTGCAATTTGGTTTATTTAGACTTTTAAAAAATTCATTTATTTTATTCTTGATTAATTTGACCCTTGACCTTGCTCATGCCTTTCTGTCTGACTAACCCTGTTTGTTTGTTCTGTGTTTCAGGAGAAAGCAAGTATTGCCAAGTGCATCACAGACCTGAAGGGCTTGGCTAAAATCCAGCAGGCTAAGACCGCGGCGTAACTCACCACTGTACTGTCTCTAGACCGTCGCCACTCAACCCCCAACTCATTGATGGCCACTTTTCATTACAAATCAACTATTTCCTCTTAATGATATGGTCTCTGTCTCTGTCCATGTTATGAGTGTATATACACATCGACTGATCATAAAATAAAAGGTTAATTTTATTCACTAACCTTTTAGTTTGTCGTTATTAACTGGCTGATAATGCTGTTGATAATATTTGTTGGTTCAAAGCGACAATCTGGGATTTGTTTCTCAGCAAAATGGCAGCAAGTTGTTATACCAGACACAGTTTTGACAGATTCTAATGCTGTACTGTAGGTGATATAAAACGGTTTGGAAAAATTGCATAAGAGTGCTTACGTTTCCTGTGTCTTGTTGTACGCTTATCTCACCACCTATAATCTCTTATCAACAGAACGGCAAGGCATTCCCAAACCTTTGGACTCATAATGTACAAAACTTGCTTTCCATCAAGCCTTTAATGACCCTTATAGATACTAGGGTTGTGGTCCCATATGTAATGGGCCCTGGTTCATAAGTAGTGCGCTATAAAGGATACTGTTTGGGACGCACATTATCTGTGGGGCTGGCCGTTCTCCGTCACTGCTGGGACCTGTTCAGGAGTGTGTAACGTCAGCGATGGGAATGTGTTGGGACGGATATGACTATGTAATACAGGACAGACACAAGCTCTGGTTATGTTTCAGATCAACGTGAAACGTTCACCTGACTGAATACACCCTTGCAGATGGACTTTGACCGTGGCGTTTCCAAGCAGGAAGTCAAGGATAATATTTGTCTTTTCTTTTGTTACCTGCCGATTGTGTCGGATGCTTGTCTTGGAACATGTATGCCACTGTTGGAATATAAGAGGCTTGATCATGGAACAGTGAACTGAGGACACAGGCTACATTCACAGGTAATAATATTGGACTTCATCAAAAGAAATGCTTAAGAGACTCTGTATATATGTACTGAAATGTCTGCGGTATAAAGATACAGTAATGTGGGAGAGACCAAGACCGGACAATAAGCTTTGGAATAAAGTTATTCATGTACAGTTCATTTGGAAAGTATTCAGACCCCTTCCCCTTTTCCACATTTTGTTACATCACAGCCTTAAACTAAAAAAGATTCAATTCTTTTTTTCCTCATCAATCTACACACAATACCCCATAATGACAAAGTGATAACAGGTTTATAGAAATGTTTGCCAATGTATTACAAATAAAAATCAGAAATATCTTATTTACATAAGTGTTCAGACAATTTGCTATGAGATTTGAAATTGAGCTCAGGTGCACCCTGTTTCCATTGATCATCCTTGATGTTTTTACAACTTGATTGGAGTCCACCTGTGGTAAATTCTATTGATTGGACATGATTTGGAAAGGCACAAACCTGTCTATACAAGCTCCCACAGTTGACAGTGCATGTCGGAGCGAAAACCAAGCCATGAGGTTGAAGGAATTGTCCGTAGCGCTCTGAGACAGGATTGTGTCGAGGCACAGATCTGAGGAAGGGTACTAAAAAATGTCTGCAGCATTGAAGGTCCCCAAGTACACAGTGGCTGCCATCATTCTTAACGGGAAGAGGTTTGGAACCACCAAGACTCTTCCTAGAGCTGGCCGCCTGGCCAAACTGAGCAATCGAGAGAGAAGGGCCTTGTTCAGGGAGGTGACCAAGAATGCAATCGTCACTGACGGCTCTAGAGTTCCTCTGTGGAGATGGTTGTCCCATCTTTTTTTATTTTTTTTATCATCATTTTTGACCCCTTTTTCTCCCCAATTTCGTGGTATCCAATTGGTAGTTACGGTCTTGTCTCATCACTGCAACTCCCGTACGGACTTGGGAGAGGCAAAGGTTGAGAGCCATGAGTCCTCCGAAACACGACCCAACCAAGCTGATCTGCTTCTTGACACAATGCTCACTAAACCCGGAAGCCAGCCGCACCAATGTATCAGAGGAAACACCGTACACCTGGCAACTGTGTCAGCATGCACTGCACCCAGCCCGCCACAGGAGTCACTAGTGCCCAATGGGACAAGGACATCCCTGCCGGGCAAACCCTCCCATAACCCTGACGACGCTGGGACAATTGTGCGCTACCCCATGGGTCTCCCGGTCAGGGCCGGCTGCAACAGAGCCTGGTCCCAGAATCTCTAGTGGCACAGCTAGCACTGCAATGTAGTGCATAAGACCACTGCGCCACTCGGGAAGCCTAGGACAACCATCTCTGCAGCATTCCACCAATCAGGCCTTTATGGTAGAGTGGCCAGACGGAAGCCACTCAGTAAAAGGCACATGACAGCCAAAAGTTTGCCAAAAGTCACCTAAAGGACTCTCAGACCAGAGAAACAAGATTCTCTGGTCTGATGAAACCAAGATGGAACTCTTTGGCCTGCATGCCAAGCGTCATGTCTGAAGGAAACCTGGCACCAATCCTACAGTGAAGCATGGTGGTGGCAGCATCATGCTGAGGTTGTTTTTCAGTGGCAGGGACTGGGAGACTAGTAAGGATCAAGGGAAAGATGAACGGTGTAAGGTACAGAGAGATCCTTGATGAAAACCTGCTCCAGATCGCTCAGGACCTCAGACTGGGGTGAAGGTTCACCTTCCAACAGGACATCGACCCTAAGCACACAGCCAAGACAACGCAGGAGTGGCTTCAGGACAAGTCTCTGAATGTCCTTGAGTGGCCCAGCCAGAGCCCGGATTTGAACCCGATCGAACATCTCTGGAGAGACCTGAAAATAGCTGTGCAGCGACGCTCCGCATCCAACCTGACAGAGCTTGAGAGGATCTGCGAAGAAGAATGGGAGAAAATCCACAAATACAGGTGTGCCAAGCTTGTATCGTCATACACTCGAGGCTGTAATCTCTGCCAAATGTGTTTCAACAAAGTACGGCGTAAATGGTCTGAATACTTATGTAAATGTAAAATTTCTGTTTATTTGTAATAATTAGTTAAAGTTTCTAAATCTGCTTTGGCATTATTGGGTATTGTGTGTAGATAGATTTTTTTATTTATCCTTTATTTAAAAAGACAAGTCAGTTTAAGAACAAATTCTTATTTACAATCACGGCCTAGGAACAGTGGGTTAACTGCCTTGTTCAGGGGCAGAATGACAGATTTTTACCTTGTCAGCTCAGAGATTTGATCTAGCAACCTTTCGGTTGCCCAACGCTCTAACCACTAGGTTACCTGCCGCCCCCAAATTGATGAAGTAAGAAAAGAAAAAAACGTTTTCATAAATCTTAGAATAAGTCTGTAACGTAACACAATGTGGAAAAGTTAAAGGGGTCTGAATACCTTCCGACTGCGCTGTATACGGCAGTATGAATTTGTTTAGCTCTGTAACAGAATCAACATTTTATATTTATTACTGATATCTCTATTAGTAAATATTGATTTTGTGACCACATCTTTTTTTTGCCAGTAGGGAAATGGGTTTTATTATCACCTGGAAGGTAGTAAATGTGTTATGAACTGGTTTATATATTGCTGTGGTGGTAGCTACTGTGGTGGTAGCTACTGTGGTGGTACATGGCAAGGTGAGCTGGGACTAAGCCTACCTTTTTTCTTAGGTCAGTTTCACATACATACAACCCATTTTAAAGGAGGAAAACCGCGGTTCAACTGTCTGCTGACTGAATAGAACATTGAGGTGTGTCAGCTGCTGACTGAATAGAACATTGAGGTGTGTCAGCTGCTGACTGAATAGAACATTGAGGTGTGTCATCTGCTGACTGAATAGAACGTTGAGGTATGTCAGCTGCTGACTGAATAGAACTGCTGACTGACTAGAACATTGAGGTGTGTCAGCTGCTGACTAAATAGAACATTGAGGTGTCAGCTGCTGACCGAATAGAACATTGAGGTGTGTCAGCTGCTGACCGAATAGAACATTGAGGTGTGTCAGCTGCTGACCGAATAGAACATTGAGGTGTGTCAGCTGCTGACCGAATAGAACATTGAGGTGTGTCAGCTGCTGACCGAATAGAACATTGAGGTGTGTCAGCTGCTGACTGAATAGAACATTGAGGTATGTCAGCGGCTGACTGAATAGAACATTGAGGTGTGTCAGCTGCTGACTGAATAGAACATTGAGGTGTGTCATCTGCTGACTGAATAGAACGTTGAGGTATGTCAGCTGCTGACTGAATAGAACTGCTGACTGACTAGAACATTGAGGTGTGTCAGCTGCTGACTAAATAGAACATTGAGGTGTCAGCTGCTGACCGAATAGAACATTGAGGTGTGTCAGCTGCTGACCGAATAGAACATTGAGGTGTGTCAGCTGCTGACCGAATAGAACATTGAGGTGTGTCAGCTGCTGACCGAATAGAACATTGAGGTGTGTCAGCTGCTGACCGAATAGAACATTGAGGTGTGTCAGCTGCTGACTGAATAGAACATTGAGGTATGTCAGCGGCTGACTGAATAGAACATTGAGGTGTGTCAGCTGCTGACTGAATAGAACATTGAGGTGTGTCAGCTGCTGACTGAATAGAACATTGAGGTGTGTCAGCTGCTGACTGAATAGAACATTGAGGTGTGTCAGCTGCTGACTGAATAGAACATTGAGGTGTGTCAGCTGCTGACTGAATAGAACATTGAGGTATGTTTTGAGGTCTTGCCATGCCCTTTTTTATAAGCCTTATCAGTCTATTTGTATTGCTGTTTGAAATGTTCAGCGACGAGAATGATTAGACCTGAAATATTACTTAGATTTCTAGGCCAACTATCAATGACAATCACTTCACATTTCAAGAATTACCTCATTCATGATTTGCTTTCTTGTCAACATGTTTATCTGAGCTATTTCACCTTAAAACCCCTTAACCATGGGATATGTGCTGGTGTGTGAACAGAGGTGATAGCAAGTGTTTTATATTCTTTATTCTTGGTAGTGATTAACTAGTGTCTGACTGATGGAAAGTGTATGTGTAACTTCTTGGTTTCCTTTTGACTAAGTCAGCTGGATTGGCACATTTCTGGATTCCTATTAACTGTTGGCTTGTAAGACTGATCACTCAGTCAGAAATAAAGGTGTGTGTGTGTGTGAGCTTTCTATAGAACTCGAGCTGAATGATCATCGTTCTGTGGCGCGCGTGGGACTTCTGTTTTCTATGGCTGGATTCCCTGTACATCTCTTTCCTGTCCTGTGATCAAAGCAGGCCACGGTCACACACTGTTTCACCTGTTGATACACTACCATGACCTTTGCCCTTTGCAGATTGGTGACGTCACGATTCCCCCCCCCCCCCAAAAAAGAAGAATGTTCCGGAATAATAGCGGGCCGTTTCCCTCTCAACCAAGGTACAGTATACATCTGTATTCTCATCGTCTTGATTATTAAATGGATTGATCCGTTCAAGGAAAGACAGTATTGATACAGTCAGCCTCCTTATATATCGTGGGCGTCCTCAGGAAATGGACTGTATATAAACTACACACTCCCTTTAACTATATAAATTATACATTTATATTGAGTGACAGTCCTAACACTCCCTTTTACTATATAAATGATACATTTATATTGAGTGACAGTCCTAACACTCCCTTTTACTATATAAATGATACATTTATATTGAGTGACAGTCCTAACACTCCCTTTTACTATATAAATGATACATTTATATTGAGTGACAGTCCTAACACTCCCTTTTACTATATAAATGATACATTTATATTGAGTGACAGTCCTAACACTCCCTTTTACTATATAAATGATACATTTATATTGAGTGACAGTCCTAACACTCCCTTTTACTATATAAATGATACATTTATATTGAGTGACAGTCCTAACACTCCCTTTTACTATATAAATGATACATTTATATTGAGTGACAGTCCTAACACTCCCTTTTACTATATAAATGATACATTTATATTGAGTGACAGTCCTAACACTTCCTTTTACTATATAAATGATACATTTATATTGAGTGACAGTCCTAACACTCCCTTTTACTATATAAATGATACATTTATATTGAGTGACAGTCCTAACACTCCCTTTTACTATATAAATGATACATTTATATTGAGTGGCAGTCCTAACACTCCCTTTTACTATATACATGATACATTTATATTGAGTGACAGTCCTAACACTCCCTTTAACTATATAAATGATACATTTATATTGAGTGACAGTCCTAACACTCCCTTTAACTATATAAATGATACATTTATATTGAGTGGCAGTCCTAACACTTCCTTTTAGTGTTAGTGTTAGTGTTTTAGTGTTAGTTGATCTGAACATTGCTAACAGTACTGCACTCTACAGATGCTTGTTGATCTAGTGTCAGACGACATACAATAATGTTGTATTGGCCTATAAGTACACAGCGGAGTTAGTAATGGGTGTGTGTGTGTGTGTGTTGTAGAGGGTTCCCTCAAGAGGATCCCCCCTCTCAGAGGTCCAGTATGACCAGACCCAGTGCCAAGTCCATATACAGTGAGTTCATAGTTCACACCTCCAATCATGTTTACCACTAAGCCTATTGGTTCAATTCAATCTTTTAGTATGCACTAAGTCAATTGCTTCAATTCAATCTTTCAGTGAGCACTAGGCCTAATGGTTCAATTCAATCTTTCAGTGAGCGCTAGGCCTAATGGTTAAATGCAATCTTTCAGTGAGCGCTAGGCCTAATGGTTAAATGCAATCTTTCAGTGCAAAGGAAGGAGTATTCTGAAACGATGAACAAACAGCCTGACAGCTTCCAGTACAGGGTGGAGGTAAGGTCAATTCTGAACATTCAGATTGAAATGTATTGTGGTGACTCTCGTATGATTGTCCGTCATGTAGAATAAGAGTCATGTCTCCCCAAAACACTGCTTAACACCACCTGTCTCACATTCTATCCTAGCATCTGTTTACGTGTGAGTTGGACGGCCAGGAGGTACGCAACCTGGAAGACTGTGTGACTAGGCTGCAGAGGCTGGAGGCCAAGGGCCGTGTCTGGGGACAGGAGGTGATCCTGGAGGTCCAGGGAGGATACCTTCAGCTCAACGACATCGAGACCAAGGTAGCCAACTGTCACCTGTCACCAGACAATGTATCTGTTGTTATTTGTATATGAAGACCAAGGTAGCCAACTGTCACCTGTCACCAGACAATGTATCTGTTGTTATTTGTATATGAAGACCAAGGTAGCCAACTGTCACCTGTCACCAGACAATGTATCTGTTGTTATTTGTATATGAAGACCAAGGTAGCCAACTGTCACCTGTCTCTAGACAATGTATCTGTTGTTATTTGTATATGAAGACCAAGGTAGCCAACTGTCACCTGTCTCTAGACAATGTATCTGTTGTTATTTGTATATGAAGACCAAGGTAGCCAACTGTCACCTGTCTCTAGACAATGTATCTGTTGTTATTTGTATATGAAGACCAAGGTAGCCAACTGTCACCTGTCACCAGACAATGTATCTGTTGTTATTTGTATATGAAGACCAAGGTAGCCAACTGTCACCTGTCACCAGACAATGTATCTGTTGTTATTTGTATATGAAGACCAAGGTAGCCAACTGTCACCTGTCTCTAGACAATGTATCTGTTGTTATTTGTATATGAAGACCAAGGTAGCCAACTGTCACCTGTCTCTAGACAATGTATCTGTTGTTATTTGTATATGAAGACCAAGGTAGCCAACTGTCACCTGTCTCTTTACAATGTATCTGTTGTTATTTGTATATGAAGACCAAGGTAGCCAACTGTCACCTGTCTCTAGACAATGTATCTGTTGTTATTTGTATATGAAGACCAAGGTAGCCAACTGTCACCTGTCTCTAGACAATGTATCTGTTGTTATTTGTATATGAAGACCAAGGTAGCCAACTGTCACCTGTCTCTAGACAATGTATCTGTTGTTATTTGTATATGAAGACCAAGGTAACCAACTGTCACCTGTCTCTAGACAATGTATCTGTTGTTATTTGTATATGAAGACCAAGGTAGCCAACTGTCACCTGTCTCTAGACAATGTATCTGTTGTTATTTGTATATGAAGACCAAGGTAGCCAACTGTCACCTGTCTCTAGACAATGTATCTGTTGTTATTTGTATATGAAGACCAAGGTAACCAACTGTCACCTGTCTCTAGACAATGTATCTGTTGTTATTTGTATATGAAGACCAAGGTAACCAACTGTCACCTGTCTCTAGACAATGTATCTGTTGTTATTTGTATATGAAGACCAAGGTAGCCAACTGTCACCTGTCTCTAGACAATGTATCTGTTGTTATTTGTATATGAAGACCAAGGTAGCCAACTGTCACCTGTCTCTAGACAATGTATCTGTTGTTATTTGTATATGAAGACCAAGGTAACCAACTGTCACCTGTCTCTAGACAATGTATCTGTTGTTATTTGTATATGAAGACCAAGGTAGCCAACTGTCACCTGTCTCTAGACAATGTATCTGTTGTTATTTGTATATGAAGACCAAGGTAGCCAACTGTCACCTGTCTCTAGACAATGTATCTGTTGTTATTTGTATATGAAGACCAAGGTAACCAACTGTCACCTGTCTCTAGACAATGTATCTGTTGTTATTTGTATATGAAGACCAAGGTAGCCAACTGTCACCTGTCTCTTTACAATGTATCTGTTGTTATTTGTATATGAAGACCAAGGTAGCCAACTGTCACCTGTCTCTAGACAATGTATCTGTTGTTATTTGTATATGAAGACCAAGGTAGCCAACTGTCACCTGTCTCTAGACAATGTACAATGTATCTATTGTTATTTGTATATGAAGACCAAGGTAGCCAACTGTCACCTGTCTCTAGACAATGTATCTGTTGTTATTTGTATATGAAGACCAAGGTAGCCAACTGTCACCTGTCTCTAGACAATGTACAATGTATCTATTGTTATTTGTATATGAAGACCAAGGTAGCCAACTGTCACCTGTCTCTAGACAATGTACAATGTATCTATTGTTATTTGTATATGAAGACCAAGGTAGCCAACTGTCACCTGTCTCTAGACAATGTATCTGTTGTTATTTGTATATGAAGACCAAGGTAGCCAACTGTCACCTGTCTCTAGACAATGTACAATGTATCTATTGTTATTTGTATATGAAGACCAAGGTACTGTCTCTGTAATAGATGCATTGTCGGGTAACAGACATGTCAGTCTGTTGTACGCCCGTGTCTGTATTGTTCCTGTCTGTGTCGAATGCTGGTGACAAACAACACTCATCCTGTGGAGATCAAAGTTCAGTTCCCTTTATTCATACAGTGGGGCAAAAAAGTATTTAGTCAGCCACCAATTGTGCAAGTTCTCCCACTTAAAAAGATAAGAGAGGCCTGTAATTTTCATCATAGGTACACTTCAACTATGACAGACAAAATAAGAAAAGAAAATCCAGAAAATCACATTGTATGAATTTTAATGAATTTATTAGCAAAATATGGTGGAAAATAAGTATTTGGTCACCTACAAACAAGCAAGATGTCTGGATCTCACAGACCTGTTACTTCTTCTTTAAGAGGCTCCTCTGTCCTCCACTCGTTACCTGTATTAATGGCACCTGTTTGAACTTGTTATCAGTATAAAAGACACCTGTCCACAACCTCAAACAGTCACACTCCAAACTCCACTATGGCCAAGAACAAAGAGCTGTCAAAGGACACCAGAAACAAAATTATAGACCTGCACCAGGCTGGGAAGACTGAATCTGCAATAGGTAAGCAACTTGGTTTGAAGAAATCAACTGTGGGAGCAATTATTAGGAAATGGAAGACATACAAGACCACTGATAATCTCCCCCGATCTGGGGCTCCACGCAAGATCTCACCCCGTGGGGTCAAAATGATCACAAGAACGGTGAGCAAAAATCCCAGAACCACACGGGGGGACCTAGTGAATGACCTGCAGAGAGCTAGGACCAAAGTAACAAAGCCTACCATCAGCAAGGGCATTGAAGATGAAACGTGGCTGGGTCTTTCAGCATGACAATGATCCCAAACACACCGCCCGGGCAACGAAGGAGTGGTTTCGTAAGAAGCATTTCAAGGTCCTGGAGTGGCCTAGCCAGTCTCCAGATCTCAACCCCATAGAAACTCTTTGGAGGGAGTTGAAAGTCCGTGTTGCCCAGCAACAGCCCCAAAACATCACTGCTCTAGAGGAGATCTGCATGGAGGAATGGGCCAAAATACCAACAACAGTGTGTGAAAACCTTGTGAAGACTTACAGAAAACGTTTGACCTCTGTCATTGCCAACAAAGGGTATATAACAAAGTATTGAGAAACTTTTGTTATTGACCAAATACTTATTTTCCACCATAATTTGCAAATAAATTCATAAAAAATCCTACAATGTGTTTTTCTGGATTTTTTCCCCTCATTTTGTCTGTCATAGTTGAAGTGTAACTATGATGAAAATTACAGGCCTCATCTTTTTAAGTGGGAGAACTTGCACAATTGGTGGCTGACTAAATACTTTTTTGCCCCACTGTATGTATGCTATAGAGGGGGGATGGGTTTGGAACACCATAATGATGTCAATTAGAAATACAGTGATATTGGGTATTGTATAACTTGTATTAGCTTGACCTCATCGGTGTCCAGGCAACCTCATGAAGTCACGCTGTGTGCCTTTTGCCACGTTCACATGCTAGGAAACTCTGACGTTTCCGACTTGCTAACGGACTGGTTGTAGTTTTACACGTTGCCCGCTTTCAACCAGTTAGCAAGTTTCAGAGTTCCGACTAGCACGTGAACGTGGCGTAAGTTCTCTCTACAGGCAGAGCTGGAGTCAGTGCCTCTGGGATGTGTAGTCCAGACCAAGGCTGTGTTGGACACTTGTGCCTACAACTCCCTGCTCACCTTTTCCCTACCCCTCTGTTCTCTCTACAGGCAGAGCTGGAGTCAGTGCCTCTGGGATGTGTAGTCCAGACCAAGGCTGTGTTGGACACTTGTGCCTACAACTCCCTGCTCACCTTTTCCCTACCCCTCTGTTCTCTCTACAGGCAGAGCTGGAGTCGGTGCCTCTGGGATGTGTAGTCCAGACCAAGGCTGTGTTGGACACTTGTGCCTACAACTCCCTGCTCACCTTTTCCCTACCCCTCTGTTCTCTCTACAGGCAGAGCTGGAGTCAGTGCCTCTGGGATGTGTAGTCCAGACCAAGGCTGTGTTGGACACTTGTGCCTACAACTCCCTGCTCACCTTTTCCCTACCCCTCTGTTCTCTCTACAGGCAGAGCTGGAGTCAGTGCCTCTGGGATGTGTAGCCCAGACCAAGGCTGTGTTGGACACTTGTGCCTACAACTCCCTGCTCACCTTTTCCCTACCCCTCTGTTCTCTCTACAGGCAGAGCTGGAGTCAGTGCCTCTGGGATGTGTAGTCCAGACCAAGGCTGTGTTGGACACTTGTGCCTACAACTCCCTGCTCACCTTTTCCCTACCCCTCTGTTCTCTCTACAGGCAGAGCTGGAGTCAGTGCCTCTGGGATGTGTAGTCCAGACCAAGGCTGTGTTGGACACTTGTGCCTACAACTCCCTGCTCACCTTTTCCCTACCCCTCTGTTCTCTCTACAGGCAGAGCTGGAGTCAGTGCCTCTGGGATGTGTAGTCCAGACCAAGGCTGTGTTGGACACTTGTGCCTACAACTCCCTGCTCACCTTTTCCCTACCCCTCTGTTCTCTCTACAGGCAGAGCTGGAGTCAGTGCCTCTGGGATGTGTAGTCCAGACCAAGGCTGTGTTGGACACTTGTGCCTACAACTCCCTGCTCACCTTTTCCCTACCCCTCTGTTCTCTCTACAGGCAGAGCTGGAGTCAGTGCCTCTGGGATGTGTAGTCCAGACCAAGGCTGTGTTGGACACTTGTGCCTACAACTCCCTGCTCACCTTTTCCCTACCCCTCTGTTCTCTCTACAGTCAGAGCTGGAGTATGTGTCTCTGGGAAGTGTAGTCCAGACCAAGGCTGTGTTGGACACTTGTGCCTACAACTCCCTGCTCACCGTTATGATCCAGGAACGTAACAGACGCATCCCTCAAGTCTTCATGTTCCAGTGTGAGGAGGTCGGGGTGAGTGAGACAGATTCAACCACCCTAACGTCACTGTACATGGACAAGTTACAGATTTCATCATAACCTCAGCTAATACCGACAAGTTACAGATTTCATCATAACCTCAGCTAATACCGACAAGTTACAGATTTCATCATAACCTCAGCTAAAACCGACAAGATAATAAACAGATGCCTATTTTTGTTTGGGTAGAGATGTGAAGTGTGTTTCATCCCACTGTCTAACTCTGGGGAAACATCAGTGAACGAGTGGATATAGTATTTCTTAACCTTTTGGTAGGAGAAAATCTTGGATAATCAGGGCTGGAAATAGTAAAGAAATATTCACCGCTGTGAAAATAGCAAGAATTCAGCTCATAGTATCTTTTATGTATTTAGTCATGTCAAAATGATTTCACATTGGGAACTGTGCTCCATGAGTTCCTCCTCAACCTCCATTTCAGCCCCCGGATGTAGTGGTGTAGTATATGAGTTATCCTGAGACCGAGTGGTGCTGTCTGTCCCTCTAGGCAGAACCCAGCAGAGACCTGGACAGGGCTGTCCAACACAGTGCTAATGCTCCACCTGTTGTCACCTAGCAGTGTCTTAATGAGACTAACCTGTGTAAATAGCAGATTGTTCTGTCTGTTCCTTTAGGCAGAGCATATCAGAGAAGACCTGGACAGGGCTGTCCAACACAGCGCCAATGCTCCTCCTCCTGAACCTCGCAGAGAACCAAGCAGACACAAGTACGACATCCGCACGCACGCACGCACGCACGCACGCACGCACGCACACACACACACACACACACACACACACTCTGAACCTCTCTCTTTCTCAGGAGTAATCTGGAGAACATCATTGGTCAACAGGCGAATGGGAATGGCTTCCGGCCCGTAGGTCCTGCTCCTCCCATGATGCTGCAGGAGAGGACCCCTCCTCCCCCTGACCGCACCGCCCCGGGGTACAACAACAGGAACGGCAGGGACTATGGTCAGTCTTTAGCTTTGTCTGAAAAGTGTACAAGGCGTCAAATCTTTGATTCCTCCTGTCCTTGATTCCTCCTGTCCTTGATTCCTCCTGTCCTGGACCCCCTTTGCATTAAAGGAGAGGTGCCAAGGTCCCTCCCTTCGGACCTTCTCCTCCAATGAGTTTGGAGAAGGTGGCAAGGATTTTCCTTTTATGCTTCACTGCAAAAATTGAGTTTAATGCCTGAAGTTGAGATCTGTCTTTATCCGTGTGTGTTTCCAGAGAGCTTCCCTCCCCCTCAGGTCTACAGCCCACTACAGGAGCCCCTGCACAGTCCGGAGGTATACGGAGGGTCACATCAGTATGGAGCTAGAGACCAAGAGCCTCGCCAACCCCAGCCGCAATACACTGACACAGAGAGGAATGTGGTCAGTACCGTGTCTGTTACCCAACACCCTAACCCCTCACCGTGTAGTCAGTACCGTGTCTGTTACCCAACACCCTAACCCCTCACCGTGTAGTCAGTACCGTGTCTGTTACCCAACACCCTAACCCCTCACCGTGTAGTCAGTACCGTGTCTGTTACACAACACCCTAACCCCTCACCGTGTAGTCAGTACCGTGTCTGTTACACAACACCCTAACCCCTCACCGTGTAGTCAGTACCGTGTCTGTTACACAACACCCTAACCCCTCACTGTGTAGTCAGTACGGTGTCTGTTACCCAACACCCTAACCCCTCACCGTGTAGTCAGTACGGTGTCTGTTACCCAACACCCTAACCCCTCACCGTGTAGTCAGTACCGTGTCTGTTACACAACACCCTAACCCCTCACTGTGTAGTCAGTACGGTGTCTGTTACCCAACACCCTAACCCCTCACCGTGTAGTCAGTACGGTGTCTGTTACCCAACACCCTAACCCCTCACCGTGTAGTCAGTACCGTGTCTGTTACACAACACCCTAACCCCTCACCGTGTAGTCAGTACGGTGTCTGTTACCCAACACCCTAACCCCTCACCGTGTAGTCAGTACCGTGTCTGTTACCCAACACCCTAACCCCTCACCGTGTAGTCAGTACCGTGTCTGTTAAACAACCCAACACCCTAACCCCTCACCGTGTAGTCAGTACCGTGTCTGTTACCCAACACCCTAACCCCTCACCGTGTAGTCAGTACCGTGTCTGTTACACAACCCAACACCCTAACCCCTCACCGTGTAGTCAGTACTGTGTCTGTTACCCAACACCCTAACCCCTCACCGTGTAGTCAGTACTGTGTCTGTTACACAACACCCTAACCCCTCACCGTGTAGTCAGTACCGTGTCTGTTACACAACCCAACACCCTAACCCCTCACCGTGTAGTCAGTACCGTGTCTGTTACACAACCCAACACCCTAACCCCTCACTGTGTAGTCAGTACCGTGTCTGTTACCCAACACCCTAACCCCTCACCGTGTAGTCAGTACTGTGTCTGTTACACAACACCCTAACCCCTCACCGTGTAGTCAGTACCGTGTCTGTTACCCAACACCCTAACCCCTCACCGTGTAGTCAGTACCGTGTCTGTTACCCAACACCCTAACCCCTCACCGTGTAGTCAGTACCGTGTCTGTTACACAACCCAACACCCTAACCCCTCACCGTGTAGTCAGTACCGTGTCTGTTACCCAACACCCTAACCCCTCACCGTGTAGTCAGTACCGTGTCTGTTACCCAACACCCTAACCCCTCACCGTGTAGTCAGTACCGTGTCTGTTACACAACCCAACACCCTAACCCCTCACCGTGTAGTCAGTACCGTGTCTGTTACACAACCCAACACCCTAACCCCTCACCGTGTAGTCAGTACTGTGTCTGTTACACAACACCCTAACCCCTCACCGTGTAGTCAGTACCGTGTCTGTTACACAACCCAACACCCTAACCCCTCACCGTGTAGTCAGTACCGTGTCTGTTAAACAACCCAACACCCTAACCCCTCACCGTGTAGTCAGTACCGTGTCTGTTAAACAACCCAACACCCTAACCCCTCACCGTGTAGTCAGTACCGTGTCTGTTACCTAACCCCCCACCGCCAACCTCACCCCCAGACCTAGCATCACCCCCAGACCCTAGCATCACCCCCAGACCCTAGCTTCACCCCCAGACCCTAGCCTCACCCCCAGACCCTAGCCTCACCCCCAGACCCTAGCCTCACCCCCAGACCCTAGCCTCACCCCCAGACCCTAGCCTCACCCCCAGACCCTAGCCGAACCCCCAAACCCAGCCTCACCCCCAGACCCTAGCCTCACCCCCAGACCCTAGCCTCACCCCCAGACCCTAGCCTCACCCCCAGACCCTAGCCTCACCCCCAGACCCAGCCTCACCCCCAGACCCAGCCTCACCCCCAGACCCAGCCTCACCCCCAGACCCTAGCCTCACCCCCAGACCCTAGCCTCACCCCCAGACCCTAGCCTCACCCCCAGACCCTAGCCTCACCCCCAGCCTCACCCCCAGACCCTAGCCTCACCCCCAGACCCAGCCTCACCCCCAGACTGTTATACCATACTTTAAGTGCATTGTTCTGTCTGGTTTAACCAGGCCATCTGTTCCCTAACCTGTTATACCAGACTTTAGTGCTATTCTGTTTGGATTCCAGGCTATCCATTTTAGAGTACATTTAAAAGTGTTTCTCAGTCATTCGATGTTCGTACATGATTTGTCTGTGTAGGACATTTTAAACCATGTGCTGAACGACGTGGAGTTCTTCATGGGGAAAGTAGCCGCTCCTAATGAAGAGAAGAACAACAAGAAGAAAAAGAAGAAGAAAAGCGCAAAGCCAAACGGTGATTTAAGTCAAATTTATCTCCAATCAGTGTGGGAAACACTGGTCCCAGATCTGTTTGTTGACAGTTAGCCTCATCCCAGATCTGTTTGTTGACAGTTAGCCTCATCCCAGATCTGTTTTTAGCCAGTTAGCCTCATCCCAGATCTGTTTGTTGACAGTTAGCCTGGTCCCAGATCTGTTTGATGACAGTTAGCCTGGTCCCAGATCTGTTTGATGACAGTTAGCCTGGTCCCAGATCTGTTTGATGACAGTTAGCCTGGTCAACAAACAGATCTGGGACCAGGCTAACTGTCATCAAACAGATCTGGGACCAGGCTAACTGTCAACAAACAGATCTGGGACAGTTAGCCTGGTCCCAGATCTGTTTGTTGATAGTTAGCCTGGTCCCACATCTGTTTGTTACCAGTTAGCCTGGTCCCAGATCTGTTTGTTACCAGTTGGCCTGGTCCCAGATCTGTTTGTTGACAGTTAGCCTGGTCCCAGATCTGTTTGTTACCAGTTAGCCTGGTCCCAGATCTGTTTGTTGACAGTTAGCCTGGTCCCAGATCTGTTTGATGACAGTTAGCCTGGTCCCAGATCTGTTTGATGACAGTTAGCCTGGTCCCAGATCTGTTTGATGACAGTTAGCCTGGTCCCAGATCTGTTTGTTACCAGTTAGCCTGGTCCCAGATCTGTTTGTTACCAGCTGGCCTGGTCCCAGATCTGTTTGTTACCAGTTAGCCTGGTCCCAGATCTGTTTGTTACCAGCTGGCCTGGTCCCAGATCTGTTTGTTACCAGTTAGCCTGGTCCCAGATCTGTTTGTTGCCAGTTAGCCTGGTCCCAGATCTGTTTGTTGCCAGTTAGCCTAGTCCCAGATCTGTTTGTTACCAGTTAGCCTGGTCCCAGATCTGTTTGTTACCAGTTAGCCTGGTCCCAGATCTGTTTGTTGACAGTTAGCCTGGTCCCAGATCTGTTTGTTGACAGTTAGCCTGGTCCCAGATCTGTTTGTTATCAGTTAGCCTGGTCCCAGATCTGTTTTGTGCTCTTGCCAACTCCATTACAGTAAATGTCAAGCCAAACATGACAATGAGTGACGGGAAGTTAGCATGAGGCCAGGAAACACTAGGGTAAAGGACTGATGCATCAGGCTATAGGTGAACACCACAACTGACTTAATGTTGAGGCCAGGAAACACTAGAGTAAAGGACTGATGCATCAGGCTATAGGTGAACACCACAACTGACTTAATTTTGAGGCCAGGAAACACTAGGGTAAAGGACTGATGCTCTGCAGAAATATTTATAACAGATTTGCTTGGGTTTCTATACTGGAAAATAATAATTTTTCCTTTTCTGTACTGTAGCTGACAACTTGCCACATTGGGAGGAGTTTGTTGCCTGTCTTCAGAAAATCAAGTATGGATTCAACCTGCTGGTATGTTTACCAACTAAGTGTTGATTTAATTCACCTCAGGTTTCCTATAATTTCATATCATTAATCAGACATAATGGTATTATTATATTACCTGAAAATAAAGTATGCTGTTGAATTACTCTGTACAACTCAGGGGTTTAGTTGCCTGGGGTGTGTTTGGGGAAACTCTGCTTTACAGTACCGATTGCAACACAGCCCATTATTGCTGAACTTTGCTCATCTTTCTGTGTTAATTGGAATGTGTGCCTCATTGGTTCTTGTCCTTTTCTGTTACAGGGAAAGCTGAATGGAGCGATCCAGAACCCTAGCGCTGCTGACTTTGTCCACATTCTCTTCTCCACTCTGGACATGGTGAGCATCTGTCTGTAGCACCAAGCAGCCATGACTAAGAAGGATATGGGACCCGTTGCCTAGGCTACTCCTGGACTGATTCACATGCCTTTTAATTCAAGAGTAGGCTTGAAGCTAGAATCCTTAATTGAAACAATAACAAAGCAGATACCCCACCTTTGTTTTGGTTAAAAGCTGAAGGATGTGGGCCTGGAGAAATACAACCACTCAGATTAATAGATAGAGCTATGGATGCAGGGACTGACCATCCATGATATCAACATTATAGTTTTAACCATGTTATGAGGTTATACAGGACTGACCATCCATAATATCAACATTATAGTTTTAACCATGTTATGAGGTTATACAGGACTGACCATCCATGATATCAACATTATAGTTTTAACCACGTTATGAGGTTATACAGGACTGACCATCCATGATATCAACATTATAGTTTTAACCATGTTATGAGGCTATACAGGACTGACCATCCCATGATATCAACATTATAGTTTTAACCACGTTATGAGGCTATACTTTGTTTGTTTACATGTACATTATTTACAAACATTGGAGTAAAACAAGCTTATATTTTGGGTTCTGATGGGGTACAAAGGTTGAACTGAGCTCAAGAGGCATTTATAAATAATATTCTTCAAGAATGAATGGGTAAATATCATTAATTTATAAGCTCCAATAATGGATGTAGGATACTGTCCGGTAAACCTGTCCCACAGTGTTTAGATATTTGGATGACTCATTCCTCTCTCCTGTCATTGTTTCTATTCCAGTTGGTGTGCCACTACCCCCCTGACCTGCCCCCCTCTGTACTGACCCCCCTGCTAACAGAGCCAGCCCTCATCTTGCTTAGCCAGGTGGTCACCCCAGAGGAGGACCAGAAATGGAGGGCCCTGGGAGACACCTGGAACATCCCCAGGTAAACTACCCTTAGTACCCCATAACCACTTCCTGAGTGCCCTTATTCCCCCTACCTGACTACTCCTAACCACTAACTAACACAACCAGTTCTGGAGCACCCTTCTAGCTGGTAGACAGCTGGAGCATCCCCAGGTAAACTACCCTTAGTACCCCATAACCACTTCCTGAGTGCCCTTATTCCCCCTACCTGACTACTCCTAACCACTAACTAACACAACCAGTTCTGGAGCACCCTTCTAGCTGGTAGACAGCTGGAGCATCCCCAGGTAAACTACCCTTAGTACCCCATAACCACTTCCTGAGTGCCCTTATTCCCCCTACCTGACTACTCCTAACCACTAACTAACACAACCAGTTCTGGAGTGCCCTTCTAGCTGGTAGACAGCTGGAGCATCCCCAGGTAAACTACCCTTAGTACCCCATAACCACTTCCTGAGTGCCCTTATTCCCCCTACCAGACTACTCCTAACCACTAACTAACACAACCAGTTCTGGAGCGCCCTTCTAGCTGGTAGACAGCTGGAGCATCCCCAGGTAAACTACCCTTAGTACCCCATAACCACTTCCTGAGTGCCCTTATTCCCCCTACCTGACTACTCCTAACCACTAACTAACACAACCAGTTCTGGAGCACCCTTCTAGCTGGTAGACAGCTGGAGCATCCCCAGGTAAACTACCCTTAGTACCCCATAACCACTTCCTGAGTGCCCTTATTCCCCCTACCTGACTACTCCTAACCACTAACTAACACAACCAGTTCTGGAGCGCCCTTCTAGCTGGTAGACACCTGGAACATCCCCAGGTAAACTACCCTTAGTACCCCATAACCACTTCCTGAGTGGCCTTATTCCCCCTACCTGACTACTCCTAACCACTAACTAACACAACCAGTTCTGGAGCGCCCTTCTAGCTGGTAGACAGCTGGAACATACCCAGGTGTCACGCCCTGACCTTAGTTTTCTATATTTTCTGTATTATTTTGGGCAGGTCAGGGTGTGACGAGGGTGGGTATGTATGTTTTTGTCTTGTCTAGGGTTTTTTATGGGGATTTTTTATGGGGATTATGCGGATTTTGTAGGTCTAGGTAATGTAGGTTTATGGTGTCCTGAATTGGTTCCCAATCAGAGGCAGCTGTTTATCGTTGTCTCTGATTGGGGATCCTATTTAGGTTGCCATTTTCCATTTAGGTTTTGTGGGTAGTTGTCTATGTGGAGTTGCATGTCAGCACTCGTTCTATTTAGCTTCACGTTCGTTTTTGTTACTTTGTTAGTTTGTTTAGTGTTCTTCCGTTATTAAAAGAAGATGTATTCAAATCACGCTGCGCCTATGACGAACGTGACAGAACCACCCACCACCAAAGGACCAAGCAGCGTGGAAGAGAGTACTGGACATGGGAGGACATCCTGGACGGCAAGGGATCCTACACATGGGAGGAGATCCTGGCTGGAAGGGATCGCCTCCCATGGGAACAGTTGGAGGCAGCCTGGAAGGCAGAGGCAGCTAGGAAAGGGGCCAAGGATTACACGGGAACACGGCTGGCAAGGAAGCCCGAGAGGCAGCCCTCAAAAAATATTTGAGTCAGGTTGGAGACCTGAGCCAACTCCCCGTGCTTACCGTGGCGAGCATGTGACTGGTCAGGCCCCGTGCTATGGGTTGATGCGCACTGTGTCTCCGCCGAGCATTCACAGGCCGGTGTGCTTGGTGCCAGCGTCTCGCATTTGCCGGGTGGAAGTGGGCATCCAGCCAGAACGGTGGTACCAGCTCCGCGCTCAAGACCGCCAGTGCGCCTCCATGGCCCAGTGTATCCGGTGCCTCGGCCAAGGAAGAGGCCTCCTGTGTGTCTCCCCAGCCTGGTGAGTCCTGTGCCTGCGCCCAGCCCGGCGCCTCCAGAGACGGCCTCCAGCCCGGCGCCTCCAGAGACGGCCTCCAGCCCGGAGCCTCCAGAGACGGCCTCCAGCCCGGAGCCTCCAGAGACGGCCTCCAGCCCGGAGCCTCCAGAGACGGCCTCCAGCCCGGAGCCTCCAGAGACGGCCTCCAGCCCGGAGCCTCCAGAGACGGCCTCCAGCCCGGAGCCTCCAGAGACGGCCTCCAGCCCGGAGCCTCCAGAGACGGCCTCCAGCCCGGAGCCTCCAGAGACGGCCTCCAGCCCGGAGCCTCCAGAGACGGCCTCCAGCCCGGAGCCTCCAGAGACGGCCTCCAGCCCGGAGCCTCCAGAGACGGCCTCCAGCCCGGAGCCTCCAGAGACGGCCTCCAGTCCGGATCCTCCAGCGGCGCCCTCCAGTCCGGACCCTCCAGAGGCGCCCTTCAGTCCGGAGCCTCCAGTGATAATCCATGTTAAGAAGCCTCCAGTGATGATCCATGGCAAGAAGCCTCCAGTGATGATCCATGGCAAGAAGCATCCAGTGATGATCCATGGCACGAAGCCTCCAGTGATGATCCATGGCAGGAAGCCTCCAGTGGTGATCCATGGCAGGAAGCCTCCAGTGGTGATCCATGGCACGAAGGCTCCAGTGATGATCCATGGCAAGAAGCCTCCAGTGATGATCCATGGCACGAAGCCTCCAGTGATGATCCATGGCAGGAAGCCTCCAGTGGTGATCCATGGCAAGAAGTCTCCAGTGATGATCCAAGGCAAGAAGCCTCCAGGGGTGAAACATGGCACGAAGCCTCCAACGGGGGCTTCCAGCCCGGAGCCTCCAGCGACGGTCTCCTATAGGTTCAGGTTTTGCGGCCGGAGTCCACACCTTTGGGGGGGGGGGGGGGTACTGTCACGCCCTGACCTTAGTTTTCTATATTTTCCGTATTATTTTGGTCAGGTCAGGGTGTGACGAGGGTGGGTATGTGTGTTTTTGTCTTGTCTAGGGTTTTTGTTTATCTATGGGGATTTTGTAGGTCTAGGTAATGTAGGTTTATGGTGGCCTGAATTGGTTCCCAATCAGAGGCAGCTGTTTATCGTTGTCTCTGATTGGGGATCCTATTTAGGTTGCCATTTTCCATTTAGGTTTTGTGGGTAGTTGTCTATGTGGAGTTGCATGTCAGCACTCGTTCTATTTAGCTTCACGTTCGTTTTTGTTACTTTGTTAGTTTGTTCAGTGTTCTTCCGTTATTAAAAGATGTATTCAAATCACTACGACGAACGTGACACCAGGTATCCCTTCAACTAGCTCTGGAGACCCCTCTGCTTTCCTAAGTAGCTCTATTCCAACCCTAAGTATCATCTATCCCTTTCCTTAGGACCTCTAACGAACAAACTAACTAGGTACCCCTATTCCTTTCCGTAGTACCCCTAACTAACTAACTAGGTACCCCTATCCCTTTCCGTAGTACTCCTAACCTCTAACTAACTGGACCAGCTGTGAAGGCTCCTGGGTGACAGCCGGACATACCCATGTATGGCTGCCCTTAGACACCCTTCCAAATTAGTGGATTTGGCTATTTCAGCCACACCTGTTGCTGACAGGTGTATAAAATCGAGCACACAGCCATGCCATTTCCATAGACAAACATTGCCAGTAGAATGGCCTTACTGAAGAGCTCAGTGACTTTCAACGTTGCACCGTCATAGGATGCCACCTTTCCAACAAGTCAGTTCATCAAATTTCTGCCATGCTAGAGCCGCCCCGGTCAACTGTAAGTGCTGTTATAGTGAAGTTATAGTGAAGTGGAAATGTCTAGGAGCAAGAACGGCTCAGTCGCAAAGTGGTAGGCCAAACATTCTTAGAGAACGGGACCACTGAGTGCTATAGTCTGTCCTCGGTTGCAACAATCACTACCGAGTTCCAAACTGCCTCTGGAAGAAACGTCAACACAACTGTTTGTTGGGATCTTCATGAAGTGGGTTTCCGTGGCCGAGCAGCCGCACACAAGCCTAAGATCACCATGTGCAATGCCAAGCGTTGACTGGAGTGGTGTAAAGCTTGCTGCCAATGGAGAGGCGGAAATGCATTCCCTGGAGTGATGAATCACGCTTCACCATCTGTCAATCCGACGGACGAATCTGGGTTTGGCGGATGCCAGGAGAACGCTACCTGCCCCGAATGCATTGTGCCACCTGTAAGTTCGGTTGAGGAGGAATTGCCCAACATCAGTGCCCGACCTCACTAATGCTCTAGTGGCTGAATGGAAGCAAGTCCCTGCAGCAATGTCCCAACATCTAGTGGAAAGCCTTCCCAGAAGATTGGAGGCTGTTACAGCAGCATAAGGGGGACCAACTACATATGAATGCCCATGATTTTTGAATGAGATGTTTGACGAGCAGGTGTCCACATACGTTTGGTCACGTAGTGTATATTGGGTTGGTTTACTTGTTAGGGAACTGTATATAACCAGTCCTGGGTTCAATTAGTATCCGCTTTCTGTCAGACCTGGGTTCAAACAGTATTTGTTTTCTATCAAATACAATGAGTGGTTGATTTAAGCCTGCTTTGTTTGCTGGGGTCAGCAACTAGTCAGCGAGATTATTTGTTTTCAGTAGGAGGTGTTCATTGGTTTCCTGTGTTTGTTGCACCAGGTCCAAATGGCCAGACGGTCACATGATCCCGCACTACAACCCAGAGTTCTATGATGGTTGGCAGCCGCCACAGTCTGTCCCACCGGCAGCCAATCAGGGCCTGAGCAGGAGCAACAGCCAGCACATCCCCATGAGAAAGGAAATGATGCAACAGATGCCTGATGAGGTAACAATAATAACATCTAATAATATGCCATATGGATTTCAATCATTTGTTAAAGCAGCGAAGGACTCCAATCCTCATTTGTTAAAGCAGTGAAGGTCCCCAATCCTCATTTGTTAAAGCAGTGAAGGACTCCAATCCTCATTTGTTAAAGCAGTGAAGGTCCCCAATCCTCATTTGTTAAAGCAGTGATGGACTCCAATCCTCATTTGTTAAAGCAGTGAAGGTCCCCAATCCTCATTTGTTAAAGCAGTGAAGGACTCCAATCCTCATTTGTTAAAGCAGTGAAGGTCCCCAATCCTCATTTGTTAAAGCAGTGAAAGACTCCAATCCTCATTTGTTAAAGCAGTGAAAAACTTCAATTCTCATTTGTTAAAGCAGTGAAGGACTTCAATCCTCATTTGTTAAAGCAGCGAAGGTCCCCAATCCTCATTTGTTAAAGCAGTGAAGTTCCCCAATCCTCATTTGTTAAAGCAGTGAAGTTCCCCAATCCTCAATTGTTAAAGCAGCGAAGGTCCCCAATCCTCATTTGTTAAAGCAGTGAAGGTCCCCCATCCTCATTTGTCAAAGCAGTGAAGGTCCCCCATCCTCATTTGTCAAAGCAGTGAAGGTCCCCCATCCTCATTTGTTAAAGCAGCGAAGGTCCCCCATCCTCATTTGAGATACAATATTTGCATTTAACTCGCATTTAACGCACATTTTTTTTGCACCAATCTCCAAAATACAAAGTTATGTACACTTATCTAAAATGAGTATTCAGCCATAAGAAGCCATGTTAAATATCATTATCTCATGGTAACCCCTCTGTTCTCTCAGGGCAGGCAGTTGAGCAGGAGCAACAGCCAATACATGCAACGGCCTGAGGAGGTAAGACTGATGAGTACAGACGCGTCAGAATCCATCAAAAAAACATTCATTAAAACTGTGTCTTTATTACGTTATATTTCTCATTGATGTATTGTCGTCGACCGTCACAGCCCATGATGAACTCTCCGCCATCTTTACGGTAAGCTACAGGCATCACTTAAAGCAGCTATATTGTTTTGATAATGATATCCTCAGTAATTCAATAGTGGGTAAAAGCATTGTTTTTACATTTACATTTAAGTCATTTAGCAGACGCTCTTATCCAGAGCGACTTACAAATTGGTGCATTCACCTTATGATATCCAGTGGAACAACCACTTTACAATAGTGCATCTAATTACTTTTTTTTGTCATTGTCCTTTTGCGTTGCTGTTACATTGTCATACAACGCTATTACGTTCTTCAAACATTGCTGTTACGCTGCTATTACATTGATGTTAACGTTATGTTTCTCTGTCTCCTCTGCAAGCCCCAGTGAGCTGGCCCCAGTGAGGATGCGTGTGATCTATGACTTTATGGCCAGGAACCCCCAGGAGCTGAGCATTATGAAGGGAGAGCTTGTCCAGGTGGGTTAGGGTTGAACCCCCAGGAGCTGAGCATTATGAAGGGAGCGGTAGGTCAGGTGGGTTAGGGTTGAACCCCCAGGAGCTGAGCATTATGAAGGGAGCGGTAGGTCAGGTGGGTTAGGGTTGAACCACCAGGAGCTGAGCATTATAAAGGGAGCGGTAGGTCAGGTGGGTTAGGGCTGAACCCCCAGGAGCTGAGCATTATGAAGGGAGCGGTAGGTCAGGTGGGTTAGGGTTGAACCACCAGGAGCTGAGCATTATGAAGGGAGTGGTAGGTCAGGTGGGTTAGGGTTGAACCACCAGGAGCTGAGCATTATGAAGGGAGCGGTAGGTCACGTGGGTTAGGGTTGAACCCCCAGGAGCTGAGCATTATGAAGGGAGCGGTAGGTCAGGTGGGTTAGGGTTGAACCCCCAGGAGCTGAGCATTATGAAGGGAGCGGTAGGTCAGGTGGGTTAGGGTTGAACCCCCAGGAGCTGAGCATTATGAAGGGAGCGGTAGGTCAGGTGGGTTTAGGGTTGAACCCCCAGGAGCTGAGCATTATGAAGGGAGCGGTAGGTCAGGTGGGTTAGGGTTGAACCACCAGGAGCTGAGCATTATGAAGGGAGCGGTAGGTCGGGTGGGTTAGGGTTGAACCCCCAGGAGCTGAGCATTATGAAGGGAGCGGTAGGTCGGGTGGGTTAGGGTTGAACCCCCAGGAGCTGAGCATTATGAAGGGAGCGGTAGGTCAGGTGGGTTTAGGGTTGAACCACCAGGAGCTGAGCATTATGAAGGGAGCGGTAGTTTGGGTGGGTTAGGGTTGAACCACCAGGAGCTGAGCATTATGAAGGGAGCGGTAGGTCAGGTGGGTGTCTGACTGTTAGGATTAATCCCATGGCTCCTATAAGGAACACAGGCCACTGACAAATGTCCTCCATCTCACTGACTGAATATGGATTAAAAAAAAGAATAGCAGTGAATGTCAACCAAACCAGAATCAAAATAACAAAATGGATATAAATGGTTTGTAACATTAGGAAAATATATCTGTGAAAATTAACATACGTTGATCTACAGAAGTGCTTTTAAGTTGTAAATTGTGTGTTTCTAGGTCATAGACAAGTCGGGGCAGTGGTGGAGGGTCCGTAATGAACGTGGTGAGGAGGGTCACGTTGCTAAGAACGTTCTAGAGCCTCTGGATGGAGGGGGACCCTGGGATGAGGGCCAGGAGGTGCGCTCCCCTCCACCCCTCAACATGCAGTCCAGACCTGCAGAGGTGAAAGCCTGGCTGGAATACAAGGCCTTCTCCAAAATGTAAGAAATGACATGGACAACAAACTATGATCTTTCCTCCTTGGTGGCTCTGCTTACTAGCGCTGTAAAACTGACTCAGGGACCGGTCATCAACATGTCATGGACCGCCACAGAGTCCACAGAGTCCACAGAGTCCACAGGGTCCACAGAGTCCACAGAGTCCACAGAGTCCACAGAGTCCACAGAGTCCACAGAGTCCACAGAGTCCACAGAGTCCACAGGGTCCACAGGGTCCACAGGGTCCACAGGGTCCACAGGGTCCACAGGGTCCACAGGGTCCACAGGGTCCACAGGGTCCACAGGGTCCACAGGGTCCACAGAGTCCACAGGGTCCACAGAGTGGAGGATGGAAAACATTGTGCTAAACAACCTTTTTGTGACGGTGTTGTGATGGTGTTGTGGCGGTGTTGTGACGGTGTTGTGATGGTGTTGTGCTGTTTTCTATGCTTATGAGAGCTTTATGTCGTCATTAGAACGGTTCGTAGCCTGAGCGTGCTGAACGGAGCCCTGCTACTGGGGATGTCCAAAGATGAGATGAGGACGGTGTGTCCAGAGGAAGGAGGGAGAGTCTTCTTCCAGCTGCAGGCCATCAAGTCCTCCATCGCCGTGAGTGACAGTAGCATAGATGCACACGCACACACACAACTCAGATCACGCAACCTGAAATAATAGCTATCTACTAAGAGTTTGGCTGCTTTTCTGCCTTTTTTCTATCACTGACGAATTCAAGCTGAATGAAATGCATTGTCTGTGAGATGGAGATAAACAACCAGTCTGATTTTCTTTAAATCTCTCATTGTCTGCAGCTTGCCAGTGAGTCCAATGGATACGGCTCTTATAACGGTCGTTAGACTGACTCGTCACAAGTAACAACCAAGAGCCGACTGAGGGAGAAGAATAACTCAACTATTTAACCTTTCATTTATTCATATATTTTTTTGTCCATTCATAGACGGGTTGGTTGTTTAGCAACAAAACCGATGTGTGAGTAACTATGGGTCAAAACACAGATTGGTTTTGACTGTTGACAACATGTAAACTATATTATTTCTCTAAATGTTTTATTGAGAACATAAATAAATTTGCACAATCAGCAACTTTTTTTTGTAAATCTTTCAACTTCCAAGATCATTGCAGACATCTGAGCGCTGCCCTTTCTTTTGCCCCCAAGAATATAGAAAGGTACTGTAGTGTTATGAATCAAGTGAGTAGCACAAGGTCCCTATAGCGTGCTGCAGACCCAGATCACCTGTAGCGTGCTGCAAACCCAGAACACCTGTAGCGTGCTGCAAACCCAGATCACCTGTAGCGTGCTGCAAACCCAGATCACCTGATCCAAAGACAAACGTCCTGACCACAATCCTAATAAGGATGTCCGGTGAGTAGAGACTGTAAGGCGCCCATCAACTAAAGGATAGATTCTTTCAGATCCTCGCAGAGCGGTTGTTTTGGCGATGTCTGAGGTGGAACTGTGTTAGAGCTGTCAAATCCAATCAAATTAAAATGTAATTTGTCACAAGCGCTGATTTGTCCGTTTTTATACTGGAGCTTCACTGACTGGAGTGCTGAAGGTTAATGACAGCCTACTGTCATGATGCTAGCCCTTTCAGTGAATTGGCTAGCAGAGATGTGAACAACCCCCACACCCCCTCTCCTGTTAGGGGGGGGGGGGGTGTTACAACTTTACAACCACATCGTAAATAAATTGTAGAGACACTTGTCTCCCTGACCGTGCAATATGGGAGGGAGAGGGTCACAGTAGAACAAAGGAACTCTCCCGCCAAATTCTACTACATCCCAGAATTTGAGAATTGAACAATATTCCTATTCTGGAGAATGTGGAAATGGTCGGTGGAGAAGCCAGCTACAAACCGATCCATTTTGTTTCATGGTTGTGACCTCATGAAAAACAATACAGCCACATCATCCTAACTCTGTTTATACAGGTTCCTAAGTTATGAGGCTTGCATCTAATTATTGTATAAAATGAATGAGTAAAGATGAAACTATTTGCGAAATGATTTAATGTGATATTTAGTCTTCTAAATGAGAGAATTGTTTTCATAAGTAAACTGGTCCTCACTCAGCGGCCACGCCCAAGTGAATAGACATTGGTTGGAAATGATGAACCAACCCCTTTTCTACATTTCTATAAAAGCCCTGTGACGAAAACTCACCTCAGTTCCAAATAACGGGAGGACTTGTCCTCCACGTTGAAAAGGGCTAATTTCAACTATACAGGCCAGGAAACGAGAGAGCTTGCTCCACACGTGAAATGTTATTAAATCTGAACTATTGATCACCTAGGGAAGAAGTGCATACTAAACTAGTGTATATCAGACTGCAGCTGAACATATGCGCAAATCTAGTACGTGAACACTGACCGACGCGGACGAATCTCCAGAGTGAGATTAACCTTTCGGACCACGTGAACCTCTCACACGACAACCCGGAAGAATCTACAAAGGACAATGGCGACATTGACTGGGCACACCAGAGCCTCACATCACCAGCTCAACTATCAAAGCAGGCGTTCACGTAAATACAATGCATTACTTTTCTGAATGAGCGATCGTTAGTGGCGTATGTATTTATGTGAGAATAGCTTCCCAGGTCCGATAGAGACCCATGTTTCTTAGTCTTCCTTTCAAAACCGCTTTCTCTTCTCTCTGAATCTATCGTGTTATAACCAAGCTGCTTTTGTTTAGTCCACTAGGGACGGTATTTACTGTATAATGTTATTATGTATTGTATATTCTGTAATTGTTTAATTAGTTAGTAAAAAATAATTGAGGCAATTGGTGTATGGATGATTCATAGCAAAGGCTGGGTTCGTGCAGATAACCAAGAATGTTACGTCGTTCAGATGAGACTGACGGAAGGTAATAATAAGAACTCATTAATAGAAGACTAATTGATCAGATATTAAAATATCTGAAGAGTTATATTCAGAAAATTATGACTCTTTAAACCAACATTTTCCGTGGTGCCCCGACTTCCTAGTTAATTCAATTTACATAATTAATTTAATCACGTAATAATAATGACAGAGAATTGATTTGATAAAATAAGTCTTCTCATTTAATGATAAGTCAGACACGGCACTATCCACTGCAGTTACATTTCTAATGTCTATTAATGGTTAACAGTTTTTTTTTAAATCTAAAATTAATTTGCTTGCAGGTTATTTTTTAAACCAAAACGTAGTCAGATAATACCCCTTAACATGCTGACCAGACCGGACACGTCGCGTGCACGTGCGTCGAAAAATACATTTTGAAATCCATGTTATTCAATTATTGCACCCACACTGCTTGCGCGCGCCAACGAGCGTCTGCGTTGCCAAGGGCTAAAATAGAAGTCATATCTATTTCTGACGCAGATCGCGCTGAAAGTCCTTCCTCTCCCATCTCCTCATTGTGTTGTCGGTTGTCGTGGTAATACTATGAAAGTTTAGATGCCAATCACCATATAAGTTCAAAGATGAAAAAGCCTGGAAGGAGGAGAGATGACTAGAAACGATTCGGTTGGCCGTTTTATGTGTTGTCGGAGTAGAGATCCTTGTGCTTTTCAGGTAAAATAACAACTCAATGTTTATATCCCAGGACAAATAAGCTAACAACAGCAAGCTAGCTAAATAGGACAAATTAGCTAGCAAGTGCAAGCTAACTAGCTAAATTGCCATACATGTTTAATCCTTTTCGACCTGTCACCAAATTAATGTCATTGGATCAGAGTTTGTTTTGATATTTTAACCTGCGTGTCGTGATTGCGTTTGGTGTAGGGGGACAAAATAAATGTATGCACGATGGCGCACATCCGCGCGGCCGGTTTGGGTTCCGTGTAACAATGTAAATCAACATAAATGACAGCTGAATGTATTTTTATATTTTACTACATTGAATAAATAAATAAATGCTTGTGTTGCCTTTATGTAATTAAGAAAATTATGTGGATATATTGAAGCAACATCTCAAGACATCATTAAGGAAGTTAAAGCTTGGTCGCAAATGGGTCTTCCAAATGGACAATGACCCCAAGCATACTTCCAAAGTTGTGGCAAAATGGCCTAAGGTATTGGAGTGGCCATCACAAAGCCCTGACCTCAATCCTATAGAAAATTTGTGGGCAGAACTGAAAAAGCGTTTGCGAGCAAGGAGGCCTACAAACCTGACTCAGTTACACCAGCTCTGTCATGAGGAATGGGCCAAAATTCACCAAACTTATTGTGGGAAGATTGTGGAAGGCTACCTGAAACGTTTGACCCAAGTTAAACAATTTAAAGGCAATGCTACCAAATACTAATTGAGTGTATGTAAAATTCTGACCCACTGGGAATGTGATGAAAGAAATAAAAGCTGAAATAAATCATTATCTGTACTATTATTCTGACATTTCACATTCTTAAAATAAAGTGGTGATCCTAACTGACCAAAGACAAGGAATTTTTACTAGGATTAAATGTCAGGAATTGTGAAAAACTGAGTTTAAATGTATATTTGGCTAAGGTGTATGTAAACTTCCGACTATGTGAATCACATTTTAATTGGCGTACCCCCGACGGCATTGCACCCCAGTTTGGGAATACCTGCTGAAAGTGTTTGCTTTTTTACATATTTGTTTAGTTAGCTCGCTCAGACTGTGTATGGATCCGTCTTCCTTCTCCACTATTACTAGTGAGTAGTAGTAGTGACTAGTGACCCATTCAGTAGGCTCTGCTACTTTGTCTAGGATATCTAAGGCCTCTAGCCTCAGTAGCTGTGCTTTTAGCTTGTCTCTTCGTGATAATGGGACCTTTCTAGGTACATGGATCACTGGTCTATGTGGATGCTCTAACTCCATGTTTTTGTTGTGGTTGTTTTTTAAAATTGATTTATTTTTACCTTTATTTAACTAGGCAAGTCAGTTAAGAACAAATTCTTATTTTCAATGACGGCCTAGGAACAGTGAGTTAACTGCCTTGTTCATGTGCAGAACGACAGCTCTGGGATTTGATTTGTATCCTCAACATTAGTCATTTCACCATTCACTCTATAAACCCGTTTCACTAGACCCAGGAAGTTACATGACTTTAACTCAACGATGGCTGTTTTTTTCTCTCTTTACTATGACAAACGGAACCTTGTTCATCATCTCCCTCCAGCACCAATGTTCATGTCCCTGAAGTGACAATTGCTTCACCACTGTAATCTTTCAGTCTTATCCTTTGTTTTGTGTTCACCACTGGTTTTACCTGTAACCGTAACAATTCAGTCTCTGGAATGATGTTGACCTGTGCTCCAGTGTCAAGTTTGAACACAATGTCAGTTCCATTAGTCTTGTAGGTAGCAGTCCAGTCCTCATCTGGTCCTGCAAGTGTGATTGTTCCCACAAAGAGGTCACCCTCACTGTACAGTGTACTGTATTTTGTAGACTTGTTTACGTGCTGCTGTGCGGTTTGTTGCTAACCTTACTTTGCTACCTGACAACTTTATGGTTTTAACTTTTTAATTACCGTTTATTTTTACCGTTTTATATATTTTTTAATTCCCTTGCTTGACTTTTTTCATTCAACTTTTTCATCCCGGTTGCTTTATCTGGACGTGCAGTTGCTGTACTCATAATATACAGGAGAACGATCACCTTACGGCGAGGATAGCCGTGCTCCAAGTCCAGCTTCAGACACAATCGTTAGGCAAGGGTCATTTTAAGTGTAGGAAAGGATGAAACAGTGTCTGTGACACCAGTAAGTACAGATAGTAGTATAAATCCCCTCGCACGGTCCCCGCAGCCAGACAACTTTCTCATGGCTTCTGGAAGGAAATGCTGTAGGAATGCTCAACCGGTGTCGCTCATTTAGCCAACAGAAACTTTCAACTGGTTCTCCCCATTATTAAGCAAAGGGTCAGAGGCCGAGCCTTCTCTGGTCCATCTTTTTCCCGTTACGGGGTCTGAGACGCCGAAGCCTCCCACCATTAGCTCGGACAAATTTAAAACCCTAGTCATTGGCAACTCCATTACCCGCAGTATTAGACTTAAAAAGAATCATCCAATGATCATACACTGTTTACCAGGGGGCAGGGCTACCGACGTTAAGGCTAATCTGAAGATGGTGCTGGCTAAAGCTAAAACTGGCGAGTGTAGAGAGTATAGAGATATTGTTATCCACGTCGGCACCAACAATGTTAGGATGAAACAGTCAGAGGTCACCAAGCGCAACATAGCTTCAGCGTGTAAATCAGCTAGAAAGATGTGTCAACATCGAGTAATTGTCTCTGGCTCAGCTATCCCCATTGAGACTGTGTCTGTGGATTCGATCTAGGTGGGGCAAAACTAAACATGGCAGTGTTCACCTTAGCAAATCTCACTGGAATAAAAACCTCCTCCATTCCTGTCATTATTGAAAGAGATTGTGGTACCTCACATCTCAAAATAGGGCTACTTAATGTTAGATCCCTCACTTCCAAGGCAGTTATAGTCAATGAACTAATCACTGATCATAATCTTGATGTGATTGGCCTGACTGAAACATGGCTGATGAATTTACTGTGTTAAATGAGGCCTCTCCTCCTGGTTACACTAGTGACCATATCCCCCGCTCAACCCGCACAGGCGGAGGTGTTGCTAACGATAGCAAATTTCAATTTACAAAAAACAACAACTGCATTTTCGTCTTTTGAGCTTCTAGTCATGAAATCTATGCAGCCTACTCAATCACTTTTTATAGCTACTGTTTACAGTCCTCCTGGGCCGTATACAGCGTTCCTCACTGAGTGCCCTGAATTCCTATCGGATCTTGTAGTCTTGGCAGATAATATTCACATTTTTGCTGTCTTTAATATTCACGTGGAGAAGTCCACAGACCCACTCCAAAAGGCTTTCGGAGCAATCATCGACTCAGTGGGT
Source organism: Salvelinus alpinus (assembly GCF_045679555.1). Taxonomy (NCBI): domain Eukaryota; kingdom Metazoa; phylum Chordata; class Actinopteri; order Salmoniformes; family Salmonidae; genus Salvelinus; species Salvelinus alpinus. Next base: position 40,478,218 of record NC_092113.1, on the reverse strand, counting down.
TTTGTCCAACATGTCTCCGGACCAACTCACTGCCACAGTCATACTCTGGACCTAGTTTTGTCCCATGGAATAAATGTTGTGGATCTTAATGTTTTTCCTCATAATCCTAGATTATCGGACCACCATTTTATTACGTTTGCAATCGCAACAAATAATCTGCTCAGACCCTAACCAAGGATTATCAAAAGCCATGCAATGAATTCTTGGTCAACCCAAAGATTTCTAGATGCCCTTCCAGACTCCCTCCACCTACCCAAGGACGCCAGAGTACAAAAATCAGTCAACCACCTAATTGAAGAACTCACAATACCCTAGATGCAGTCGCACCCCTAAAAACAAAAAACATTTGTCATAAGAAACTAGCTCCCTGGTATACAGAAAATACCCGAGTCCTGAAGCAAGCTTCCAGAAAAATACTAACGGAAATGGCGATACACCAAACTAGAAGTCTTCCTACTAGCTTGGAAAGATAGTACCGTGCAGTATCGAAGAGCCCTCACTGCTGCTCGATCATCCTATTTTTCCAACTTAATTGAGGAAAATAAGAACAATCCCAAATTTATTTTTGATACTGTCGCAAAGCTAACTAAAAAGCAGCATTCCCCAAGTGAGGATGGCTTTCACTTCAGCAGTAATAAATTCATGAATTTCTTTGACGAAAAGATCATGATCATTAGAAAGCAAATGACGAACTCCTCTTTAAATCTGCGTATTTCTCAAAAGCTAAGTTGTCCTGAGTCAGCACAACACTGCCAGGACCTAGGATCAAGGGAGACACTCAAGTGTTTTAGTACTATATCTCTTGACACAATGATGAAAATAGTGATGGCCTCTAAACCTTCAAGCTGCATACTGGACCCTATTCCAACTAAACTACTGAAAGAGCTGCTTCCTGTGCTTGGCCCTCCTATGTTGAACATAATAAACGGCTCCCTATCCACCGGATGTGTACCAAACTCACTAAAAGTGGCAGTAATAAAGCCTCTCTTGAAAAAGCCAAACCTTGACCCAGAAAATATAAAAAACTATCGGCCTATATCGAATCTTCCATTCCTCTCAAAAATTTTAGAAAAAGTTTTTTTTTTTTTAGAAAAGGCAGCAACTCACTGCCTTCCTGAAGACAAACAATGTATATGAAACGCTTCAGTCTGGTTTTAGACCCCATCATAGCACTGAGACTGCACTTGTGAAGGTGGTAAATTACCTTATAATGGCGTCAGACCGAGGCTCTGCATCTATCCTCGCGGTCCTAGACCTTAGTGCTGCTTTTGATACCATCGATCACCACATTCTTTTGGAGAGATTGGAAACCCAAATTGGTCTACACGGACAAGTTCTGGCCTGGTTTAGATCTTATCTGTCGGAAAGATATCAGTTTGTCTCTGTGGATGGTTTGTCCTCTGACAAATCAACTGTAAATTACGGTGTTCCTCAAGGCTCCGTGTTTAAGGACCACTGTTGTTTTCACTATATTTTTTACTTCTTGGTGATGTCATTCGGAAACATAATGTTAACTTTCACTGCTATGCGGACGACACACATTTCGATGAAACATGGTGAAGCCCCAAAATTGCCCTCCCTGGAAGCCTGTGTTTAAGATATAAGGAAGTCTACTTTCAAACTTGGACAAAACACAGATGCAAGTTCAAGGTCCCAAAAAACAAAGAGATCTTCTGTTAAATCTGACAATTAATCTTGATGGTTGTACAGTCGTCTCAAATAAAACTGTGAAGGACCTCGGCGTTACTCTGGACCCTGATCTCTCTTTCTGCGGCTCCAGTTTCAACTGTTCTGGAACCCTGACCTGTCCACCGGACGTGCTACCTGTCCCAGACCTGCTGTTTTCAACTCTCTAGAGACCGCAGGTGCGGTAGAAATACTCTGAATGATCGGCTATGAAAAGCCAACTGACATTTACTCCTGAGGTGCTGACCTGTTGCACCCTCTACAACCACTGTGATTATTATTATTTGACCCTGCTGGTCATCTATGAGAGAGTTTCTTCCTAGGTTCTGGCCTTTCTAGGGAGTTTTTCCTAGCCACCGTCATTGCTTGCTGTTTGGGGTTTTAGGCTGGGTTTCTGTACAGCACTTTGAGGTATCAGCTGATGTAAGAAGGGCTTTATAAATAAATTTGATTTGATTTGATATATCTCCTCCTCCTGAGGCTGTCAGGGCGTTGATGCTCTATTTTAAAATGTCTGTCATTTGTTGTGATGATCAGAGGCCCAAATCCTGCGCGCGCACACACACACACACACACACACACACACACACACACACACACACACACACACACACACACCTCAAATGACTAATTGTGTCAGATTTGTTTGGACGTGAAAATACTTTTTTATTCCACACAAGTAAAAAGAGAAGAACTTTGGGTTAAAACAGTTTTTCTGCTCCAATTTCAGGGAGGCATTTGTCATGTGACCATAATGTTGGAGTTGGACAACAGATCTGGGACCAGGCTAACACCCACCTGGGTCGCTGAAGGGGACCAGGATGTATGTTCCTGCTGATCTGGGACCAGGCTAACACCCACCTGGGTCGTTGAAGGGGACCAGGATGTATGTTCCTGTTGATCTGGGACCAGGCTAACACCCACCTGGGTCGTTGAAGGGGACCAGGATGTATGTTCCTGCTGATCTGGGACCAGGCTAACACCCACCTGGGTCATTGAAGGGGACCAGGATGTATGTTCCTGCTGATCTGGGACCAGGCTAACACCCACCTGGGTCGTTGAAGGGGACCAGGATGTATGTTCCTGCTGATCTGGGACCAGGCTAACACCCACCTGGGTCGCTGAAGGGGACCAGGATGTATGTTCCTGCTGATCTGGGACCAGGCTAACCCCCACCTGGGTCGTTGAAGGGGACCAGGATGTATGTTCCTGCTGATCTGGGACCAGGCTAACACCCACCTGGGTCGTTGAAGGGGACCAGGATGTATGTTCCTGCTGATCTGGGACCAGGCTAACACCCACCTGGGTCATTGAAGGGGACCAGGATGTATGTTCGTGCTGATCTGGGACCAGGATGTATGATGAAGGTTCCTGCTGGGTTCCTCTCTTACTTTCGATGATGGAGAAGGACACTCTCTTAGAATCAGTGACATCATCACTCATACTCCCTGTGGTGTTGATGACAAGGGAGGGAGGGAGAGAGAAGGAGAGAGAGGGAAAGAGAAAGAGAGGTACATAGAAAGAGAGAGATTAGGAAGTAGTAATTATGAACCAATAACACACTTTGTTATCCTAGCTCCTCCCAACAGTTTACCATGACAACTCCATCATCATACAGTAGCCTAGTCCTTTCCCATATTTCACAGTTTCTGTTTCTTCTGTGTGTTTCCTTTGGTTCCCGCTGGAGGGAACCCTTACCTTGTTTCTAGTCTCCAGGTTACCCCGATTGTTCTCATTGGTTTCACCTGTGTTTCATTTCCCTCTCTGGTCACCTGGTTGCCTGGCTATTTAGGTTCCTCTGTTGGCCTGGAGCATTGCTTAGTCTTCAAATCAAATCAAGTTTATTTTATATAGCCCTTCGTACATCAGCTAATATCTCTAAGTGCTGTACAGAAACCCAGCCTAAAACCCCAAACAGCAAGCAATGCAGGTGTAGAAGCACGGCGGCTAGGAAAAACTCCCTAGAAAGGCCAAAACCTAGGAAGAAACCTAGAGAGAAACCAGGCTATGAGGGGGGGCCAGTCCTCTTCTGGCTGTGCCGGGTGGAGATTATAACAGAACATGGCCAAGATGTTCATAAATGACCAGCATGGTCAAATAATAATCAGGAGTAAATGTCAGTTGGCTTTTCATAGCCGATCATTAAGAGTATCTCTACCGCTCCTGCGGTCTCTAGAGAGTTGAAAACAGCAGGTCTGGGACAGGTAGCACGTCCGGTGGACAGGTCAGGGTTCCATAGCCGCAGGCAGGACAGTTGAAACTGGAACAGCAGCAAGGCCAGGTGGACTGGGGACTGGGGACAGTCTTATGTTCTGTTTAGTGCACTCTGGTGCTGTTGCCTTGTTTCTGCCTAGATTTTAAGTACATTTCTGGATTTACCCTTACCTCTGCTTGCTGTGTTTCTCTGTGACTGAGTTCGAGTTCGTACAATCATCAGGAGAATCGTGGCCGTAGCCATGACAACATCAGGAACAGAGTGGAGAATCATGGCTGTATCCTGACAACACAACATCATACAGTACCTTTTCACATAATACCACATGAAAGGTAAACATGTCTTCCAACAAGGGGATATACAGTATTGTTACATACTGTACTCTACACACTGTGGTTGAATCAGGACTGGTACTGTAGGTGATATACAGTATTGTTACATACTGTACTCTACACACTGTGGTTGAATCAGGACTGGTACTGTAGGTGATATACAGTATTGTTACATACTGTACTCTACACACTGTGGTTGAATCAGGACTGGTACTGTAGGCGATAACCGTCTCCAAAATACATCGTTTTTTAAGATGACCTTTTACAGAAGTCTGTTAAATAACAATATTAGTAATTTAGCAACCTCATTAATCCGAAGTGATTTACAGTACAGTGGGTGCATACAATTTGAGTTTAGGTTATGTGACTCCAGCGGGAATCGAACCCAGCACCCGTACATTGCTAGGACCACGCCGCTATCTAAGCCAAACATGACCTAATTTCTCAACCCAGAAAGCACCGTCAATGTGTTTCACCTTTGCTAGATTCTATAGCACTAGCAATACTGAATAGATGTGGTATAATTAAGCAATTAGGACAGAGAGGGTGTGGTATATGGCCAATATACCACGGCTAAGGGCTATTCTTAAGCACGACTCAAGGCGGAGTGCCTGGACACAGCCCTTAGCCGTGGTATATTGGCCATACATCACAAACCTGAAGTGCCTTACTGCTATTATAAACTGGTTACCAACGTAATTAGAGCAGTACAAAAAAGAATGCATTGTCATACCCGTGGTATACGGTCTGCTATTCCTCGGCTGTCAGCCAATCAGCATTCAGGGCTGGAACCACCCAGTTCATAATAAAAACATCAGTGACAACGTCAGTGACCCAGGTCAGATGTACAACAATGGAGCCATTTTATCCAAACACATCAGAATGTTTCCTAATCGTTGCTGGAATGCAAACAGTCAACATTCTGTTCTCCAGCGTTCTTGAGAGAACATTGACACCTACTTAGAAGAATCTGTAGAAAATCTGTGATTGTGTCATTGTGTGATGGTGTGTCAATGTATCCTCTTTCTCAAAGCCTCTGTTAGGACACAGTCACCCACAGGGACAACTGTTAACATCCACTTGTATGTGCATACGTGTTTAGGTGTGTCCATTGTGTTGACGTTCTGAACGACAGCAATCCGTCAGTCTTTATCAATGGAAACTAGACTTTGAAGACGCTGTAGATTTAAGGTCAACAACTACTGCAACATGGGTGGTGGACATCTCTTAATTGATGGTGAGATTTTTTAATAATGTTTTACAATGACAACAGTTTTGTATGTAGCTGTGACTTATTTGTATGTAGAGGCACAATGGAAATGTTTCTCATCCTTTCACTGGTTTTGTTCTCATCTTTAGACGTGAGGAGCACTGAGAAGAAGACAAACACAATCTGTGTCTTGATGTTGATTCTCTGTCTTCACTTTGGACTGGTGAAACATGTACCTTATTAAGAAACATGGACTGGTGAAACAGGTACCTTATTAAGAAACATGGACTGGTGAAACAGGTACCTTATTAAGAAACATGGACTGGTGAAACAGGTACCTTATTAAGAAACATGGACTGGTGAAACAGGTACCTTATTAAGAAACATGGACTGGTGAAACAGGTACCTTATTAAGAAACATGGACTGGTGAAACAGGTACCTTATTAAGAAACATGGACTGGTGAAACATGTAACCTCACACTTAATATTTAATTGACCTAGTTTAGTTTATTTACCCTTTATTATAAGAAATTGTCAAATCAGGAAATCAAGTTGAGTAAATGAAAAGCAAATAAAATATAGTTACATTGTAACATATTTGTTACACGTTCATAGAACTTTACATTTAACACCAGCAGGGTTCATTTATTATTTTAAGTTGAACAAGTACTCATTTTACAGAGACATAAGAAATAAAATAGTGTTCCACGACTGTTTTTTTCTGACAAGAAAAGAGAATCCTTAAATGTTTTGGGCAACGCCTGTGAATAGGCTTCATGTTGTTTTGACTACGCCCTGAGCTATGCAGAAAAAACTATTGTGAATCATATCTTTGGCATCCTGCTTCAGGACTTGGGCGGTGCTATCATTTTGTACTTTCATTTTGCACATTGACTTATTATTGTTTTCATCATATTTGGCCTCACAAACAGGAATCTGCGGCCAATAAGGGATTGGTAAACAATTCATCATCCAAGCAGGTACCTGTTAGGTCTGTATAAAGAGAATGTCACTAAAGAATGTTACTGTTACAGAAGCAGATTTTCCCACTGGACATGACACCTGATTCTGTTGACGACAAATACGATGGCTGCAGAGACGAAGCCTTTAAGAGGGTGGATGGCTACTACCTCCCACATGAGAAAAACACCACCACTAACTTCAGAAGAGCCTGGGACATAGCAGAGAAACATGCATCCATTCCAAAAGATGGTCTGCAAAAAGTGCATTCCATCGCTATGTATTTGTTCACAAATAACAAACCCCAACCTCCCTCTGAATCCATCTACCTAGACTTCAACGAAGCAGTTAGACGAGGCAGACATGGGTATGGAACGTCATTCCAGTACCATTCCCTGCACTTCTATCTAACTGATGCCATTAAGATTCTCAAACAAAGTCAAACAACATGTAGGACCACCTACTTTAGAACAAACGTAACTTTTGATCAGGATGTTGACAACGAAGAAATGCGCTTTGGTTATTTTGTCTCAAGTTCTTTACGTAAGACCTTATACGATTTTGGAGACACATCCTGCTTTGAGATCAACACATGTTTTGGTGTTAACCTGACATATTACTCTGCCTATGCAAACGAGGGGGACGTTTTGATTCCTCCCTATGAGGTATTCAAAGTGACCAACGTCCAGACAAAGGCAGCAGTCAGTAACCTGTGGTGTAAAGTCGTCTACACTCTAAAGAGCACTGGGAAATGGAAGAGTGACCTGAATTGTAAAGCAATAGATACAGGCTACTGCTACATAAAGCTATTGACTGTGTTGACAGTCACAATAGTGTTCATATATTTACAACACTGAATCAGACTGCACAGATAGCAGCTCTGTAGAGAGGATTATTTAGAATGAAAGAATATAGTCATCAAATCAAGGAAATGTAATATACACAACAACTAAAATATTGTATTAAAGAAATGTAATATACACAACAACTAAAATATTTAATTCAAGTAATGTGAATAAAGGATAGTTAATAAGTGATAAGCAGTAATGGGCAGTAACTACCATCATGGGATATTTATTCATTGTTTTATTCTGTGTTGTTACAGAATTCAAGCCACATGATGCACAGTATATTTAATGTTAAAAAAAATAACCAAAACTGAAATCTGTGATTATTTTTTACTAATCGAACTGAAACTGAATCAAACTCAAAAGGCACTAATCACTCAGCACTACTAGCTATCATAGAACCAAAGTATATTTTGATCACAACGTTGTCATCCTGACCGGTTGCATCACTACCTGGTACGACAACTGCTCGGACTGTGACCGCAAGGTTCTACAGAGGGTAGTGCGTACGGCCCAGTACATCACCGGGGTCAAGCTTCCTGCCATCCAGGACCTCTATACCAGGCGGTGTCAGAGGAAGGTCCATAGAATTGTCAAAGACTCCAGCCACTCTAGTCATAGATTGTTCTATCTACTACCGCACGGCAAGCAGGACGGGAGCGCCAAGTCTACATTTACATTTAAGTCATTTAGCAGACGCTCTTATCCAGAGCGACTTACAAGTCTAGGTCCAAGAGGCTTCTATACAGCTTCTACCCCCAGGCCAGAAAACTCCTGAACAGCTAATCAAATGGCTACCCTGTTTGCATTGCCCCCCCCCCCCCCCTTTCTACGCTGCTGCTACTCTCTGTTATTATCTATGCATAGTCACATATAGCACCGCTATTGTTATTTACGGCTGATCTTTAATTATTTGTTTCTCTTATCTCTTACTTTTTTTATTTTCGGTATTTTGTTAAAACTGCATTGTTTGTTAAAGGCTGGTAAGTAAACATTTCATTATAAGGTCTACCTGTTGTATTCGGTATTGATTTGATTTGATTCAAGATATATTTGAAGTAATCATATATTTTTGTAGATAAAAGATTGGACTCAGTGAATTTGCACATGAATCATATGGCATTACTGAGGATTTGACACCCCCAGCCTTTAAACAGACGTCACGTTATGGCTTGTACTCTGTGAGCAGCCACCTATTTCATCACATACTTCACCAATGGCCTTATGACATACAGGGGTCTTTTATCATTCTATGCTGTCTGTGTGAGGACATATTCAGAAGTGTGTGACCTCAGTGTGAAGGGTTATTCAGAAGTGTGTGACATCAGTGTGAAGGGTTATTCAGAAGTGTGTGACATCAGTGTGAAGGGTTATTCAGAAGTGTGTGACATCAGTGTGAAGGGTTATTCAGAAGTGTGTGACATCAGTGTGAAGGGTTATTCAGAAGTGTGTGACATCAGTGTGAAGGGTTATTCAGAAGTGTGTGACATCAGTGTGAAGGGTTATTCAGAAGTGTGTGTGGGAAATCAATTCTTGCATCTTTCTCATAAGTTTAAAAGGGGAACTGTGTGTGTGTGTGTGTGTGTGTGTGTGTGTGTGTGTGTGTGTGTGTGTGTGTGTGTGTGTGTGTGTGTGTGTGTGTGTGAGCTTTCATGCGTGCGTGTCTTCTCAGTGCTGTTCTTCCCTCTGTGTGTGTCCAACTGCAGGTCACACTGTTTTAACGATCCAATCACATTCAAGCAGGAAGCTAGTAGACCTGCGAGAATGTTGTCCCTTTATTCCCTAACCCTTGGACAACAATGGTCATGCCCCGCCCGAAATCTAATTAACATAATTAAGAAATCCCCATCAAAATCTGTCTGTTTAAACTAGAGATATGTGGTCTTTTGAATGGGCTGCGTCTCAATCCATCTCATTCGCCGATTTCGCACTTCCACATCTCCTGTGAAAGGTGGCAGAGTTAGAGCGGTGTTTGTCAGACCATGAGAGACGTCCCAAAAATCGGTCTTCTCACAAAAAACAACTATCAACTATTATAACCACTCTATTGGAAGCTGAGACTCTAAAGAACACAATGGTTTCCTCCATTATAAACTATTATAACCACTCTATTGGAAGCTGAGACTCTCTAAAGAAACACGATGGTTTCCTCCATTATAAACTATTATAACCACTCTATCGGGAGGCCCTACTATGACCTATTAATCTCTGTTTGCATAATTCTCAGAGGTTTTAAAAGGGGAACTTCATGCGTGCCCTCTCAGTACTGTTCTGCACTCTGTGTGCATCCAACTGCAGATTACACTCCTTTAACAGTCCAATCACATTTAAATCAGGCAGCTGGTTAAAGGACATTGTTCCTTTAATAGTTTACTTTGTTCTTATGATAAAAGCCATTTATGCTAATATTATGAATTTGACATAAAATTTAAAAAAACAAGCATAAGCCTATGAAATGTACATTTATGTCATTTAGCAGAAGCCCTCATCCAGAGCGATTTACATTCTCATAAAAACTATCAATACAAGCATTTTACAGATTGCATGTCTACATACTCTCCTTTGTTATTATATTTCTTGATTTTCTTCTTCCTCCTCTATGTCTCTCTCTGACACTAAGGCTCTTTCTCAATTAGTCTTTCCTAGATTCCTCTCCTCCTGTCTCCTCTCCTCCTTCTCAACACTATTAGAGGAGAAAGTCCAAGGTCACTCCCCTTGGACCATATTATCCAATGAGGTTTTGAGAAGGAAGCAAGGAGGAAGGATGCGAGGAAGAATCAAGGAAGGATGAATTGAGAAAGAGCCCATTGGCAAGTCTGTAATACCCCTATTTCACCTCTATGGTGACTTCCTATCTCACTTTAACCACTAGGTGGAATCATCACTTAACCATTCAGCACTGTATCCAACCATCAACATGAGAGAGGAGAGAGACAGAGAGAGAGAGAGATAACTTCAATTAGCACTGACGTGTCAAGTGAGAGGTGTCAAAGCCCTTTAGCCCAACACTGGCAGGAGAATCAAACAGGTGACCCCAACCAAATGCAGAGGGCTTTGAAGCTGCCTCCCACTGTTCAGAGGTAATTAAAATGCAGTACCCTCTGTATGTAAAAAAATATAAGGCAAGAGAAGAGTACAACATGAACCTCATTATGAAAAATCAAGATACACTTTTTGCTGACTGTTATAAAAATGGGTAGATAAGCAACTTAATCTTCCACACAAACCATCCCCTGGCATGGCACAGTGCTACATTAACACACTACCCCTCTGTTAACGATGGGTGGAAACTCAGGATACTAGACAAAGAGGACTCTGAGTCAGCTATAAATCTCTATAGGTCTGGAACAGTATTGGTACAGGGCAACCTCAAACTGTTTCAGAGAATTAGCTCAGCAGGAGAAGCTCTCCCTTGAGAAAGATACCCCCACCGCAAGCGGGTCGGACCAGACCTCTTCATTATATAACCCCTCAGATGGGCAACCCCAAGCGCAAGGTCAACCTCCCAGCACAGAGTACTACTCCCTCATTGAAATGAAGGATAAATTCACCCAACTGGAGGAAAGGCAGGTGGAGCTGAAACAGCAGGTGATTACACTCCAGTCAGCACAGGCCCAGACAACAATACAGCACAATAACAACACTAACTAGACCCAGAGAGCTGGAGGTGGAGAGAGACATATCTGCACTTTGGACTGTGGTGAGACAACTTCAACAGGAGAAAGAGCAGGAGCAGAACAGAGCACTAGAGGAGAGGATCAGACTGCTGGAGGAGAGGGTGAGGGGGATGACATGTGACAGAGAACAACCTACTAGAGAGGTGGCCAACCCCGCAGAGAAGCCAGCAGAACAGCCCACCTCGGCTCCCGACAAAAGTCTCGACACCACAGAAGAACATCCCAGACCCAGACCACATCAACAACACAGAGGGACAGACAAACGAAGAACCCCAAGCCCAGGGGATCTCACCCCCTCTGAGCACCCCCCTGCCAGCCACCCTGATAGCCCTCCTGACAACCCCCCCCCCCCCACACCCACTGAGAACTTACACAAGACACAGATTGTACTCCTCATGGACTCAAACATGAAATAGATACAAGAAACAAACTTTTTGACAAACACAGAGTGTCTAAACTCTGGTGTCCACAAACCCATCGTGCCCTTGACCTTCTGTCTAAGGACCAACTAGGTTCACCCAGCCACATAATAATACACACAGGCACAAACGACCTGGGAACACAGCAGGAAAGGGTGGCCACAGCACTGAAGGTAGTAATTGAAAAAACGTAATCTACTTTCCCCAACGCACAAGTGGTTATCTCCACCCTGCTACCACGAAAAGACTTCCACCCTGGCTACCATACAGCGGGTAAACGCAAGTATTTCCCGTGACTGTGCCTCAAAACCAAATGTTTTCCTGGCCCACCACTCCACTCTGGACTTGAACAGCCTCTATGACCAGGTCCACCTCTACAAGGCAGCAGTAACCACCTTCGCCCGGACCCTAAAGGACATCGCTCTCAAACGCAGCCCTAACACTTCGCAAAGGAGCAACAAATCAATAGACACCCCATCCAAACAAAGAGTACACAATGGCAGAATACCTGATCACTGTGACTGACATAAACTACATTTACATTTAAGTCATTTAGCAACTAAAGGAAAGCTTTGACTATGTACAGACTCAGTGAGCATAGCCTTGCTATTGAGAAAGGCCACCGTAGGCAGACCTGGCTCTCAAGAGAAGACAGGCTATGTTCACACTGCCCACAAAATGAGGTGGAAACTGAGCTGCACTTCCTATCCTCCTGCCAAATGTACGACCATATTAGAGACACATATTTCCCCCAGATTACACAGATCCACAAAGACTTTGAAAACAAACCTGGTTTTGATAAACTGCCATATCTACTTGGTGAAATACAACAATGTTCCATCACAGCAGCAAGATTTGTGACCTGTTGCTACAAGACAAGTGCAACTAGTGAAGAACAAACACCATTGTAAATACAACCCATATTTATGTTTATTTATTTTCCCTTTTGTACTTTAACCATTTGCACATCGTTACAACACTGTATATATACATATGATGCCATTTGAAATGTCTTTATTATTTTGGAACTTCTGTGAGTGTAATGTTTACTGTTCATTTTTATAGTTTATTTCACCTTTGCATATTATCTACTTCACTTGCTTTGGCAATGTTAACATATGTTTCCCATGCAAATAAAGCCCCTTGAATTGAATTGAATTGAGAGAGAGAGAAACACACAGAGACACACAGAGATACACAGAGAGAGACACAGAGAGACAGAGACACACAGAGAGACAGAGGCACACAGAGACAAAGAGAGAGACAGAGAGAGACAGAGAGAATGTTTGTTACTGTGGGTTATTGTTACACTACTATCTCACATATCCAGTCATGCTTTTTGTGACAATTGTCATCATTCCATGTCTTTACAGGGTCATCTTTTCCATAGTATATCTCACCACAGTCTTCTTGCCCATTATCATCAGGCTGTCCTGACCCCCAGTACCTAAACAACACAGAGATCCAGACAGTCAGACACTGTGGTACAAAAATCATAGACATCATCCTGTGTTTTTACAGTTTTACAGACACACTTTGTAAGATCATCATACCATTATCAAGAATGGGCCATCAACACATTTCCATTAACTTTTCATATGTAAATATTACCTGGTTTCTATAATATATCTATAGTTCTCATAAATGACATTCATGAGTAGAAACATACCTTTTTATGAACATGATTGGAAGCAAAATATCTTTGTTGTTTTTTTTATCTCCGTATCACAAGGTAAAATGTTCAAATCTCTCACCCTGTGGTCAGGGGGGTGCCGTCCACCCACTTCCAGGTCGCCTCAGTAACAGAGTCAGTCAGACCAATCCAGGCTCTCAGGTGGAGGTTGAAGACAAATGTCTGTTGTTGAGAAAGATGAAATACTGTAACTTTTAATATATTTATAAAAAACTGCACACATATTAGTATACTGATGAAAAGTATTCTCTCTCTCTCTCTCTCTCTCTCTCTCTCTCTCTCTCTCTCTCTCTCTCTCTCTCTCTCTCTCTCTCTCTCTCTCTCTCTCTCTCTCTCTCTCTCTCTCTCTCTCTCTCTCTCTCTCTCTCTCTCTCTCTCTCTCTCTCTCTCTCTCTCTCTCTCTCTCTCTCAATTCAATTCAATTCAATTCAATTCAAGGGGCTTTATTGGCATGGGAAACATGTGTTAACATTGCCAAAGCAAGTGAGGTAGGTAATATACAAAAGTCAAATAAACAATAAAAATGAACAGTAAACATTACACATACAGAAGTTTCAAAACAATAAAGACATTACAAATGTCATATTATATATATGCAGTGTTGTAACAATGTACAAATGGTTAAAGCACACAAGTTAAAATAAATAAACATAAATATGGGTTGTATTTACAGTCTCTCTCTCTCTCTCTCTCTCTCTCTCTCTCTCTCTCTCTCTCTCTCTCTCTCTCTCTCTCTCTCTCTCTCTCTCTCTCTCTCTCTCTCTCTCTCTCTCTCTCTCTCTCTCTCTCTCTCTCTCTCTCTCTCTCTCTCTCTCTCTCTCTCTCTCTCTCTCTCTCTCTCTCTCTCTCTCTCTCTCACTCACTCACTCACTCACTCACTCACTCACTCACTCACTCACTCACTCACTCACTCACTCACTCACTCACTCACTCACTCACCTGTTCCTCTTTGCTGTTAATGATCACCAGGTCTGCTCTCCTCCCAGGTTTTCTTCTCAGTAGACAGGAAGTACAAACTGGAGTCAAAGTATCTCCACCCCTCCTGAAAATGCTGCTCTGTTGAAGAGTAAAGTTGAACATGTTGAGAAACTTAGCCAGTATCTTTATACTCATAAAGCCATTGATATATAACGACTGTTGATTTTACTTCTAATTTATCACAGTTATATCTCACCTATCACAAAAAGCTTTGCCTGAATATGGCCTTTCTCTTTAGTCAGGTTGTTGTATCTGGTCTGTAGCTGGTCTTTCTCTTTAGTCAGGTTGTTGTATCTGGTCTGTAACTGGTCTCTCTCTGCAGTTGTGTTGGTCTTATAAAGGGAACAACTCTGTGACAAGTTGTTCCTTTTATCCTCAGAATCGTTGATGGCTCTGTTATCTACAAAGTATAAACATATAGTTACCAGCTAAAACACCAGTTAAATAGGCTTAGTAACCTACACTTCTTACAATTAGGTGATAAGCAATGAACTTGGACACAAACTCACAGTAGACAGACAGGCCTATGATCCCAGCCAGTAGGAGAACATACAGCAGCCCCAGACACGCTGCAGCAACTAGGAAGGGTCTCTTCACTGATCTATCAGGCTCTGTGGACACATACAATATACTGTTATGTTTTGTGTGTGTGTGTGTGTTACCTGAGTGCTGGTCTCCTGGTCCATTATTAGGAGCAGTGTCTGCTGTCTCTTCTCTCTTGGTGCTGGTCTCACCGTCTCTCAGGGTGTCTGCACTGACGTAGATATCCACAATCCTCACCTCCGTCTCACCTCTGTCAAACGTGACCTTCTTGTTCATATCTGGCTCAGCATAGATGACCTTTGACATCTTTAACAATGCCTGGGTCTTTCTTTCTATGTAGGTCTACTAGACGTTAAGTCTCTGCTTCTAGAATTAATGTGGTTGTCTTCCAACATGGCCGCCAGAAGGCATCGTAGGTCAACTGCAAACCCTCTATACGTTACGTCTCTGCTTCTAGTGATATCTCTGCCTCTGAGTCATCTGTGTGTCTCTGTCTGTGTGACTGATGTAGGCATTATCTCAAGGGAAGTATCAACAAAAATGACACGGGTAGTTGTGGCTGTTCTAATACAAAAAATAGAACAAGTTTGCATACTTGAGTGTGTAATTGTGTGTGTAGTTGTGTGCAGTCATAGACTGTTCTTTCTGCTACCGCATGGCAAGCGGTACCGGAGTGCCAAGTCTAGGACAAAAAGGCTTCTCAACAGTTTTTACCCCCAAGCCATAAGACTCCTGAACAGGTAATCAAATGGCTACCCGGACTATTTGCATTGTGTCCCCCCCCTAACCCCTCTTTTTACGCTGCTGCTACTCTCTATTTATCATATATGAATAGTCACTTTAACTATATATTCATGTACATACCACCTCAATTGGTACGACCAACCTGTGCCCCCCGCACATTGGTTAACCGGGCTATCTGCAATGTGTCCCGCCACCCGCCACCCACCACCCACCAACCCCTCTTTTACGCTACTGCTACTCTCTGTTTATCATATGTGCATAGTCACTCTAACCATATTTAGATGTACATACTACCTCAATCAGCCCGCCTAACTGGTGCCTGTATATAGCCTCACTACTGTAATAGCCTCTCTACTGTATATAGCCTCGCTACTGTTATTTTTCACTGTCTTTTTACTGTTGTTTTTATTTCTTTACTTACCTATTGTTCACCTAATACCTTTTTTGCACTGTTGGTTAGAGCCTGTAAGTAAGCATTTCACTGACAAATACACTTTGATTTGATTTGCAGGTGTGCGTGTGAGAGATTGTTATAGTGTATATTGTTAAACCATTTTCTGTGGCACATTATAAATCATTCCATGCCTCTACATGGTCATCTTGTCCAGAGTATATCTCAACACAGTCCTCCTGTCCAGGGAATGGGACTTGCTATTTGTGATGATGGACAGGACACTGTCATACCAGGAAGATATAGATCATAGAGGGGAAGTGGGGAACAAAGACCAGTTGTTAACATATTAAATATCATTTAACAGCCCCAAGATAATTCAGGGAGTTTCCAGAACTCCCCTTTCCTTTCACCTTTCTGCTGATTTGGACCCTCTGTTTACTCCCAAATATACATCAACATGTTCAGGAGGTCCAGGACTACAAACATGGGTCATTATAATGTCCAGACAATAGATGTGACACTACAAGTGGATATTGAGGGTGGGTAGTCTTAACCAGCGAGGATGAGATGACAACAGTAACCACCGGGTCTCTCCTCTACATTTACCTTTTAGTCATTTAGCAGACGCTCTTATCCAGAGTGACTTACAGGAGCAATGAGGGTTAAGTGCCTTGCTCAAGGGCACATTGACAGATTTTTCACGTAGTCGTCTCGGGATTTTGATGCATCAACCTTTCGGTTACTAGCCAAACAATCTTAACCGCTAGAAGACCTGCCTCCCTCTCTCTTAATTTTTATTTTATTTTTTTATTTCACCTTTATTTAACGAGGTAGGCTAGTTGAGAACAAGTTCTCATTTGCACCTGCGACCTGGCCAAGATAAAGCAAAGCAGTGTGACACAGACAACAACACAGAGTTACACATAACACAATAAACAAGTCAATGACACAGTAGAAAAAAGAAAGTCTATATACAGTGTGTGCAAAAGGCATGAGGAGGTAGGCAATAAATAGGCCATGGGAGCGAATAATTACAATTTAGCAGATTAACACTGGAGTGATAAACGAGCAGATGATGATGTGCAAGTAGAGATACTGGTGTGCAAAAGAGCAGAAAAGTAAGTAAAATAAAAACAGTATGGGGATGAGGTAGGTAGATTGGGTGGGCTATTTACAGATGGACTATGTACAGCTGCAGCGATCGGTTAGCTGCTCAGATAGTTGATGTTTAAAGTTGGTGAGGGAAATAAAAGTCTCCAACTTCAGCAATTTTTGCAATTCATTCCAGTCACTGGCAGCAGAGAACTGGAAGGAAAGGCGGCCAAAGGAGGTGTTGGCTTTGGGGATGATCAGTGAGATATACCTGCTGGAACGTGTGCTACGGGTGGGTGTTGTTATCGTGACCAGTGAACTGAGATAAGGCAGAGCTTTACCTAGCATAGACTTATAGATGACTTGGAGCCAGTGGGTCTGGCGACGAATATGTAGCGAGGGCCAGCCGACTAGAGCATACAGGTCGCAGTGGTGGGTGGTATAAGGTGATTTGGTATCAAAACGGATGGCACTGTGATAGACTGCACCCAGTTTGCTGAGTAGAGTATTGGAAGCTATTTTGTAGATGACATTGCCGAAGTCGAGGATCGGTAGGATAGTCAGTTTTACTAGGGTAAGTTTGGCGGCTTGAGTGAAGGAGGCTTTGTTGCGAAATAGAAAACCGATTCTAGATTTGATTTTTGATTGGAGATGTTTAATATGAGTCTGGAAGGAGAGTTTATAGTCTAGCCAGACACCTAGGTATTTGTAGTTGTCCACATATTCTAGGTCGGAACCGTCCAGGGTGGTGATGCTAGTCGGGCGGGCGGGTGCGTGCAGCGAACTGTTGAAAAGCATGCATTTGGTGTTACTAGCGTATAAGAGCAGTTGGAGGCCACGGAAGGAGTGTTGTATGGCATTGAAGCTCGTTTGGAGGTTAGTTAGCACAGTGTCCAAGGAAGGGCCAGAAGTATACAGAATGGTGTCGTCTGTGTAGAGGTGGATCAGGGAATCGCCCGCAGCAAGAGCGACATCATTGATATATACAGAAAAAAGAGTCGGCCTGAGAATTGAACCCTGTGGTACCCCCATAGAGACTGCCAGAGGTCCGGACAACATGCCCTCCGATTTGACACACTGAACTCTGTCTACAAAGTAGTTGGTGAACCAGGCGAGGCAGTCATTATAAAAACCAAGGCTATTGAGTCTGCCAATAAGATTACGGTGATTGACAGAGTCGAAAGCCTTGGCCAGGTCGATGAAAACGGCTGCACAGTACTGTCTTTTATCGATGGCGGTTATGATATCGTTTAGTACCTTGAGCGTGGCTGAGGTGCACCCGTGACCGGCTCGGAAGCCGGATTGCACAGCGGAGAAGGTACGGTGGGATTCGAAATGGTCAGTGATCTGTTTATTAACTTGGCTTTCGAAGACTTTAGATAGGCAGGGCAGGATGGATATAGGTCTGTAACAGTTTGGGTCTAGGGTGTCACCCCCTTTGAAGAGGGGGATGACCGCGGCAGCTTTCCAATCTTTAGGGATCTCGGACGATACGAAAGAGAGGTTGAACAGGCTGGTAATAGGGGTTGCAACAATGGCGGCGGATAGTTTTAGAAAGAGAGGGTCCAGATTGTCTAGCCCAGCTGATTTGTACGGGTCCAGGTTTTGCAGCTCTTTCAGAACATCTGCTGTCTGGATTTGGGTGAAGGGGGGAGGCAGAGGTGTTGGCCGGGGTTGGAGTAGCCAGGAGGAAGGCATGGCCAGCCGTTGAGAAATGCTTATTAAAATGTTCGATTATCATGGATTTTTCAGTGGTGACCGTGTTTCCTAACCTCAGTGCAGGGGGCAGCTGGGAGGAGGTGCTCTTGTTCTCCATGGACTTTACAGTGTCCCAAAACCTTTTGGAGTTAGAGCTACGGGATGCAAATTTCTGCTTGAAAAAGCTGGCCTTTGCTTTCCTGACTGACTGCGTGTATTGGTTCCTGACTTCCCTGAACAGTTGCATATCGTGGGGACTATTCGATGCTATTGCAGTCCGCCACAGGATGTTTTTGTGCTGGTCAAGGCCAGTCAGGTCTGGAGTGAACCAAGGGCTATATCTGTTCTTACTTCTGCATTTTTTGAACGTGGCATGCTTATCTAAGATGGTGAGGAAATTACTTTTAAAGAATGACCAGGCATCCTCGACTGACGGGATGAGGTCGATATCCTTCCAGGATACCCGGGCCAGGTCGATTAGAAAGGCCTGCTCGCAGAAGTGTTTCAGGGAGCGTTTGACAGTGATGAGGGGTGGACGTTTGACCGCGGACCCATAGCGGATACAGGTAATGAGGTAGTAATCGCTGAGATCCTGATTGAAAACAGCAGAGGTGTATTTGGAGGGCGAGTTGGTCAGGATAATGTCTATGAGGATGCTCATGTTTACGGATTTAGGGTTGTTCCTGGTGGATTCCTTGATGATTTGTGTGAGATTGAGGGCATCTAGCTTAATGAACCTGATTGGCCGAGGAGATTTTGAGTGACAGCTGGTTGAATGACAGAAAAGATTCACTTCACCTTCCTCTTTGGGACCCATATGGGGGAACATCAATCAAATATGAGCATTTGATATTGTGCTTATATGTAATTTGACAACAAAGACTGACTGTCAAAGAGTATTAGGAGAACACATAGCAGCCCCAGACACACTGCAGCAACTACAGAGGGTCTTTTCCACCACTGAAAATGTACTGAATCACACATTATTAAAGATCTTTGGTAATATGTTTTACTGTATCATCCAGGATTGGGACAAACAAAGCTAGACTACTACAGGATAAGCTCTCACCTTTTGAATATATTGTGTGTCATTTGTGTGTGTGTGTGTGTGTGTGTGTGTGTGTGTGTGTGTGTGTGTGTGTGTGTGTGTGTGTGTGTGTGTGTGTGTGTGTGTGTGTGTGTGTGTGTATGTGTAATTTGTGTGTGTGTGTTCATGCAATCTTACCTGAAGCAACAACTCCATCTCTTGGACTGAGCTTGAAGGCTCTTACATTGCCATATAATTGGCCATCAATGTCTGTGTTCTTCATTGCATCAGGCTCATTGTCTTCAAATCCGTCTGAGTTTTCATAGACTCCCTCTGACATCTTAACACACTTGTGGTCCAATACAGTAACTTCTACTTGTAACCTCAACTCAAATGTACATCTGTAGCTGTGTCTTCTCCCTGCACCGTCCTGTGTCTTCTCCCTGCACCGTCCTGTGTCTTCTCCCTGCACCGTCCTGTGTCTTCTCCCTGCACCGTCCTGCGTCTTCTCCCTGCACTGTCCTGTGTCTTCTCCCTGCACCGTCCTGCGTCTTCTCCCTGCACCGTCCTGCGTCTTCTCCCTGCAATGTCCTGTGTCTTCTCCCTGCACTGTCCTGTGTCTTCTCCCTGCACCGTCCTGTGTCTTCTCCCTGCACTGTCCTGTGTCTTCTCCCTGCACCGTCCTGCGTCTTCTCCCTGCAATGTCCTGTGTCTTCTCCCTGCACTGTCCTGTGTCTTCTCCCTGCACTGTCCTGTGTCTTCTCCCTGCACCGTCCTGTGTCTGTGTGACTTAGGGTATTGACATTATTTCTTCAACGGTCATCCACTGTGAAGGGGAAACTGTCAAATCAACACGTCACTGGCCACCACATGACTCCCCCCACTATAGCTTCTAATGGAAATATGTTTTAAATGATTCAAGATAACTGAAGTGATCATATATTTTATCAGATAAAAGACTGGACTCAGTGAATTTGCACATAGATCATATAGCAATACTGAGGCTTTGACACCCCAGCCTTCAAACAGAGGTCACGTTATGTCTTGTACTCTGTGACCGGCCATTGGTGGCCATATAAGGGTATTTTTTATCTATGTGTGCTGTCTGTGTGTGACATCAGTGTGAAGACGCATTCAGAGCTGGTGGGGGAAATCTATGTCTGCATCTTTATCAGAGGTTTAAAAGGAGAACTTTAAGTGTGTGTGTGTGCGTGGCTGCGTGTGGCGTGCAGTGTGTGTGTGTGCGTGGCTGCGTGTGGAGTGCAGTGTGTGTGTGTGCGTGGCTGCGTGTGGCGTGCAGTGTGTGTGTGTGCGTGCGTGGCTGCGTGTGGCGTGCAGTGTGTGTGTGTGCGTGGCTGCGTGTGCCGTGCAGTGTGTGTGTGTGTGTCCTCTCAGTACTGTTCTGTCCTCTGTCTGTGTCCATCTGCAGGTAACACTGTTTTCAGTATCTAATCACATTCACATTAGGAGGCTGGTAGAACTTGTTACATGACGTTGTAGCTTTTTTATTAATATGTCCCTTTGTTCTCCTTGTAAGTTTAAAATGATATATGTTAAGAATTTAATATGAAAACATGTTTAACATGTTTCTAAAAATAAAAAAAATAACACAAGCATTTTACATTACATTTACCTACTGTCCTCTAAACCTTCATATAACAATTATTTGTATTTTTTTACTCTCTTCCTCTAGGTGGCAAAACTTATCCATTCATCATGACCATCAACATGCTAACTACTAGTCATCATCACTTAACCATTCATCATGACCATCAACACGATAACTACTAGTCATCATCACTTAACCATTCATCATGACCATCAACATGATACCTACTAGTCATCATCACTTAACCATTCATCATGACCATCAACACGATAACTACTCGTCATCATCACTTAACCATTCATCATGACCATCAACACGATAACTACTAGTCATCATCACTTAACCATTCATCATGACCATCAACATGATAACTACTAGTCATCATCACTTAACCATTCATCATGACCATCAACATGATAACTACTAGCCATCATCACTTAACCATTCATCATGACCATCAACATGATAACTACTAGTTATCATCACTTAACCATTCAGCATGACCATCAACATGATAACTACTAGTCATCATCACTTAACCATTCATCATGACCATCAACATGATAACTACTAGTCATCATCACTTAACCATTCATCATGACCATCAACATGATAACTACTAGTCATCATCACTTAACCATTCATCATGACCATCAACACGATAACTACTAGACATCACTACTTAACCATTCAGCATGACCATCAACACGATAACTACTAGCCATCATCACTTAACCATTCATCATGATCATCAACACGATAACTACTAGTCATCATCACTTAACCATTCAGCATGACCATCAACACGATAACTACTAGTCATCATCACTTAACCATTCATCATGACCATCAACATGATAACTACTAGCCATCATCACTTAACCATTCAGCATGACCATCAACATGATAACTACTAGCCATCATCACTTAACCATTCATCATGACCATCAACATGATAACTACTAGCCATCATCACTTAACCATTCATCATGACCATCAACACGATAACTACTAGTCATCATCACTTAACCATTCATCATGACCATCAACACGATAACTACTAGTCATCATCACTTAAGGTCAGGGAAAGCTTGTTGGACACTAAGAAAGCTTTCTTGTAGAACGTTTAACACAAAATCCGGAGAGGGGCCAGTTGAGTATAAGCCTGTATCATCTGCATATAAATGGATGAGAGAGTTTCCTACTGCCTGAGCTATGTTGTAAATTGAGAAGAGCGTGGGGCCTAGGATCAAACCTTGGGGTACACTCTTGGTGACAGGCAGTGGCTGAGACAGCAGATGTTCTGACTTTATACACTGCACTCTTTGAGAGAGGTAGTTAGCAAACCAGATCAGAGACACCAATAATCCTACGTCGGCCCACAAGACTGTAATGCTCTAGCCAATAAGCTCTGTGTCTACTCATGCCAGTCATTTTGCATCCATCCACTGGTTAAGAGGTTAGAGGGCTTCCCTTGTTAACTAAATTCACATGGAAAAGTTTGGATGGATTTCCCTAAAACTGTCCTGAACAATTTACATGGTGTTTGAAAGTTCAAACAAAACCTCGTTGTTGTGGTTTCTTGTTTAATTAGTAGATGTCATTAAAATAACTATTTCTTTCTCTCCATCTATTTCTCTCTCTTCTCCCTATCTAAAATGACTAAACCCATTGAACTGCCTGCAGACTTTGGGATTAACATTTTTCTCTCTTCCCCGTGCCTTGCCCTTGTCTGGGCAACACACCTTATCTGTCATAAATACCTGTTGAACTCTGTTACAGCTAGACTAGGCTTACATAGTATCTGAGCGCCATTCTGTGTGAAAATGATGACCTATGAGTGACAGAAAGGCCTAGTACAGTCAAAAACGTGATTTTCCTGTGCTTTATATATATTTCCACACTATGAGGTTGGAGAATATTGTGAAAATTTGATAAGAGCTGTTTGAAAAGACCACCTGAAACTTCAGCCTGTAGTAGTGGGGTGGAGTTTTGGCCTGTCTGGTGACATCACCATGCGGCAAATTAGTTAATAGACCAATAAGAGAGTTCCAAACAAAAAGTTTCCCCTTCCCACTCAAACAACTCCCAGAGTCCTCGAAAAATTCTTGCTTCAGAAACTTTAGCTAAAAAGCAATTACATTTTTTTTTTTTTATCAATTTTTATTGAAAACAATCACAGTAAGGTACTTCATTGTTACCCAGAAATGATTTGATGTTGAGACAAAAATAACTTTATTGGACCTTTAACAGAACAAATAAATATTTTCCACAGACTTGTAAACTTTTGAATGGGATTCAAACTGATCGAGACGACGTTTGCAGAACATTAACATTAAAAGCTGCATTGTCGACAACTCCGCCATCAGATTGAATCCCGGCCTTACAAATTGCTAAATGAATCACACACTTCAACAACTGTAACGAATTCCTACGTCTCAGAGAAATTTATTTCAGAGATAAACAAACACCGAAAATATAAATAAACAGTTCTCTTCAACAGGACGTAGTGAACCAAGTCAGAAGTGTTGGGAAAATAAATGAACACAACAGTCATAGAGTTAGTTTACCACAGGCATACACACGTCTGAAAAGAGACCGTTATGAAGCTACAATACGTCACTACCGGTAATACAAAGTTATTACAGCGTTTTGGCACAAGTTGAGTGCGTTCACCTTTCATTTGAGTTTTATGGCCATACAGACAAATCTATCAGTTATTATTGATTGTAAAAACAGAACGTGATGCAGTATCTCCATCTAAAGTAGACAATGCGAAAATGGACCTTTATTCGTTTCGTTTGCAGAACACTGACCCCTAGTTCAGATATAATGTTCACAGAGTGGTGTAATATGCAACGATATGATATAACATATGATAGTCACTATTATGAAAGTCCATTGTCAGGTTGAGTCTGATGAATCTGAGCCAAAAGATAAGTTACCGTAGCAACAGCTCAGTGTCTTATTGGTATAAAACTAGCCTATAAAACTAGCCTGAAATCAAGAACCTGTTTCGTGCCACCATTCCACTCCTTGTACTCCTTGTCATTGCCAAAAAATGTTGTTTGGTGTGGTAAGGAGTGGAATGTTAGCACAGACTGGAATTCTCCAGGTTAGTATAAAACCATAAAGGCTTAAGAAATATTTCCAGAAATACACGGGTCGGATAAGACAAGGAACCAGGAGATATGGGTCGGATAACACAAGGAACCAGGAGATATGGGTCGGATAACACAAATACCAGGAGATATGGGTCGGATAACACAAGGAACCAGGAGATACGGGTCGGATAACACAAGGAACCAGGAGATATGGGTCGGATAACACAAGGAACCAGGAGATACGGGTCGGATAACACAAGGAACCAGGAGATATGGGTCGGATAACACAAGGAACCAGGAGATATGGGTCGGATAACACAAGGAACCAGGAGATACGGGTCGGATAACACAAGGACCAGGAGATATGGGTCGGATAACACAAGGAACAAGGAGATACGGGTCGGATAACACAAGGAACCAGGAGATATGGGTCGGATAACACAAGGAACCAGGAGACACGGGTCGGATAACACAAGGAACCAGGAGATACGGGTCGGATAACACAAGGAACCAGGAGTTACGGGTCGGATAACACAAGGAACCAGGAGATACGGGTCGGATAACACAAGGAACCAGGAGATATGGGTCGGATAACACAAGGAACCAGGAGATATGGGTCGGATAACACAAGGAACCAGGAGATATGGGTCGGATAACACAAGGAACCAGGAGATATGGGTCGGATAACACAAGGACCAGGAGATATGGGTTGGTTAACACAAGGAACAAGGAGATACGGGTCGGTTAACACAAGGAACCAGGAGATATGGGTCGGATAACAGAAGGACCAGGAGATATGGGTCGGATATCACAAGGACCAGGAGATATGGGTCGGATATCACAAGGAACCAGGAGATATGGGTCGGATAACACAAGGAACCAGGAGATATGGGTCGGATAACACAACGACCAGGAGATATGGGTCGGATAACACAAGGAACCAGGAGATATGGGTCGGATAACACAATGACCAGGAGATATGGGTTGGTTAACACAACGACCAGGAGATATGGGTCGGTTAACACAACGACCAGGAGATATGGGTCGGATAACACAAGGAACCAGGAGATATGGGTTGGATAACACAATGACCAGGAGATATGGGTCGGATATCACAAGGAACCAGGAGATATGGGTCGGATAACACAATGACCAGGAGATATGGGTTGGTTAACACAACGACCAGGAGATATGGGTCGGTTAACACAACGACCAGGAGATATGGGTCGGATAACACAAGGAACCAGGAGATATGGGTTGGATAACACAAGGAACCAGGAGATATGGGTCGGATAACAGAAGGACCAGGAGATGTGGGTCGGATAACAGAAGGACCAGGAGATATGGGTCGGATATCACAAGGAACCAGGAGATATGGGTCGGATAACACAAGGAACCAGGAGATATGGGTCGGATAACACAAGGAACCAGGAGATATGGGTCGGATATCACAAGGAACCAGGAGATATGGGTCGGATAACACAAGGAACCAGGAGATATGGGTCGGATAACACAACGACCAGGAGATATGGGTCGGATAACACAAGGAACCAGGAGATATGGGTCGGATATCACAAGGAACCAGGAGATATGGGTCGGATAACACAATGACCAGGAGATATGGGTCGGTTAACACAACGACCAGGAGATATGGGTTGGTTAACACAAGGAACCAGGAGATACGGGTCGGATAACACAAGGAACCAGGAGATATGGGTCGGATAACACAACGACCAGGAGATATGGGTCGGATAACACAACAACCAGGAGTGAGAATATAGTGTTTTTTTTATACCGGCAGAAAAAAAAATCCTTAAAAATAACATGTTAGCCTATTCACTTGCAAATAAATACATTCAGAAATGATATTACAGTAACATTTACACAGTTAAAATGTACAAATTATTTTGACAGACAGGAATAGATTAATTCTCTCGTACTGCATTGTCCAGATCTCTTCCAGGCCTCTCACACACAGTTCTTCTTTCTATCAAACCATATCTGCCAGTAAAGTCTGTGCAAAGAATTTCCTTTAAAAAAGTACATATATTCCCTACTCTGTCCTGGCAATGGGTTTGATAAGAGATATGAAGCGATATGAAGTGAATGATAGGGTCACTTCCAATATCCACACTCACATACCACTTACCACAGTATGCAGCAATGGTTTGGGGATGTATTCTGCTTTCTAGTGTGGCACAGCTCTAGTCTTTTCCTCCTCCCTGCTCCTGCTCCCTCCACTTCCCTGCTCCTCTTCCCTGCTCCTCCCTCCTTCCTGCTCCTCCTACCTTCTCTTCCCTGCTCCCCTTCCCTCCTCTTCCCTGCTCCTCCTCCCTGCTCCCCTTCCCTCCTCTTCCATGCTCCTCCTCCCTGCCCCTCCTCCTCCCTGCTCCTCTTCCCTGCTCCTCCTCAATCATCTTCCTGCTCCTCCTCCCTCCTCCACTTCCCTGCTCCCCTTCCCTCCTCTTCCATGCTCCTCCTCCCTCCCCTTCCCTCCTCTTCCCTGCTCCTCCTCCCTGCTTCTCCTCCCTCCTCTTCCATGCTCCTCCTCCCTCCTCTTCCCTCCTCTTCCCTGCTCCTCCTCCCTGCTCCTCCTCCCTCCTCTTCCCTCCTCTTCCCTGCTCCTCCTCCCTGCTCCTCCTCCCTCCTCTTCCATGCTCCTCCTCCCTCCTCTTCCCTCCTCCTCTTCCCTGCTCCTCCTCCCCCTCCTCCTCCTCCTCCTCCCTGCTCCTCTTCCCTCCTCTTCCATGCTTCTTCTCCCTGCTCCTCCCTCCTTCCTGCTCCTCCTCCCTTCTCTTCCCTGCTCCCCTTCCCTCCTCTTCCCTGCTCCTCCTCCCTGCTCCTCTTCCCTCCTCTTCCCTGCTCCTCCTCCCTGCTCCTCCTCCCTCCTCTTCCATGCTCCTCCTCAATCATCTTCCTGCTCCTCCTCCCTCCTCTTCCCTCCTCTTCCCTGCTCCTCCTCCCTCCTCCTCCTCTCTCCCCTTAAACAGGCCCCCTACACAGCCTCCCTCCTCCTCCCTCCCCTTAAACAGGCCCCCTACACAGCCTCCCCTCCTCCTCTCTCCCCTTAAACAGGCCCTCTACACTGCCTCCCCTCCTCCTCTCTCCCCTTAAACAGGCCCTCTACACTGCCTCCCCTCCTCCTCTCTCCCCTTAAACAGGCCCTCTACACTGCCTCCCCTCCTCCTCTCTCCCCTTAAACAGGCCCTCTACACTGCCTCCCCTCCTCCTCTCTCCCCTTAAACAGGCCCTCTACACTGCCTCCCCTCCTCCTCTCTCCCCTTAAACAGGCCCTCTACACTGCCTCCCCTCCTCCTCTCTCCCCTTAAACAGGCCCTCTACACAGCGTCCCCTCCTCCGTGTGGATGGCCTCTGGCTCCTCTGTGTGGATGGCCTCCAGCTCCTCTGTGTGGATGGCCTCCAGCTCCTCTGTGTGGATGGCCTCCAGCTCCCCTGTGTGGATGGCCTCCAGCTCCTCTGTGTGGATGGCCTCCAGCTCCTCTGTGTGGATGGCCTCCAGCTCCTCTGTGTGGATGGCCTCCAGCTCCTCTGTGTGGATGGCCTCCAGCTCCTCTGTGTGGATGGCCTGGGTGATGAGGTTAAGCTCTTCACACATGGTCTCATAGCGGTACTCCACACGGATGTCGGGGACGTTGGTGCGTCGGATGTCGTTGCCCTCCTGTCCCTCCTTGATGTAGTGAGGGCCCAGCCAGTAACTCTTCACCTGGGGAGAGAAAGGGGAGGGGCATGATGAAATTGAACTCTTCTGGAGACATTTACATGAGAAATGAAGAGTAAAAGGTTTTTGGGGAAAAGGCCTAGGTACATTTTATTTTATTTTTATTTCACCTTTATTTAACCAGGTAGGCTAGTTGAGAACAAGTTCTCATTTGCAACTGCGACCTGGCCAAGATAAAGCATAGCAGTGTGAACAGACAACACAGAGTTACACATGGAGTAAACAATAAACAAGTCAATAACATGGTAGAAAAGAAAAAAAAGAGAATCTATATACAATGTGTGCAAAAGGCATGAGGTAGGCAATAAATCGAATAATTACAATTTAGCAGATTAACACTGGAGTGATAAATCATCAGATGATCATGTGCAAGAAGAGATACTGGTGTGCAAAAGAGCAGAAAAGTAAATAAATAAAAGCAGTATGGGGGGTGAGGTAGGTAAATTGGGTGGGTAGTTTACAGATGGACTATGTACAGCTGCAGCGATCGGTTAGCTGCTCGGATAGCAGATTTTTAAAGTTGTTGAGGGAGATAAAAGTCTCCAACTTCAGAGATTTTTGCAGTTCGTTCCAGTCGCAGGCAGCAGAGAACTGGAAGGAAAGGCGTCCAAATGAGGTTTTGGCTTTAGGGATGATCAGTGAGATACACCTGCTGGAGCGCGTGCTGCGGGTGGGTGTAGCCATCGTGACCAGTGAACTGAGATAAGGCCGCACTTTACCTAGCATAGCCTTGTAGATGACCTGGAGCCAGTGGGTCTGACGACGAACATGTAGCGAGGGCCAGCCGACTAGGGCATACAGGTCGCAGTGGTGGGTCGTATAAGGTGCTTTAGTAACAAAACGAATGGCACTGTGATAAACTGCATCCAGTTTGCTGAGTAGAGTATTGGAAGCTATTTTGTAGATGACATCGCCGAAGTCGAGGATCGGTAGGATAGTCAGTTTTACTAGGGTAAGTTTGGCGGCGTGAGTGAAGGAGGCTTTGTTGCGGAATAGAAAGCCGATTCTTGATTTGATTTTGGATTGGAGATGTTTGATATGAGTCTGGAAGGAGAGTTTGCAGTCTAGCCAGACACCTAGGTACTTATAGATGTCCACATATTCTAGGTCGGAACCGTCCAGGGTGGTGATGCTAGTCGGGCGTGCGGGTGCAGGCAGCGAACGGTTGAAAAGCATGCATTTGGTTTTACTAGCGTTTAAGAGCAGTTGGAGGCCACGGAAGGAGTGTTGTATGGCATTGAAGCTCGTTTGGAGGTTAGATAGCACAGTGTCCAAGGAAGGGCCGGAAGTATATAGAATGGTGTCGTCTGCGTAGAGGTGGATCAGGGAATCGCCCGCAGCAAGAGCAACATCATTGATGTATACAGAGAAAAGAGTCGGCCCGAGAATTGAACCCTGTGGTACCCCCATAGAGACTGCCAGAGGACCGGACAACATGCCCTCCGATTTGACACACTGAACTCTGTCTGCAAAGTAGTTGGTGAACCAGGCAAGGCAGTCATTAGAAAAACCGAGGCTACTGAGTCTGCCGATAAGAATATGGTGATTGACAGAGTCGAAAGTCTTGGCCAGGTCGATGAAGACGGCTGCACAGTAATGTCTTTTATCGATGGCGGTTATGATATCGTTTAGTACCTTGAGCGTGGCTGAGGTGCACCCGTGACCGGCTCGGAAACCGGATTGCACAGCGGAGAAGGTACGGTGGGATTCGAGATGGTCAGTGATCTGTTTGTTGACTTGGCTTTCGAAGACCTTAGATAGGGCAGGATGGATATAGGTCTGTAACAGTTTGGGTCCAGGGTGTCTCCCCCTTTGAAGAGGGGGATGACCGCGGCAGCTTTCCAATCCTTGGGGATCTCAGATGATACGAAGGAGAGGTTGAACAGGCTGGTAATAGGGGGTGCGACAATGGCGGCGGACAGTTTCAGAAATAGGGGGTCCAGATTGTCAAGCCCAGCTGATTTGTATGGGTCCAGGTTTTCCAGCTCTTTCAGAACATCTGCTATCTGGATTTGGGTAAAGGAGAAGCTGGGGAGGCTTGGGCGAGTAGCAGCGGGGGGGGCGGGGCTGTTGGCCAAGGTTGGAGTCGCCAGGAGGAAGGCATGGCCAGCCATTGAGAAATGCTTGTTGAAGTCTTCGATTATCACGGATTTATCGGTGGTGACCGTGTTACCTAGCCTCAGTGCAGTGGGCAGCTGGGAGGAGGTGCTCTTGTTCTCCATGGACTTTACAGTATCCCAGAACTTTTTGGAGTTAGAGCTACAGGAAGCAAATTTCTGCTTGAAAAAGCTGGCCTTTGCTTTCCTGACTGACTGCGTGTATTGGTTCCTGACTTCCCTGAACAGTTGCATATCGCGGGGGCTCTTCGATGCTATTGCAGTTCGCCACAGGATGTTTTTGTGCTGGTCGAGGGCAGTCAGGTCTGGAGTGAACCAAGGGCTATATCTGTTCTTGGTTCTGCATTTTTTGAACGGAGCATGCTTGTCTAATATGGTGAGGAAGTAACTTTTAAAGAATGACCAGGCATCCTCAACTGACGGGATGAGGTCAATATCCTTCCAGGGTACCCGGGCCAGGTCGATTAGAAAGGCCTGCTCGCAGAAGTGTTTTAGGGAGCGTTTGACAGTGATGAGGGGTGGTCGTTTGACCGCGGACCCGTGGCGGATACAGGCAATGAGGCAGTGATCGCTGAGATCTTGATTGAAGACAGCAGAGGTGTATTTGGAGGGCAGGTTGGTCAGGATAATGTCTATTAGGGTGCCCATGTTTACGGATTTAGGGTTGTACCTGGTGGGTTCCTTGATGATTTGTGTGAGATTGAGGGCATCAAGCTTGGATTGTAGGACTGCCGGGGTGTTAAGCATATCCCAGTTTAGGTCACCTAACAGAACAAACTCTGAAGCTAGATGGGGAGCGATCAATTCACAGATGGTGTCCAGGGCACAGCTGGGAGCTGAGGGGGGTCGGTAGCAGGCGGCAACAGTGAGAGACTTATTTCTGGAGAGATTAATTTTTAAAATTAGAAGTTCGAACTGTTTGGGCATAGACCTGGAAAGTATGACAGAACTTTGCAGGCTATCTCTGCAGTAGATTGCAACTCCTCCCCCTTTGGCAGTTCTATCTTGACGGAAAGTGTTATAGTTGGGTATAGAAATCCCAGAATTTTTGGTGGCCTTCCTAAGCCAGGATTCGGACACGGCAAGGACATCAGGGTTGGCAGAGTGTGCTAAAGCGGTGAGTAAAGCAAACTTAGGGAGGAGGCTTCTGATGTTGACATGCATGAGGCCAAGGCTTTTTCGATCACAGAAGTCAACAAATGAGGGTGACTGGGGACATGCAGGGCCTGGGTTTACCTCCACATCACCCGAGGAACAGAGGAGTAGTAGGATGAGGGTGCGGCTAAAGGCTATCAGAACTGGTCGCCTAGAGCGTTGGGGACGAAGAATAAAAGGAGCAGATTTATGGGCGTGGTAGAATAGATTCTGGGCATAATGTGCAGACAGGGGTATGGTGGGGCGCGGGTACAGCGGAGGCAAGCCCAGGCACTGGGTGATGATAAGAGAGGTTGTATCTCTGGACATGCTGGTCTCAATGGGTGAGGTCACCGCATGTGTGGGGGGTGGGACAAAGGATGTATCAGAGGTACGGAGAGTGGAACTACGGGGTCCATTGCAAACCAAAACAATGATAATGATAACTAGCCTGAACAACAGTATGCAAGGCATATTGATATTTGAGAGAGACATACAGTAAGGCATAAAGTGATTGCAGGTCTTGATTGGGAGAGCTAGCTAAAACAACAGGTAAGATAACAGCAGCAATAACAGGGTGCTAGTCTAACACAGCAACAACAGGTAAAAATGGCGACGACTAGGCAGAGAGGGTCGGATTAACTACACACAGATCCTGAGTTAAAGCACAGAGCCGACAGATAAAACACAAATAAACAGAATGGAGTACCGTGAATTAATGGACAGTCAAGCATGCATCAGCTATGTAGCCAAGTGATCATAGTGTCCAGGGGGCAGCCGTAGATGGAGCAGGGAGGCCTCCACTAAGCTAGCACGCGGCGTTTAAAGTTAGTAGCCCGGGGGGAGGTCTGCTCAGACGGAGGGGGTCAGCTCAGACGTGGTCGTGTCGACAGAGAATCCAAGCCGGATGGCGGTGGCGAAAGAGAGGTTGTGAATTGTAGAATTGTGTTTGCTAACTGGTGCTAGCTTCGTGGCAGTGGCGCTAGCTGCGCTAGCTGCAAGCTAGCTGTGAGGATCAGAAGTAGTGGCTCAGGGATTACGGCAGGAATCCGGCGTTGTTGTCGAGAGACAGTCCGATGCTGGTAAATTGGTGAGTAATATCCAGGCTAATAACAGGGCTGGTGTCTGTGCAGAAGGTAAAAGCTACTAGCAGCGGCAAAAAAAAAAGGCTAAATTAGCTTGTAGCTGATTTAGACCAGTTGTGATGGATTGGCAGGGCTCTGTGTCGGCAAAAAAAGGTCCAGTCCAATTGGCAAAAAGAGGTATTGTAGCCCAAGAATTCGCTGGTAGACCTCTTCGGCTAGCCGGCAGATGGGCCTAGCTCGAGGCTAGCTCAAGGCTAACTGGTGCTTGCTTCGGGACAGAGGCGTTAGCCCGCAGTAGCTACTCGGTTGCAGTTAGCTAGCTGCGATGATCCGGTGTAATTGTCCAGAGCTTGCGTCAGGAATCCGGTGATGTGGTGGAGAAAATCAGTCTGATATGCTCTGGGTTGATATCGCGCAATAAACTGGTTGATATCAGCTGTTAAGCTGGCTGGTGTCCGAGCTGAAGGTGAAGACCGCTAGCCGTGGCTAACAGTTACTACTAGCTAGTAGCTAGTTAGCTGGCTAGCTGCTGATGGAGTTTCCAGTTATAACGTATAAAAATAGCAGATCCGTATCACATTGGGTGAGGCGGGTTGCGGGAAAGTATATTTAGATCATAGGTGGAAAGTGAGATTAAAAATATATACGAAAAAAAAGACGAAACCGGCTATTTACATGGGACAGAGACAAACACACGTCCGACTGCTACGCCATCTTGGATTAAAGAAGACATAAAGAAGATATACATCATCAAAGGTTAGTGATTCATTTTATCTCTATTTCTGCTTTTTGTGACTCCTGTCTTTGGCTGGAAAAATGGCTGTGTTTTTCTGTGATTTTGCGGTGACCTAACATAATCGTTTGTGGTGCTTTCGCTGTAAAGCCTTTTTGAAATCGGACACTGTGGTGGGATTAACAAGAAATGTATCTTTAAAATGGTGTGAAATACTTGTATGCTTGAGGAATTTTAATTATGAGATTTCTGTTATTTGAATTTGGCGCCCTGCACTTTCACTGGCTGTTGTCATATCGACCCCGTTAACAGGATTGCAGCCCTAAGAAGTTTTTAAGACACTGACAGCTTACAGACGGTAGGAAATTAAGGTCACAGTTATGAAAACTCAGGATACTAAAGAGGCCTTTTTACTGACTCTGAAAAACACCAAAATAAAGATGCCCAGGGTCCCTGCTCATCTGTGTGAATGTGCCTTAGTCATGCTGCAAGGAGGCATGAGGACTGCAGATGTGGCCAGGGCAATAAATTGCAATGTCCGTACTGTGAGACGCCTAAGACAGCGCTACAGGGAGACAAGACGGACAGCTGATCATCCTCGCAGTGGCAGACAACGTGTAACAACACCTGCACAAGATCGGTACATCCGAACATCACACCTGCGGGACAGGTACAGGATGGCAACAACAACTGCCCGAGTTACACCAGGAACAGACAATCCCTCCATCTGTTCTCAGACTGTCCGCAATAGGCTGAGAGAGGCTGGACTGAGGGCTTGTAGGCCTGTCGTAAGGCAGGTCCTCACCGGCAACAACGTCGCCTGTGGGCACAAACCCACCTTCGCTGGACAAGACAGGACTGGCAAAAAGTGCACTTCACTGACGAGTCGCGGTTTTGTCTCACCAGGGGTGATGGTTGGATTCACGTTTATCGTTGAAGGAGTATGCGTAACATAGAGGCCTGTACTCTGGAGCGGGATCAATTTGTAGGTGGAGGGTCCGTCATGGTCTGGGGCGGTGTGTCACAGCATCATCGGACTGAGCTTGTTGTCATTGCAGGCAATCTCAATGCTGTGCGTTACAGGGAAGATATCCTCCTCCCTCATGTGGTACCCTTCCTGCAGGCTCATCCTGCTCATCATCCAGGCTCAATGCCACCAGCCATACTGCTCGTTCTGTGCATGATTTCCTGCAAGACAGGAATGTCAGTGTTCTGCCATGGCCAGCGAGGAGCCCGGATCGCAATCCCATTGAGCACATCTGGGACCTGTTGGATCGGAGGGTGAGGGCTAGGGCCATTCTCCCCAGAAATGTCCAGGAACTTGCAGGTGCCTTGGTGGAAGAGTGGGGTAACATCTCACAGCAAGAACTGGCAAATCTGGTGCAGTCCATGAGGAGACGCACTGCAGTACTTAATGCAGCTGGTGGCCACACCACATACTGACTGTTACTTTTGATTTTGACCCCCCCTTTGTTCAGGTACACATTATTCAATTTCTGTTAGTCACATGTCTGTGGAACTTGTTCAGTTTATGTCTCCGTTGTTGAATCTTGTTAGGTTCATACAAATATTTACACATGTTAAGTTTGCTGAAAATAAACGCAGTTGACAGTGAGAGGACATTTCTATTTTTGCTGAGTTTATTACAACTTTCAAGAATAAGTTGAAAGCCAGAATGAGTTCCTTAAAAATAATATATATATATATACAGTAGAAGTTGGAAGTTTACATACACTTAAGGTGGAGTCATTAAAACTTGTTTTTCAATCACTCCACAAATTTCTTGTTAACAAAATATAGTTTTGGCAAGTCGGTTAGGACATCTACTTTGTGCATGACACAAGTCGTTTTTCCAACAATTGTTTACAGACAGATTATTTTACTTATAATTCACTGTATCACAATTCCAGTGGGTCAGAAGTTTACATACACTAAGTTGACTGTGCCTTTAAACAACTTGGAAAATTCCAGAAAATGATGTCATGGCTTTAGAAGCTTCTGATAGGCTAATTGACATAATTTTAGTCAATTGGTGGTGTACCTGTGGATGTATTTCAAGGCCTACCTTCAAACTCAGTGCCTCTTTGCTTGACATCATGGGAAAGTAAAAAAGAAATCAGCCAAGACCTCAGAAAACAAGTTGTAGACCTCCACAAGTCTGGTTCATCCTTGGGAGAAATATCTAAGCACCTAAAAGTACCACGTTCATCTGTACAACCAATAGTACGCAAGTATAAACACCATGGGACCACGCAGCCGTCATATCGCTCAGTTCTGTCTCCTGGAGATGAACGTACTTTGGTGCGAAAAGTGCAAATCAATCCCAGAACAACAGCAAAGGACCATGTGAAGATGTTGGAGGAAGGTACAAAAGTATCTATATCCACAGTAAAACGAGACCTACAGTATATCGACATAACCTGAAAGCCCGCTCAGCAAGGAAGAAGCCATTGCTCCAAAATCGCCATAAAAAAGCCAGACTACGGTTTGCAACTGCACATGGGGACAAACATTGTACTTTATGGAGAAATGTCCTCTTGTCTGATGAAACAAAAATAGAACTGTTTGCCCATAATGACCATCGTTATGTTTGGAGGAAAAAGGGGGAGGCAGGCAAGCCGAAGAACACCATTCCAACCGTGAGGCACGGGGGTGGCAGCATCATGTTGTAGGGGTGCTTTGCTGCAGGAGGGTCTGGTGCACTTCACAAAATAGATGGCACCATGAGGAAGGAAAAGTATGTGGATATATTGAAGCAACATCTCAAGACATCAGTCAGGAAGTTAAAGCTTGGTCGCAAATGAGTCTTCCAAATGGACTCAGTTACACCAGCTCTGTCAGGAGGAATGGGCCAAAATTCACCCAACTTATTGTGGGAGCTTGTGGAAGGCTACCAGAAACGTTTGACCCAAGTTAAACAGGCAATGCTACCAAAATACTAATTGAGTGTATGTAAACTTCTGACTCACTGGGAATGTGATGAAAGAAATGCTGAAATAAATCATTCTCTCTACTATTATTCTGACATTTCACTTTCTTAAAATAAAGTGGTGATCCTAGCTGACCTAAGACAGGGAATTTTTTACTAGGATTAAATGTCAGGAATTGTGAAAAACTGAGTTTAAATGTATTTGGCTAATGTGTACAGTCGTGGCCAAAGGTTTTGAGAATGACACAAATATTAATTTTCACAAAGTCAGTTTGTATGATGGCAATTTGCATATACTCCAGAATGTTATGAAGAGTGATCAGATGAATTGCAATTAATTCCAAAGTCCCTCTTTGCCATGCAAATGAACTGAAACCCCCCAAAAACAATTCCACTGCATTTCAGCCCTGCCACAAAAGGTCCAGCTGACATCATGTCAGGGATTCTCTCGTTAACACAGGTGTGAGTGTTGACGAGGACAAGGCTGGAGATCACTCTGTCATGCTGTTTGAGTTCGAAGAACAGACTGAAGCTTCAAAAGGAGGGTGGTGCTTGGAATCATTGTTCTTCCTCTGTCAACCGTAGTTACCTGCAAGGAAACACGTGCCGTCATCATTGCTTTGCACAAAAAGGGCTTCACAGGCAAGGATATTGCTGCCAGTAAGATTGCACCTAAATCAACCATTTATCGGATCATCAAGAACTTTAAGGAGAGCAGTTCAATTGTTGTGAAGAAGGCTTCAGGACGCCCAAGAAACTCCAGCAAGCTCCAGGACCGTCTCCTAAAGTTGATTTAGCTGCGGGATCGGGGCACCACCAGTACAGAGCTTGCTCTGGAATGGCAGTGAGTGCATCTGCACACACAATGAGGCAAAGACTTATGGAGGATGGCCTGGTGTCAACAAGGGCAGCAAAGAAGCCACTTCTCTCCAGGAAAAACATCAGGGACAGACTGATATTCTGCAAAAGGTACAGGGATTGGACTGCTGAGGACTGGAGTAAAGTAATTTTCTCTGATGAATCCCCTTTCCGATTGTTTGGGGCATCCGGAAAAAAGCTTGTCCGGAGAAGACAAGGTGAGCGCTACCATCAGTCCTGTGTCATGCCAACAGTAAAGCATCCTGAGACCATTCATGTGTGGGGTTGCTTCTCAGCCAAGGGAGTGGGCTCACTCACAATTTTGCCTAAGAACACAGCCATGAATAAAGAATGGTACCAACACATCCTCTGCCTTTTCCATCATGATGGAGCACCTTGCTATAAGGCAAAAGTGATAACTAAGTGGCTCGGCGAACAAAACATCAATAATTTGGGTCCATGGCCAGGAAACTCCCCAGACCTTAATCCCATTGAGAACTTGTGGTCAATCCTCAAGAGGCGGGTGGAGAAACAACAACCCACAAATTCTGACAAACTCCAAGCATTGATTATGCAAGAATAGGCTGCCATCAGTCAGGATGTGGCCCAGAAGTTAATTGACAGCGTGCCAGGGCGGATTGCAGAGGTCTTGAAAAAGAAGGGTCAACTGCAAATATTGACTCATTGCATCAACTTCATGTAATTGTCAATAAAAGCCTTTGACACTTATGAAATGCTTGTAATTACACTTCAGTATTCCATAGTAACATCTGACAAAAATATCAAAAAAAAACTGAGGCAGCAGACTTTGTGAAAATTAATATTTGTGTCATTCTCAGAACTTTTGGCCACGACTGTATGTAAACTTCCGACTTCAACTGTATATACAGCTCTGGATGAAATTAAGAGACCAAAATGATCAGTTTCTCTGGTTTTACTGTTTATAGGTATGTGTTTTTTGGGGGGGTAAAATAAACATTTTTGTTTAATTCTATTAACTACTGACAACATTTCTCCCAATTCCCAAATAAAAATATTGTCATTTAGTGCATTGATTTGCAGAAAATGACAACTGGTCAAAATAACAAAAAAGATCCAGTGTTGTCAGACCTCGAATATCACAGCTTTCATGCGTCTTGGCATGCTCTGCACCAGTCTTTCACATTGATGTTGGGTGACTTTATGCCACTCCTGGTGCAAAAATTCAAGCAGCTCGGCTTTGTTTGATGACTTGTGACCATCCATCTTCCTCTTTATCACATTCCCAGAGGTTTTCAATGGGGTTCATGTCTGGAGATTGGGCTGGCCATGACAGGGTCTTGATCTGGTGGTCCTCCATCCACACCTTGATTGACCTGGCTGTGTGGCATGGAGCATTGTCCTGGTGGAAAAACCAATCCTCAGAGTTGGGGAACATTGTCAGAGCAGAAGGAAGCAGCTTTTCTTCCAGGACAACCTTGTACGTGGCTTGGTTCATGCGTCCTTCACAAAGACAAATCTTCCTGATTTCTGCCTTGCTGATGCACCCCCAGATCATCACCAATCCTCCACCAAATTTCACTTGGGTGCGAGACCTGGAGAGGCCTACAAGCCACAGAGTCTAGCACCCACTGTGAAATTTGGTGGGGAATGAATTTATTCATACCATTTCATCCTTCCACGAGATATAGTCCCGACACAAATCTAGGGTTACTACCGGTATAGGGGATTTTCCAGTATCTTCAGTATTTCCAGTATATGTGGTATGCTTCTTAATAGGTTTTACTGTATGTGTGTGTCAGGGTCATTAGGCCAAGGGAAGTCATTACCCAGTCCCGGGAGGCCATTAGACCTGTGCTCGGAAGCCATTGACCGAACCTATGGGTACCAGTAGACATTTACCACATACTGTGTGTGTCCATATTATTTTTGGTATCATTGCTATGGTTATGCCACC
This sequence comes from Salvelinus alpinus, assembly GCF_045679555.1. Lineage (NCBI taxonomy): Eukaryota > Metazoa > Chordata > Actinopteri > Salmoniformes > Salmonidae > Salvelinus > Salvelinus alpinus. The sequence goes on along the minus strand of NC_092113.1, from coordinate 40,439,457 downwards.
AATATATTCTATGGTTGGAAATCTGGGCTATTAAGAGGAGGGGTAATCAGGTTAAGATGGACGTAAACAGAACCAAGACAGAGAGATAAGGGTGGCGAGAAGCCAAGGGGTATGGATCATTTACATAAAAAATACATGGCTATGTATGTGATGTAAGGATGAAACTGTGTAAAAGGTGTGTGCCGAGACTAGGAAGACAGTTGCTCTGAAGACCAGCTCGCCTCTATTGCTTTTGTAATAAAGTCTATCTTGATTCCACAAACTCGGAGGTGCTTTGTTTTTTTGAGGGAAACTTGAAGGCAATTTTCCACCACACTGGCTGGTCGTTCGTTCTATGCGTTCGGTTGCCAGAAACGCGACCCAGTTGTTAAGTCTTTTTGTTTGACCAAGCCGTTCATTCTAAATATTCTAAATATATATATACAGGCTGGCAACGTTCTTATCCCTTGCTTGCTAGCTAGCCAACTACGACTAATTTACAGTCACGTCAAACAGTGACTGTAACAATGTAACATAACAATAACAATGTAGGTAATGTAGAGAGAAGATATTGCTCTGAACAGCAGTGGTAAGTTTACCTTATGGGAGAAGCCGCTCATCAGAACACTGTTCCTGGCCAGCTCACACATGTCACAGGAGCTGAGCTTCCACACCTGAGCAGCGATGCTGTACTCCTCCATCAGGGGCTCCTGGAACGGGACAGTATCGATACAAGACAATCGTTTACAGACGTAGGGCTGGATTCAATCCGTATTGCAGAAGATCCACATTATAACTCGATTTGAAATGTAAAGGCAATGTTCCTGTATTCGCGGAGAATGCTTTCACGGTGAACACTTTTAAATGTTGACACGGATCGTCTGCGATTCTTCCACGATACGGATTGATTCCACCCCATACTGTTATAGTACGTTACGCATATCTAGGATTTTGTCTTTTGTGTGTAGAGCAAGGGTTTTTATCCATTCATTGTGTTGTTTTAAGTAGTAATTACGTCACCAACCGTCATCTACACTATCTACCAACTTACTGTCTTTTGTGTGTAGAGCACATGAAGAGTTTTATTCCAAAACGCTTTTAATCCATTTTCAGACATTTTGGTAAATTAGCATTTATTGGCTAAAGATGAGAAGAGATTAATGTGTTTTTTTTTCACTCTTAATGATAGCATGGGGTTGTTCAATGACAGACATGTATTTGTTTAAAATCTATCACTTGATGGTTTCATTTCAGAAAGACAAATACAGTAACCATGTTAATTTGCAAAGATTCCGTTCCAGATAAACAATGGATATATAGCTAGCGTAAAATCTATGAATTCAAAATCAGAGAACAGTAATATTTTACACACTTGTGAAGGTACCCATAAGCAATAATTTATGATGGGAAAAAAAATAATAGAAAAATGTATATATATCCTCTACAGGATTGGTGTGTCCACCTCGGGACGGTTGAGCTAACGTAGGCTAATGCAATTAGCATGAGGTTGTAAGTAACAATACAATTTTCTTTAATGCTGCAGACATTTTTTAGTACCCTTCCCCAGATCTGTGCTTCGACACAATTCCGTCTCGGAGCTATATGGACAATTCCTTCGACCTCATGGCTTGGTTTTTACACTGACATGCACTGTCAACTTTGGGACGTTATATAGATAGGTGTGTGCCTTTCCAAATCATGTCCAATCAATTGAATTTACCACAGGTGAACTCTAATCAAGTTGTAGAAACATCTCAAGGATGAATAATGGAAACAGGATTAACCTGAGCTCAATATCGAGTCTCTTAGCAAAGAGTCTGAATACTTATGTAAAAAAGGTATCTGTTTTTATATTTTAATACATTTGCAACAATTTCTAAAAACCTGTTTTCGCTTTTTCATTATGGGCTATTGTGTGTAGATTACCGAGGATTTTTTATTTATTTAATCCATTTTAGAATAAGGCTGTAACGTAACAAAATGTGGAAAAAGTAAAGTGGTCTGAATACTTTCCGAAGGCACTGTATACTGCACATCCCTAAACGGTATAGTGCATTATTTTTTGACCAAAGCCCTATGCCATTTATGATGCAGGCATAATGTTGTGTGGAGCACTCTGTCATTTGCAGTCGAGTCACATCACCAACCTTAGTGAAGTGGAACTGTAGAGGGTCGTCAGTGGACAGTGACACCATGAGTCCTCTGGACAGATATTCAGGCAGGGGGTTACGGTGGTAGCTGAGGAACAGGCTGTTGTTGCTGAGAGGAGACATGGCGATGCCGATCTGAGCCAGGTAGTACAGGTACTGCAGCACAGGGGCCTGAAGGAGAGAAGAGAGGGGAGGAGAGAGGGTTGTGTTATATGTTCTGTTGTGGTCCGTAATCCCTTGTGACTGAAAATATTGTTGATACAGAAGAACCATAATTAGGCTTAGATTGTTCACAAGATCATACTAGAGCCCTCAAACTCAACTCTGGACCTCGAAGCCAGTTCCACTGCATTTCTTCATTGTTCCCTACAAATTATTATTATTTTTTATTTTTTATTTCACCTTTATTTAACCAGGTAAGCTACTTGAGAAAAGTTCTCATTTACAACTGCGACCTGGCCAAGATAAAGCAAAACAGTGCGACACAAACAACAACACAGAGTTACACATGGAATAAACAAGCGTACAGTCAATAACACAATAGAAAAAAAGTCTATATACAGTGTGTGCAAATGGCGTGAGGAGGTAGGGCAATAAATAGGCCATAGTAGTGAAGTAATTACAGTTTATCAAATTAACACTGGAGTGATAGATGAGCAGATGATGATGTGCAAGTAGAAATACTGGTGTGCAAAAGAGCAGAAAAGTAAATAAAAACAATATGGGGATGAGGTAGGTAGATTGGGTGGGCTATTTACAGATGGGCTATTGACAGCTGCAGCGATCGGTTAGCTGCTCAGATAGCTGATGTTTAAAGTTAGTGAGGGAAATATAAGTCTCCAACTTCAGCGATTTTTGCAATTCATTCCAGTCATTGGCAGCAGAGAACTGGAAGGCGGCCAAAGGAGGTGTTGGCTTTGTGGATGACCAGTGAGATATACCTGCTGGAGCGCGTACTACGGGTGGGTGTTGTTATCGTGACCAGTGTGCTGAGATAAGGCGGAGCTTTACCTAGCATAGACTTGTAGATGACCTGGAGCCACTGGGTCTGGCGACGAATATGTAGCGAGGGCCAGCCTACTAGAGCATACAGGTTGCAGTGGTGGGTGGTATAATGGGCTTTGGTGACAAAACAGATGGCACTGTGATAGACTGCATCCAGTTTTCTGAGTAGAGTATTGGAAGCTATTTTGTAAATGACATCGCCGAAGTCGAGGATCGGTAGGATAGTCAGTTTTACGAGGGTATGTTTGGCGGCGTGAGTGAAGGAGGCTTTGTTGCAAAATAGGAAGCTGATTCTAGATTTAATTTTGGATTGGAGATGTTTAATATGAGTCTGGAAGGAGAGTTTACAGTCTAGCCAGACACCTAGGTATTTGTAGTTGTCCACATATTCAGAACCGTCCAGAGTAGTGATGCTAGTCGGGCGGGCGGGTGCGGGCAGCGAATGGTTGAAAAGCATGCATTTGGTTTTACTAGCGTTTAAGAGCAGTTGGAGGCCACAGAAGGAGTGTTGTATGGCATTGAAGCTCGTTTGGAGGTTAGTTAACACAGTGTCCAAAGAAGGGCCAGATGTATACAGAATGGTGTCGTCTGTGTAGAGGTGGATCAGGGAATCACCCGCAGCAAGAGTGACATCATTGATATATACAGAGAAAAGAGTCGGCCCGAGAATTGAACCCTGTGGCACCCCCATAGAGACTTCCAGAGATCCGGACAACAGGCCCTCCGATTTGACACACTGAACTCTATCTGAGAAGTAGTTGGTGAACCAGGCGAGGCAATCATTTGAGAAACCAAGGCTGTTGAGTTTTCTGATAAGAATACGGTGATTGACAGAGTCGAAAGCCTTGGCCAGGTCAATGAAGACGGCTGCACAGTATTGTCTTGGTGGTTATGATATCGTTTAGGACCTTGAGCGTGGCTGAGGTGCACCCGTGACCAGCTCGGAAACCAGATTGCACAGCGGAGAAGGTACGGTGGGATTCGAAATGGTCAGTGATCTGTTTATTAACTTGGCTTTCGAAGACCTTAGAAAGGCAGGGCAGGATGGGTATAGGTCTCATTTAGGAACTCATTTAGACGTGGGACACCAGGCGTGTGTAATTAGTTATCAGGTAGAACAGAAAACTAGCAGGACCTCGTAGGGTCAGAGTTGATTATCCCTGTACTAGAGTGTAGATGACTGAGGCCTCAGGACCTCGTAGGGTCAGAGTTGATTAGCCCTGTATTAGAGTGTAGATGACTGAGGCCTCAGGACCTCGTAGGATCAGAGTTGATTATCCCTGTATTAGAGTGTAGATGACTGAGGCCTCAGGACCTCGTAGGGTCAGAGTTGATTATCCCTGTATTAGAGTGTAGATGACTGAGGCCTCAGGACCTCGTAGGGTCAGAGTTGATTAGCCCTGTATTAGAGTGTAGATGACTGAGGCCTTGTCCTCGTAGGGTCAGAGTTGATTAGCCCTGTATTAGAGTGTAGATGACTGAGGCCTTGTCCTCGTAGGGTCAGAGTTGATTAGCCCTGTGTTAGAGTGTAGATGACTGAGGCCTTGTCCTCGTAGGGTCAGAGTTGATTATCCCTGTATTAGAGTGTAGATGACTGAGGCCTCAGGACCTCGTAGGGTCAGAGTTGATTAGCCCTGTATTAGAGTGTAGATGACTGAGGCCTCAGGACCTCGTAGGGTCAGAGTTCATTAGCCCTGTATTAGAGTGTAGATGACTGAGGCCTTGTCCTCGTAGGGTCAGAGTTGATTATCCCTGTATTAGAGTGTAGATGACTGAGGCCTCAGGACCTCGTAGGGTCAGAGTTGATTAGCCCTGTATTAGAGTGTAGATGACTGAGGCCTTGTCCTCGTAGGGTCAGAGTTGATTAGCCCTGTATTAGAGTGTAGATGACTGAGGCCTCAGGACCTCGTAGGGTCAGAGTTGATTAGCCCTGTATTAGTGTAGATGACTGAGGCCTTGTCCTCGTAGGGTCAGAGTTGATTAGCCCTGTACTAGTGTAGATGACTGAGGCCTTGTCCTCGTAGGGTCAGAGTTGATTAGCCCTGTATTAGTGTAGATGACTGAGGCCTCCGGACCTGCCAACCTTCCTGAGCATCAGTCCATGGGAGATGTTCTCTAGTAGTTAGGGGATAGTAGTTAGGGGATAGTAGTTAGGGGATAGTAGTTAGGGGATAGTAGTTAGGGGATAGTAGTTAGGGGATAGGTGCTAGGAGTTAGAGGCTAGTAGTTAGGGGCTAATAGTTAGGGGATAGTAGTTAGGGGCTAGTAGTTAGGGGATAGTAGTTAGGGGATAGGTGCTAGGAGTTAGGGGCTAGTAGTTAGGGGATAGGTGCTAGGAGTTAGGTGCTAGGAGTTAGGGGCTAGGAGTTAGGGGCTAGTAGTTAGGGGATAGGTGCTAGGAGTTAGGGGCTAGTAGTTAGGGGCTAGTAGTTAGGGGATAGGTGCTAGGAGTTAGGTGCTAGTAGTTAGGAGATAGGTGCTAGGAGTTAGGTGCTAGGAGTTAGGGGCTAGGAGTTAGGGGCTAGGAGTTAGGGGCTAGGAGTTAGGGGCTAGTAGTTAGGGGATAGGTGCTAGGAGTTAGGGGCTAGGGGGTAAGAGTTAGGGGCTAGGGGATAAGAGTTAGGGGCTAGGGGATAAGGTGTACAGTACCTTCCTGAGCAGCAGTCCATGGGAGATGTTCTCTGACAGCATGAAACCTGACACCAGGTGATGGATAGGCCCCGCCTCCCCACAGTGAGGACGCAGCACCAAGGTGTTGAAACCTCTCTGCCTATAACACACACAGAGATATCATTGATTGATCGATAGATTGATTTATTGATTGCTTGTACACACAGTCACAGAGATACGGTGTGGATGAGAATCAACCATATATACTGTAACTCAACTACACAGACAGAGAAAGAGAGAGGGTCTGTATAAGACTTTAGCAACACAGTATAAATCTCCCCAAGAGTCAATGTCCGTGTCCAAACGGAAATCTAATTAGATTATTATAATTTCCCCCCCCCACCAAAATCCATCTATTTAAGCTACAGATATCTGCTTTTTACATGAGCTGTGGCTCAATCCACCGTATCCGCCAGTGGCCCTTCCTCAACTGCAGTGGAAGGTGGCCGAGCTACAGCGGTGTTTATAAAAAATCATTCTTCTCACAAAAAAAATGTCTGCAGGGTTCGAACGGTTTGGGCTACAAACCAATATGACAATCGAAAGTATAAGGGTCATTCCACGCTAAAAGGTATAAGGGTCATTCCACGCTAAAAGGTATAAGGGTCATTCCACGCTAAAAGGTATAAGGGTCATTCCACGAAAAAGGTATAAGGGTCATTCCACGCTAAAAGGTATGAGGGTCATTCCACGCTAAAAGGTATAAGGGTCATTCCACGCTAAAAGGTATAAGGGTCATTCCATGCTAAAAAGTATAAGGGTCATTCCACGCTAAAAGGTATAAGGGTCATTCCACGCTAAAAGATATAAGGGTCATTCCACGCTAAAAGGTATAAGGGTCATTCCACGCTAAAAGGTATAAGGGTCATTCCACGCTAAAAGGTATAAGGGTCATTCCACGCTAAAAGGTATAAGGGTCATTCCACGCTAAAAGGTATAAGGGCCATTCCACGCTAAAAGGTATAAGGGTCATTCCACGCTAAAAGGTATAAGGGTCATTCCACGCTAAAAGGTATAAGGGTCATTCCACACTAAAAGGTATAAGGGTCATTCCACGCTAAAAGGTATAAGGGTCATTCCACGCTAAAAGGTATAAGGGTCATTCCACACTAAAAGGTATAAGGGTCATTCCACGATAAAGGTATGAGGGTCATTCCACGATAAACGTATAAGGGTCATTCCACGGTAAAATAATAGCAATAATTTATAAGATTTCTTATATCTCTGAGATATAGGACAGACACTTCAAAACATACTTTCTTAAGGTTTATTTTCTGACTATCTGTTATTCCATGTATAACTGTATTATTCAATGCGTTTCTATGGGCTAATAGCAGTAAGACCATATTCAATGTTTGATCAAATTATTATAATTTTTTTATACCTACAGGGGTCCTAAAATTATAAATCAAATAGCTAAATGATCCATGGTATGACCATCTTAAAACAATTCCATATGTTAGTTTAGTAGAACCCCTTCATAGAAGTGACAAATCCGAACTGCCCACTTCGTACAAATCCTTGTGAATGCGGTGTGTTTTCCTATAATATGGCATACTAACGCTTTACAGCCTATGTTTCATTCGGGGCTGGGTTTTATTTGAAGGTTACCACCCACCAGCATGGCATTGTTTATTATTCAGAAACAGCTGTTTTGGCATCTTCCATAAACTGTGGCCGTGAATCCCGAGTGGCGCAGCGGTCTAAGGCACTGCATCTCAGTGCTTTAGGTGTTAAAACGGACACCCTGGTTCGAATCCAGGCTTTATCACAACCGGCCGTGATTGGGAGTCCCCATAGGGGCGGCGCACAATTGGCCCAGCGTCGTCACGGGTTTGGCCGGTGTCGGCAGTCATTTGTAAATAACAATTTGTTCTTAACTGACTTTCCTAATTAAATATGGGTTACATTTAAAATAATAAATGAATAAAAAATCTGCCATAGAAAGAGTTAGAAAATCTATGTATTCCATTTTGACTTGTGGAATAAGTCAAAAGGTTTGAATAGTTTCTGAAGGCTCTGTAAATTGTTGTGCAACACCATGGGTAAGCTCTGGTCATCGCCTTTGGTCATCGCCTTTCGAAAAAGTGGATTTCTACTGGTGTGGGCATTTAAATACATGTCATTTTTGTCCTTGAAACATTTAATTGAAATACTGTAGAATTCTATTCATTCCTACGGAGGACTGCTTCTTCTGAGTAGTGCCATTATGGCCGACCGGTAGCTTCTAAGCCTCTCTTTGGCCATAGCATCAGCAATCTAGGGTTTTTATACATCCGTGGTTATAACTAACCTGATTCAGTTTATCAACCAGCTGATTATTAGAAATAGGTACACCACTAGATTAGGGTTGGACTAAAAAACCTACAGGAGAGGTGGCTCTCCACGAGAGCCCCGATCTAGCTACTGTTCCCACACATAGCCAAGCGTTTACAGTGATAAGATAACATGTCAATGTAATGACAGAATCGGTGTCAGTGGCATAGTGTCATGTGGTCTCGTACCTGCGCAGGTGGTTGAGCACGGCCATGTTAGCGTACATATAGTACAGGTAGTAGGCATAAGGAGGGTTGTCTTCCACAGTCCAGTTGACTGGCAGAGGACTCTCCATGTTGAAGCAGTGTTGCTCTGGTTTAGACTCATCGTCCACACTGTCGAGGCCCACCACCTGAACACATACAGACATGCACACACCACTGTCATGGTCATCATCGTGGTTCTGTGTGGCTCAGATGGTAGAGCATGGAGCTTGTATCATGAGGATTGTGGGTTTGATTTCCACTGGGGCCACCTATACGAAAAAAGTATCCATGTACTACTGTACGTTACTTTGGATAAAAACATCTGCTATGGCATATTTATTTATTTTTTATTAAACCTTTTTTTAACTAGGCAAGTCAGTTAAGAACAAATTCTTATTTTCCAATGACGGCCTACCCCAGCCAAACCCTCCCCTAACCCAGACGACGCTGGGCCAATTTTGCGTCACCCTATGTGTTGTAATAAGGCCTGGGATTTGAACCAAGGTCTGTGGTGATGCTTCTAGCACTGAGATGCAGTGCCTTAGACCGCTGCGCCACTCGGGAGCCCTATAGTCTTCTATATCGTCATCAAATACGGGGTCCTCTGAACCCCTGAACCTTGTTGTTTACTCACGTGTTGTAGGAAGAGGTGCAGCTCATGGTGCCTGGCGGGGTCGATGGTGACCTCGAACAGAGGCATGAAGATGTTATCCAGCAGCTCCTGGAAGTTACACAGCTGCTTCTTGGTGTGGTACACATCACTGTGGAGAGAGAGACAAAAGTCTCACAAAGAGAGAGGCAGGAAGTGAAGTAGGGGAAAATCAAACAAGACAGAGTTCTCCTTGAATAGAAGTTAGTTGTACTCAAGACAGTTTTCCTGAATAGAGGTTAGTTGTACTCACAAGACAGTTCTCCTGAATAGAGGTTAGTTGTACTCACAAGACAATGTTCTCCTTGAATAGAGGCTAGTTGTACTGACAAGACAGACCTCTCCTTGAATAGAGGAATAGTTGTACTCACAAGACAATGTTCTCCTTGAATAGAGGTTAGTTGTACTCACAAGAGTCGTGGGACCTGCACCAGCCAGCGTACGTTGTTAGAGTAGACTTGGTGTTTGACGGCCCACTGGGCCAGCTTGTCCCATTCGTCTCTGCAGCGGCCGCAGATGGACAGACGCAGCTCCACGTTCTGGTATTTACTCTCCTCCAGGTCAGCCATCACCTCCTGAGGAGCAGAGACACACACCGGTCAGCAGGGGGCGCCAAGTACTACACAACTTTACAAGAATACAGTACAGCACTCAGCTATATAGACAAACTGCTGGAACTAGGACTAAGAATTCAAACACTTGTCCTGATTGGACAAGTAGAGTCTTTACTATATTGATGATGCACTTATTCAGCAAGGAACCTTGATGATGTGGCCGAAGTATTTCCCCTGCACGTGGTTGTCTGTCTTGATGAAGATCTCTCTCAGGATGGACTCCCCAATGGGGTTGTATTTGGCGTTGAACTTGTCAAAGCGATGGAAAGTGTTGCGGTCCTGTGATGAGAAAGGGGGGACAGTAAGAATCAAATCAATGTTAAGATTTCAAGTCAGCTAGTCGTCTGTCTTCAACGTACAGCGGTGATCGACAAGTTCAAGGGAAAAAGCTCTCAGAAATAGAACGACTGTTCATTCATATTTCTCCGTAAAACTCTCAGACAGAGTTATGAATGCAAGGACTGACCATCCATTATGTCAACAGTATATTTTTAACCTTGTTTTGAGGCTATGTAGTTTTTGTTTACATTTACTTTGTTTACAAACATTGGAGTAAAACAAGATTATATTGTGGGTTCTGATGGGGGACAACAGTTGAACTCATGAGCTCATGAGGCATTTATACATTTATAAATGGCATTTATAAACCTACCACTGGTAAAGTTTATAATTTATATGTATGATACCTACTACTAGTATAGTTCATTATATATGTATGATACCTACTACTAGTCTAGTTTATAATATATATGTATGATACCTACTACTAGTCTAGTTTATAATATATATGTATGATTCCTACTACTAGTCTAGTTTATATTATATATGTATGATACCTACTACTAGTATAGTTTATATTATATATGTATGATACCTACCAGTATAGTTTATAATATATATGTATGATACCTACTACTAGTCTAGTATATAATATATATGTATGATTCCTACTACTAGTCTAGTTTATATTATATACACTGCTCAAAAAAATAAAGGGAACACTTAAACAACACAATGTAACTCCAAGTCAATCACACTTCTGTGAAATCAAACTGTCCACTTAGGAAGCAACACTGATTGACAATAAATTTCACATGCTGTTGTGCAAATGGAATAGACAAAAGGTGGAAATTATAGGCAATTAGCAAGACACCCCCAATAAAGGAGTGGTTCTGCAGGTGGTGACCACAGACCACTTCTCAGTTACTATGCTTCCTGGCTGATGTTTTGGTCACTTTTGAATGCTGGCGGTGCTTTCACTCTAGTGGTAGCATGAGACGGAGTCTACAACCCACACAAGTGGCTCAGGTAGTGCAGCTCATCCAGGATGGCACATCAATGCGAGCTGTGGCAAGAAGGTTTGCTGTGTCTGTCAGCGTAGTGTCCAGAGCATGGAGGCGCTACCAGGAGACAGGCCAGTACATCAGGAGACGTGGAGGAGGCCGTAGGAGGGCAACAACCCAGCAGCAGGACCGCTACCTCCGCCTTTGTGCAAGGAGCAGCAGGTGGAGCACTGCCAGAGCCCTGCAAAATGACCTCCAGCAGGCCACAAATGTGCATGTGTCTGCTCAAACGGTCAGAGACAGACTCCATGAGGGTGGTATGAGGGCCCGACGTCCACAGGTGGGGGTTGTGCTTACAGCCCAACACCGTGCAGGACGTTTGGCATTTGCCAGAGAACACCAAGATTGGCAAATTCGCCACTGGCGCCCTGTGCTCTTCACAGATGAAAGCAGGTTCACACTGAGCACGTGACAGACGTGACAGAGTCTGGAGACGCCGTGGAGAACGTTCTGCTGCCTGCAACATCCTCCAGCATGACCGGTTTGGCGGTGGGTCAGTCATGGTGTGGGGTGGCATTTCTTTGGGGGCCGCACAGCCCTCCATGTGCTCACCAGAGGTAGCCTGACTGCCATTAGGTACCGAGATGAGATCCTCAGACCCCTTGTGAGACCATATGCTGGTGCGGTTGGCCCTGGGTTCCTCCTAATGCAAGACAATGCTAGACCTCATGTGGCTCGAGTGTGTCAGCAGTTCCTGCAAGAGGAAGGCATTGATGCTATGGACTGGCCCGCCCGTTCCCCAGACCTGAATCCAATTGAGCACATCTGGGACATCATGTCTCGCTCCATCCACCAACGCCACGTTGCACCACAGACTGTCCAGGAGTTGGCGGATGCTTTAGTCCAGGTCTGGGAGGAGATCCCTCAGGAGACCATCTGCCACCTCATCAGGAGCATGCCCAGGCGTTGTAGGGAGGTCATACAGGCACGTGGAGGCCACACACACTACTGAGCCTCATTTTGACTTGTTTTAAGGACATTACATCAAAGTTGGATCAGCCTGTAGTGTGGTTTTCCACTTTCCACTTTCCACTCCAAATCCAGACCTCCATGGGTTGATAAATTTGATATCCATTAATCATTTTTGTGTGATTTTGTTGTCAGCCCATTCAACTATGTAAAGAAAAAAGTATTTAATAAGAATATTTCATTCATTCAGATCTAGGATGTGTTATTTTAGTGTTCCCTTTATTTTTTTGAGCAGTGTATGTATGATACCTACTACTAGTCTAGTGTATAATATATATGTATGATACCTACTACTAATATAGTATATAATATATACTGTATGTTGAAACCTACTACTAGTCTAGTGTATAATATGTACAGTACCAGTCAAAAGTTTGGAGACACCTACTCATTGTGTTTTTCTTTATTTTTACTATTTTCTACATTGTGAATAATAGTGAAGACATCACAACTATGAAATCATGTTGTAACCAAATAAAAGTGTGAAAGAAATCAAAATATATTTTATATTTTAAAATTCTTGACAACTTTGCACACTCTTGGCATTGTGGGGGCATTTTCTGTTAAACCATACTAATGCTTGTGTACTAAAATATCATTCTTTAAGCCGAGGCATTGGGCTTGAGATTGTTAAAGAAACTAAATCATATAAGATAGAAAAGTGTGTGTTTATTAGTATCGGCCGATTCTGTGTGTGTGTGTGTGTGTGTGTGTGTGTGTGTGTGTGTGTGTGTGTGTGTGTGTGTGTAGAATGACCCCATGATGTCTGGGCGCTCAGCCAAGAGTTGACAGAAACTAACTGGTTCCTCTTAGCTTAACTGGAGACAGGGTAAAGTGTTAAATCCTGCACATAAGTGATAAAGCTGTTGTCCTGTTTGGAGTCTGTTTCTCAAGGCGAAATATTCATGCTATGGCCGTCAGTCAAAGGCGCGTGCTTGCCCAACTTGGGGGAACCGTTGAGCTACTGTTAGAGGGAAGTATGTCTGGAGTGTGTGAGGGCATTTTAAAGATAAACCTTACTACTAATGCATGTGTACTGAAATAGCTGTCTTTAAGCCTAGGCATTGGGCTTGAGATAGTTTCTTTGACAAACTCATACAAGATAGTAAAGTGTGTGTGTATTAATAAGAGGCCTGTTCTAACTGTTCTGTGTGTGTAGAATGACCCCATGATGTCTGGGCGCTCAGCCAAGAGTTGACAGAAACTAACTGGTTCCTCTTAGCTTAACTGGAGACAGGGTAAAGTGTTAAATCCTGCACATAAGTGATAAAGCTGTTGTCTTGTTTGGAGCCTGTTTCTCAGGGTGAAAGATTCATGCCTTGGCCGTCAGTCAAAGGCGCGTGCTAGCCCAATTTTGGGGAACCGTTGAGCTACTGTTAGAGGGAAGTATATCTGGAGTGACTTCCTGTCATTCTGGCCGGTATTGTCCTCACTCAGTTGTGACAGACTGAGGCAACCTTTTCACCCAGTTGTCTCCCCTCACAGATAATCCACAGACCCCAGATAATCCACAGACCCTAGATAATCCACAGACCCCAGATAATCCACAGACCCCAGATAATCCACAGACCCCAGATAATCCACAGACCCCAGATAATCCACAGACCCCAGATAATCCACAGACCCTAGATAATCCACAGACCCCAGGGAAACCGCAGACCCCAGGGAATCCGCAGACCCCAGGGAATCCGCAGACACCAGGGAATCCGCAGACCCCAGATAATCCACAGACCCTAGGTAATCCACAGACCCCAGATAATCCACAGACCCCAGGGAAACCGCAGACCCCAGGGATTCCGCAGACCCCAGGGAAACCGCATTCCTGACAGGAGCAGACTGAGACCCGCCTAAGGATCCAAAAGGAAGACGGGTGGGTGGATACCACCTCCGAACATAGTATAAAAAGAGAGGTGAAATTGGTCAATTTAAATCAATAGGGTCAAGAAAATAGTGAAGAAATTAAAATGAAGCCCCTGTTGAAGGTACGCTCAGAGTGAGGTCTTCCTTAAGAGGGCCACAGCTGAGGTAACGAACAGGACTGAGTTGAATTGATAAGAGTGTTTAAGTGAGGTATCCTTGGACATAATTGTTAATTAGCCAGTTGTGGGCAACAAAAACTCCAGATCCGTGGTACTGGGTTGATCAACAGTAGGACTGGTGAGATTAATGTGGAGTGAGGGACCGGAGCGCGAGTGCACTCGGCTTGGCGAAGCTCATTGAACGAGGGACCAGAGTGCAGGTGACTCCTTGCGAGGGCATTTGACTTGGTGAAGTTCAATTTATAATGTCGAGGGACTGGAGGGCGAGTGGTCTTGCGAGGGCACTCAGCTCAGTAAAGCTCAATTTATAACGTGTATGTAATTGATAAAATGTTTTGTTGTAAATTAGGTAAACAGGCATGCCTTGGGTTACTATTGTTAGATGTTATTGTGAGTGTTTTGTTATTGGATTTTGGGACCGAGTTAGATAGGAGATATGGGTACTCTGTCGGCAGTTTTGCATATTTGGGTAAACATAAAAGGAGTTGTACCACAGCGGTTGCAATAGGTAACATTCCCGTGTGGAGACAACATCCTGTTCTGGGACCATTGATTAGGCAATACTCTGAGGGTAATATATATATATATGTTTTAAGGGGTGGATCAGCTTTAATATTGCGGATAGATTGTTGCTTCTATCAATGTAATTGTCTCCATCAATTTCCGCAATTTCCTATTCGCTATTATTAGAGGTTAATATTGGCAACCCTTGGCAAAATTGGCAAAATCTAAAAACAGCGTTAACCAGTTTTCCTCGTCTGTCTCATTCCCCTGTGTGTTCGTGTTCCTATGTGTGTGTGAATGTGATATGAGAGTTGTGTGTGAGTGTATAAATAAGTGTTCATCTGAAGTTTGGATAATAACATATACAAATTGTCATATTAAGAGATTGGAATTTTGTATAATAAACTGATTTAAATTTGTATAATAAACTGATTTAAATTTGTATAATAAACTGATTTAAATTTGTATAATAAAATGATTTAAATTTGTATAATAAACTGATTTAAATTTGTATAATAAGTTTGGATATATAGCGTTACCTTGGGGTTCTGTCCATCACTGCCCATCATAGAATATCACGGGGTAGCGGAACGTCTATAATTCTGGAAGTCTAGAGTTTTTGGATTCTGCTGGGAGTGTAGCAAGCGGGAGTCGTTGGAAACTAAACATGGAGTGGTTAATTAATGTGAGTATCTAAGATTTCTACGTTATATATTGATTCTGTGAAGATATGAAAAAATGATGATGAATTGTATGTGTGTATAATAAATTACTAGAGATTTCATGAAGTAATGATGGAACGAAACGATAAATAATATACTAACTTGCGCAACCAGACGTATGTCGGGTGGGAAAATAATAAATACACGTTTTTCTGGGTTGGTCCCCTTTATGGATAATTTGATAAGAGATAAGGTTAAAGCATTATATGACTGTCTAAATGCTTATAGGAATTTCTCCATCCGGGTAATACATTTCGAGAAAACGGAAAAATATATTTTTCACAGTAAGAAATTAGTTGCTATATTTATTGAATAGATCCTTTTCCCCATACAGTTACAGCGAATTAAGATGGAATCTCGACATAACTTATACCGTCATACAGAGCCAAAATAAGGGTTTCCATCAAACTCATTATCTTTGTGAAGCTAATGTGATGTAGTAAAGTACTGTAAATATGTTGCTTGACAAAATATATTCTGCTTTTTATTACAAGGTGCAAGATCTGGTTTATAAGTCAATGAATGTCGATTTAACTCATTGACTGCTAATAAATCCCCATTGTGCATGTGAAAATCTCTGCGGAGAAACACTTTAATGAATTTTAAGGCTATTTTCTGGCAAAAAAATGTGTCGTTTTTAAGTGCCAGATGTTAAAGACTACAGACCATTATAATTTGGTTATTTGCAGGATTTATTTGTCATTTCAATAGCATTGGGTCTGTGTTACTGACTGTTTCTGATTGTCATTTCAATAGCATTGGGTCTGTTACTGACTGTTTCTGATTGTCATTTCAACTATTGCCATGTTTTTTCCTTTAGAAAGTTATAGCAGCCAGTGTTTGTTTAAAGATATAAACTGGACGATTTTGCATCTTGCTTAGTTCAAATTGAACGACTCTTTAATCCCCTGATAGAATAGGCTACTAGGAATGATGTCGTAATTTAAATCACTGAATCAAATATTAATGATATGGATATGAACTGAATATATGCTTGTTAAAAAAATGCAAGTGTTTGTTTTATTACCTGTAGCCTGATCAGAAGCGACAATGACTAAATCGAATGAATTCTCATAATAGCGGATAGGCAATTGCGATAGATCTGTGACCATGGTCATAGTTGATAACTAAATATGGGTATTAATTATTGCATTATAATACAAGGCTACAACAGCAATGGATCTATTTTATTTGGTGCACTACATGTCAATTTTAAAGTCATGGACGTTTAATAAAGTGTGAAGCAGAGGTTGGTATTTAAAAAAAATAGAGTAATATTATTTGGATAGACTGAAATGAAAACAATGCCATCTAATCATTTCAATTGAAATATGTTATTAGTTATTGGTGTTTTTTGGATAGAATACTAATGCCATGTTTTAGTCCGCTGGTGAAAGCGAGTCGTGCTCGCTGTGCTATATATATCGGGCTGTAAGGGACGCAGTGGGACATTTGCAGCAGAGGTCTGAATAGTTGAATGGGAAACGTTTCTTTGATTGTTTCTGATTACTGTTGCTGGGTTTTATAGCTTAGGTAGGTAACACCATTGAATTTGGGCAAGAAACGATAATCTATTTCCATTGAGGGGAACAGTGTTTAAAATTAAAGTAGATCCAGGTAAATGTTTTATTTTTTACTATTACGCTAATAAGACAGCACAAACTTTATGAAGGTTCTAGCTTTGTTAAACCTCTTATTAAAGGATTAGCCCCTTTTTTGAAATGATTGCCTAAAATGACAAATCTAACTGGACCAGAAGCAAGGATATGCATATTCTTGGTACCATTTGAAAGGAAACACTTTGAAGTTTATGGAAATGTGAAAGGGATGTAGTAGAATATAACACAATGGATCTGGTAAAAGATAATACAAAGAAAAAACAACAACATTCTTTTGTATTTTTTTTGCACCATCATCTTTGAAATGCAAGAGAAAGGCCATAATGTATTATTCCAGCCCAGGTGGATTTTGGCCACTGGATGGCATCAGTGTATGTGCAAAGTTTTAGACTGATCCAATGAATCATTGCATTTCTGTTCAAAATTTTCTAGCAAGACTGCCCAAATGTGCCGAATTTGTTAATTAATAACTTATCATGTTCAGAATTGTGCACTCTCCTTAAACAATAGCATGGTATTCTTTCACTGTAATAGCTACTGTAAATTGCAGTGCAGTTAGATTAACAAGAATGTAAGCTTATGTCTATATGTCTATGTCCTGGGAAATGTTCTTGTTACTTACAACCTCATGCTAATCGCATTAGCCTACGTTAGGTCAACTGACACCGATCCCGAAGAAGTTTTAAACAACAGGTTTAGATTTCTACTAAATCCATGCAACAGGTTAAAATGATAACATTACTGGAAAGGGGCACAATCTAAGGCGATACAGCTATTATCAATGTCATTGGTCCATGGCTGCAGCCCGGTGCCGGTACACTTATGACAACATCCAGCTCAAGTGCAGGGCGCGAAATTCAAAATATATATTTTTAAAATATTTAACTTTCACACATTAAAGTCCAATACAGCATTTGAAAGATAAACATCTTGTGAATCCAGCCAACATGTCCGATTTTTAAAATGTTTTACAGCGAAAACACCACATATATTTATGTTAGTTCACCACCAAATACAAAAGAGGACAGACATTTTTCACAGCACAGGTAGCATGCAGGTAGCATGCACAAAGCCAACCTAACTAACCTAGAACCAACCAAACTAACCAAGAAACAACTTCATCAGATGACAGTCTTATAACATGTTATACAATAAATCTATGTTTTGTTCGAAAAATGTGCATATTTGAGCTATAAATCAGTTTTACATTACTGCTACCATCACAGCTACAGTCAGAAATAGCACGGGAGTAGCCAGAGTAAATACAGACACCAACGTCAAATACCTAATTACTCATCATAAAACATTTCAGAAAAATATATGGTGTATAGCAAATGAAAGACAAAGATCTTGTGAATACAGCCAATATTTCCGATTTTTTAAGTGTTTTACAGCGAAAACACAATATAGCGTTATATTAGCTTACTACAATCGCTAACACACAACAGCATTGATTCAAGGAAAAAGGTGGCGATAGCACAGTTCGACAGATATATGAAATAGCATCCCAAATTGGGTCCTACCTTTGTTGATCTTCCATCAGAATGTTGTACAAGGGGTCCTTTGTCCAGAACCGTCTTTGTTTGGATTCAGAACGACGTCTTTCCCTCTTGAATTAGCAAGCACACTGGCCATGCGGCGCTAAGCTCTCCTTCGTGAACAAAGTCAAACAACGCAACACGCCTAACGTCCCGAATAAATTTCAATAATATAATAAAACTATATTGAAAAAACATACTTTAGGATGATATTGTGACATGTATCAAATAAAATCTAAGCCGGAGATTGTATTCGCCCATAACGACAGCTTTCCAGAAGGCGATTCCAGGTCCAACTTCGCGCTTTCGAAAAAAAATAAATGGCGGACCCCTCACTCCAAGATGATGTATTCCACCTCAGAACAAGATAATCAACTCATTTCTGCTCTCACTTCCTCTTGACATCTAGGGGAAGGTGTATGATGTGTATGTATACTCCTAAGTGTCATGCCCACTTATAGGCAAGCTCTTGAACAGAGACCTCGCGTTCAGAAATCTCACTTCCGGATAGGAAGTGGGCTGCAGAATGAGTTCTGTTTCACTTATAGAAATAATTCAAACGGTTTTAGAAACTAGAGAGTGTTTTCTATCCAATAGTAATAATAATATGCATATTGTACGAGCAAGAATTGAGTACGAGGCCGTTTGAAATGGGCACCTTTTTCCAGGTTACTCAATACTGCCCCCGCAGCCATAAGAAGTTAAAATGATAACATTACTGGAAAGGGGCACAATCTAAGGCGATACAGCTATTATCAATGTCATTGATCCAGTAACGACACTAGGATAATTTGACATGGGAGGAAATGGAGCCGATTTTGGGGTTGGACAATCCTTGCAAGAATTAAGGACAATGGAGTCTAAAGGGTAATAAATAAAAAATACTCCTTGCCAACTCAGAGAGTTGGGTGTTTTAATCTCGTGAGAGATTTATGTCATCTTATTCTGAAATAGATTGGTAAAGGGAACTGGCCTGGCCATTATTGTTTGTTTTTTGCCATATGGTTTGCAAATACCCACTCACAACACATTTGTTCTGAATATTTATTAGTGGTGTTAACATGTATTTGACTTGTTGAGTGGAATATTTCCTTTGGGTTAGTGGGTTTTCACGGGTTAATGCCGAGGTTTCTTAAAGGGGCATGACACATGACATTTGTGGAGTTTTACTTGAACACATTCTTTTGATAAGAAATGTACTGTAAACTTACTGTAAACCTGGGATACGAAATGTATGTAATGTTTGACTGTTTTTCACTAAATAGTCTAATATAGTAAGAAAGACTTATTTGAAGGGTTTGTGTGACCTCTGACCTCTGTCCTGACTTTGCAGTGTGGTTTGATCACCCTCACCGGAAAGCCATTTGGATGATGAATGTAAGGTCATTTGTAATACTGATTTGAAGGTAATTTGTATTACAGATAATTATGATGAAGTTTATGGTTCATAGCCCTATTTGTGATTCGGACCAACGGGGAGAAGGAGAGGGCGTTGCATTTGAACAAGGGTAGGCTGTCTTAAGTCTATTTTCCTATGACTGTATGTGTACAGTTTTTTTTCTTTATGGAGTTAGTAGTAGTGAATCTAATTAGATTTTGTCATTTGAAATTGTTTTGTTTTATTTTTAACCAGTAGTGGTGTTTTTTGTGTGTGTTTTTTTACACATTACTCACATTGTGAGTAGATCCAGGTAAGAAGGTTAATACTATAAATATGAATAATTATACTGTATGTTAATATAAATGTACATTCTGCCAGTGTCGATGTGTGCTAGGTTGAGGGATTTAACTTTGAGTGCCAAGACCAATGTGATTCACTGGAGCATTGTTATTCTAATTTTGGGTTGGATTATTAATTGGGGATTTGATTATGTTTTGGAAACTGAATGATTTTTTTGAAAACTGACCAATTAATTTGAGTGAAGCAATGTATTATGGGTTGATTGATGTTATGCTAATTGTGACATGGCTAGAGAAGTTGTGTACTAAAGATGTTGAAACTGTTCTCAGCATGTCCTGGGGAATGGAGAGGGGGAACTATGATCCTGAGAGTGAAACTGATCCTCATATATTTGACCTACAGTGTGGAGAACAAGTATTTGATACACTGCCGATTTTGCTAATTAATTACTTAAAAATCATACAATGTGATTTTCTGGATTTTTGTTTTAGATTTCGTCTCACACAGTTGAAGTGTACCTATGATAAAAATTACAGACCTCTACATGCTTTGTAAGTAGCAAAACCTGCAAAATCGGCAGTGTATCAAATACTTGTTCTCCCCACTGTATATCCATTACCAAATAAAATGTTGAGTTTAATCACAGAGTTCAAGTAACAGACACATCTCCACATCAACTGTTCAGAGGAGGCTGCGTGAAATCAGGTCTTCGTGGTCGAATTGCTGCAAAGAAACCACTACTTAAGGATACCAATAAGAAGAAGAGACTTGCTTGGGCCAAGAAACACAATAATGGACATTAGACCGGTGGAAATCGGTCCTTTGATCTGATTAGTCCAAATTTGAGATGTTTGGTTCCAACCACTGTGTCTTTGTGAGACGCAGAGTAGGTGAACAGATGATCTCCGCATGTGTGGTTCCCACCATGAAGCATGGAGGAGGAGGTGTGATGGTGTCGGGGTGCTTTACTGGTGACACTGTCAGTGATTTATTTAGAATTCAAGGAACAGTTAACCAGCATGGCTACCACAGCATTCTGCAGCGATACACCATTCACTTAGTGGGACTATCATTTGTTTTTCAACAGGACAATGAACCAACACACCTCCAGGCTGTGTAAGGGCTATTTGACCAAGAAGGAGAGTGATGAGTGCTGCATCAGATGACCTGGCCTCCACAATCACCCGACCTCAACCCAATTGAGATGGTTTGGGAAGAGTTGGACCGCAGAGTGAAGGAAAAGCAGCCAACAAGTGCTCAGCATATGTGGGAACTCCTTCAAGACTGTTGGAAAAGCATTCCAGGTGAAGCTGGTTGAGAGAATGCCAAGAGTGTGCAAAGCTGTTATCAAGGCGAAGGGTGGCTATTTTGAAGAATCTAAAATATATTTTGATTTATTTAACACTTTTTTGGTTACTACATGATTACATGTGTTATTTTATAGTTTTGATGTCTTGATACACCTTAGCCAAATACATTTAAACTCAGTTTTTCACAATTCCTGATATTTAATCCTCGTAATAATTCCCTGTCTTAGGCCAGTTAGGATCACCACTTTATTTTAAGAATGTGAAATGTCAGAATAATAGTAGAGAGAATGATTTATGTCAGCTTTTATTTTTTTCCATCACATTCCCAGTGGCTCAGAAGTTTACATACACTCAATTAGTATTCGGTAGCATTGCCTTTAAATTGTTTAACTTGGGTCAAACGTTTCACCCATTCCTCCTGACAGAGCTGGTGTAACTGAATCAGGTTTGTAGGTCTCCTTGCCCACACACCTTTTTTCAGTTCTGCCCACAAATTTTATATAGGATTAAGGTCAGGGCTTTGTGATGGCCACTCCAATACCTTGACTTTGTTGTCCTTAAACCATTTCGCCATAACTTTGGAAGTATGCCTGGGGTCATTGTCCATTTGGAAGACCCATTTGTGACCAAGCTTTAACTTCTTGACTGATGTCTTGAGATGTTGCTTCAATATATCCACATCATTTTATTTTCTCATGAAGCCATCTATTTTGTGAAGTGCACCAGTCCCTCCTGCAGAAAAGCATCCCCACAACATGATGCTGCCACCCCCGTGCATCACGGTTGGGATGGTGTTCTTCGGCTTGCAAGCCTCCCCCTTTTTCCTCCAAACATAACGATGGTCACTATGGCCAAACAGTTCTATTTTTCTTTCATCAGACCAGAGGACATTTCTCCAAATAGTACGATCTTTGTCCCCATGTGCAGTTGCAAACCCTAGTCTGTCCTTTGCTGTTGTTCTGGGATTGATTTGCACTTTTCGCACCAAACAGAATGCGTCTCCTTCCTGAGCGGTATGACGGCTGCGTGGTCCCATGGTGTTTATACTTGCATACTATTGTTTGTACAGATGAACGTGGTACCTTCAAGCGTTTGGAAATTGCTCCCAAGGATGAACCAGACTTCTGGAGGTCTACAATTTTTTTCTGAGGTTTTGGTTGATTTCTATTGACTTTCTCATGGTGTCAAGCAAAGAGGCACTGAGTTTGAAGTTAGGCCTTGAAATACATCCACAGGTACACCTCCAATTGACTAAAATGATGTCAATTAGCCTATCAAAAGCTTCTAAAGCCATGACATAATTTTCTGTATTTTTCCAAGCTGTTTAAAGGCACAGTCCACTTAGTGTATGTAATCTTCTGTCCCACTTGAATTGTGAAACAATGAATTATAAGTGAAATAATCTGTCTGTAAACAATTGTTGGAAAAATTACTTGTGTCTTGCACAAAGTAGATGTCCTAACCGACTTGCCAAAACCATAGTTTGTTAACAAGAAATGTGTGGAGTGGTTTAAAAAACGAGTTTTAATGACTCCAACCTAAGTGTATGTCAACTTCCGACTTCAACTGTATCATACTAAATGAAGTGCCACCAATTTACATACAGAATAATACGAATTACCCGGAGACCATGTTGCCCTCACCCACCACCACTTACAGCGTGCATATCCAGTGTGTCCACACTCAAGTCGAAGGATGTGAGGTTCATGGTTTGGAACACCTCCATGAGCGTCTGTCCCTTGCCTCTCTCCACATGCACTATCTCCCCTGGATACTTCTTCATGGCCCTCTTGATGAACCTCAGCAGGTGTTTCTGGTTCATACAAGACGCGGCGTGGATATGGGTATCCACCTGGGTTTACAAGGAATCACAGACATAGAAGATGGATTAGGGCACTTTTTCATGATGCAACCGATACAACCAGAGGATGGGCACCCTGCTCTGAGGAGAGTGGTTCTATTCAAGGTTTCTTTCTTCCTGCTCTGAGGAGAGTGGTTCTATTCAAGGTTTCTTCCTTTCTGCTCTGAGGAGAGTGGTTCCCATTCGAGGTTTCTTAATTCCTGCTCTGAGAAAGGTGGTTCCATTCAAGGTTTCTTCCTTCCTGCTCTGAGGAGAGTGGTTCTATTCAAGGTTTCTTCCTTCCTGCTCTGAGGAGAGTGGTTCCATTCAAGGTTTCTTAATTCCTGCTCTGAGGAGAGTGGTTCCATTCAAGGTTTCTTCCTTCCTGCTCTGTGGTGAGTGGTTCCATTCAAGGTTTCTTAATTCCTGCTCTGAGGAGAGTGGTTCCATTCAAGGTTTCTTCTTTCCTGCTCTGATTAATATTCCCCAGGAGCATACAGTACCATCAGAGACAAAGCTAACCTCAGAGACTAACCTAACCTCAGAGACTCACCTCAGAGACTCACCTCAGAGACTAACCTCAGAGACTCACCTCAGAGACTCACCTAACCTCAGAGACTAACCTCAGAGTCTAACCTCAGAGTCTAACCTCAGAGTCTAACCTCAGAGACTAACCTCAGAGACTAACCTCAGAGACTAACCTCAGAGACTAACCTCAGAGACTAACCTCAGAGACTAACCTCAGAGTCTAACCTCAGAGTCTAACCTCAGATACTAACCTCAGAGACTAACCTCAGAGACTAACCTCAGAGACTAACCTCAGAGACTAACCTCAGAGACTAACATCAGAGACTAACCTCAGAGACTAACCTCAGAGTCTAACCTCAGAGTCTAACCTCAGAGACTCACCTCAGAGACTAACCTCAGAGTCTAACCTCAGAGACTAACCTCAGAGTCTAACCTCAGAGACTAACCTCAGAGACTAACCTCAGAGACTAACCTCAGAGACTAACCTCAGAGACTCACATCAGAGACTAACCTAACCTCAGAGACTAACCTCAGAGACTAACCTCAGAGACTAACCTCAGAGACTAACCTCAGAGACTAACCTCAGAGACTAACCTAACCTCAGAGACTAACCTCAGAGACTAACCTCAGAGTCTAACCTCAGAGTCTAACCTCAGAGACTAACCTCAGAGACTAACCTCAGAGACTAACCTAACCTCAGAGACTCACCTCAGAGACTCACCTCAGAGACTAACCTCAGAGACTAACCTCAGAGACTAACCTCAGAGACTAACCTCAGAGACTAACCTCAGAGACTAACCTCAGAGACTAACCTCAGAGTCTAACCTCAGAGACTAACCTAACCTCAGAGACTAACCTCAGAGACTCACCTCAGAGACTCACATCAGAGACTCACATCAGAGACTAACCTAACCTCAGAGACTAACCTCAGAGACTAACCTCAGAGACTAACCTCAGAGACTAACCTCAGAGACTAACCTAACCTCAGAGACTAACCTCAGAGACTCACCTCAGAGACTCACATCAGAGACTCACATCAGAGACTCACATCAGAGACTAACCTCAGAGACTAACCTCAGAGACTAACATCAGAGTCTAACCTCAGAGACTAACCTAACCTCAGAGACTAACCTCAGAGTCTAACCTCAGAGACTAACCTAACCTCAGAGACTAACCTCAGAGACTAACCTCAGAGTCTAACCTCAGAGACTAACCTCAGAGACTAACCTCAGAGACTAACCTCAGAGACTCACCTCAGAGACTCACCTCAGAGACTAACCTAACCTCAGAGACTAACCTCAGAGACTAACCTCAGAGACTAACCTAACCTCAGAGACTAACCTCAGAGTCTAACCTCAGAGTCTAACCTCAGAGTCTAACCTCAGAGACTAACCTAACCTCAGAGACTAACCTCAGAGTCTAACCTCAGAGTCTAACCTCAGAGTCTAACCTCAGAGACTAACCTAACCTCAGAGACTCACATCAGAGACTCACCTCAGAGACTAACCTCAGAGTCTAACCTCAGAGACTAACCTAACCTCAGAGACTAACCTCAGAGTCTAACCTCAGAGTCTAACCTCAGAGTCTAACCTCAGAGACTAACCTAACCTCAGAGACTAACCTCAGAGTCTAACCTCAGAGACTCACCTCAGAGACTAACCTCAGAGACTAACCTCAGAGACTAACCTAACCTCATAGTCTAACCTCAGAGTCTAACCTCAGAGTCTAACCTCAGAGTCTAACCTCAGAGTCTAACCTCAGAGACTAACCTCAGAGTCTAACCTCAGAGTCTAACCTCAGAGACTAACCTCAGAGACTAACCTCAGAGTCTAACCTCAGAGTCTAACCTCAGAGTCTAACCTCAGAGTCTAACCTCAGAGACTAACCTCAGAGTCTAACCTCAGAGTCTAACCTCAGAGACTAACCTCAGAGTCTAACCTCAGAGTCTAACCTCAGAGACTAACCTCAGAGACTAACCTCAGAGACTAACCTCAGAGACTAACCTCAGAGTCTAACCTCAGAGTCTAACCTCAGAGACTAACCTCAGAGTCTAACCTCAGAGTCTAACCTCAGAGACTAACCTCAGAGACTAACCTCAGAGACTAACCTAACCTCAGAGACTAACCTAACCTCAGAGACTAAGCTAACCTCAGAGACTAACCTAACCTCAGAGACTAAGCTAACCTCAGAGACTAACCTAACCTCAGAGACTAAGCTAACCTCAGAGACTAACCTAACCTCAGAGACTAAGCTAACCTCAGAGACTAAGAGACTAAGCTAACCTCAGAGACTAAGAGACTAAGCTAACCTCAGAGACTAACCTAACCTCAGAGACTAACCTAACCTCAGAGACTAACCTAACCTCTGAGACTAACCTAACCTCAGAGACTAAGCTAACCTCAGAGACTAAGAGACTAACCTAACCTCAGAGACTAAGAGACTAAGCTAACCTCAGAGACTAACCTAACCTCAGAGACTAACCTAACCTCAGAGACTAACCTAACCTCTGAGACTAACCTAACCTCAGAGACTAAGCTAACCTCAGAGACTAACCTAACCTCAGAGACTAAGAGACTAACCTAACCTCAGAGACTAACCTAACCTCAGAGACTAAGAGACTAAGCTAACCTCAGAGACTAACCTAACCTCAGAGACTAACCTAACCTCAGAGACTAACCTAACCTCTGAGACTAACCTAACCTCAGAGACTAAGCTAACCTCAGAGACTAACCTAACCTCAGAGACTAAGAGACTAACCTAACCTCAGAGACTAACCTAACCTCAGAGACTAAGCTAACCTCAGAGACTAAGAGACTAACCTAACCTCAGAGACTAACCTAACCTCAGAGACTAAGAGACTAACCTAACCTCAGAGACTAACCTAACCTCAGAGACTAAGCTAACCTCAGAGACTAAGAGACTAACCTAACCTCAGAGACTAACCTAACCTCAGAGACTAAGAGACTAACCTAACATCAGAGACTAAACTAACCTCAGAGACTAAGCTAACCTCAGAGACTAAACTAACCTCAGAGACTAAGCTAACCTCAGAGACTAAGCTAACCTCAGAGACTAACCTAACCTCAGAGACTAAACTAACCTCAGAGACTAAGCTAACCTCAGAGACTAAGCTAACCTCAGAGACTAAGCTAACCTCAGAGACTAACCTAACCTCAGAGACTAAGAGACTAACCTAACCTCAGAGACTAAACTAACCTCAGAGACTAAGCTAACCTCAGAGACTAAGCTAACCTCAGAGACTAACCTAACCTCAGAGACTAAACTAACCTCAGAGACTAAGCTAACCTCAGAGACTAAGCTAACCTCAGAGACTAACCTAACCTCAGAGACTAAGCTAACCTCAGAGACTAACCTAACCTCAGAGACTAACCTAACCTCAGAGACTAACCTAACCTCAGAGACTAACCTAACCTCAGAGACTAAGCTAACCTCAGAGACTAACCTAACCTCAGAGACTAAGCTAACCTCAGAGACTAACCTAACCTCAGAGACTAACCTAACCTCAGAGACTAACCTAACCTCAGAGACTAACCTAACCTCAGAGACTAAGAGACTAAGCTAACCTCAGAGACTAACCAAACCTCAGAGACTAACCTAACCTCAGAGACTAACCTAACCTCAGAGACTAAGCTAACCTCAGAGACTAACCTAACCTCAGAGACTAACCTAACCTCAGAGACTAAGCTAACCTCAGAGACTAAGAGACTAAGCTAACCTCAGAGACTAACCAAACCTCAGAGACTAACCTAACCTCAGAGACTAACCTAACCTCAGAGACTAAGCTAACCTCAGAGACTAACCTAACCTCAGAGACTAACCTAACCTCAGAGACTAACCTAACCTCAGAGACTAACCTAACCTCAGAGACTAACCTAACCTCAGAGACTAACCTAACCTCAGAGACTAACCTAACCTCAGAGACTAACCTAACCTCAGAGACTAAGCTAACCTCTGAGACTAACCAAACCTCAGAGACTAACCTAACCTCAGAGACTAACCTAACCTCAGAGACTAACCTAACCTCAGAGACTAACCTAACCTCAGAGACTAAGCTAACCTCTGAGACTAACCAAACCTCAGAGACTAACCTAACCTCAGAGACTAAGAGACTAAGCTAACCTCAGAGACTAAGCTAACCTCAGAGACTAACCTAACCTCAGAGACTAACCTAACCTCAGAGACTAACCTAACCTCAGAGACTAACCTAACCTCAGAGACTAACCTAACCTCAGAGACTAACCTAACCTCAGAGACTAACCTAACCTCAGAGACTAACCTAACCTCTGAGACTAACCAAACCTCAGAGACTAACCTAACCTCAGAGACTAACCTAACCTCAGAGACTAACCTAACCTCAGAGACTAACCTCAGAGACTAACCTCAGAGTCTAACCTCAGAGACTAACCTCAGAGACTAACCTCAGAGACTAACCTCAGAGACTAACCTCAGAGACTCACCTCAGAGACTCACCTCAGAGACTAACCTAACCTCAGAGACTAACCTCAGAGACTAACCTCAGAGACTAACCTAACCTCAGAGACTAACCTCAGAGTCTAACCTCAGAGTCTAACCTCAGAGTCTAACCTCAGAGACTAACCTAACCTCAGAGACTAACCTCAGAGTCTAACCTCAGAGTCTAACCTCAGAGTCTAACCTCAGAGACTAACCTAACCTCAGAGACTCACATCAGAGACTCACCTCAGAGACTAACCTCAGAGACTAACCTCAGAGTCTAACCTCAGAGACTAACCTAACCTCAGAGACTAACCTCAGAGTCTAACCTCAGAGTCTAACCTCAGAGTCTAACCTCAGAGACTAACCTAACCTCAGAGACTAACCTCAGAGTCTAACCTCAGAGACTCACCTCAGAGACTAACCTCAGAGACTAACCTCAGAGACTAACCTAACCTCATAGTCTAACCTCAGAGTCTAACCTCAGAGTCTAACCTCAGAGTCTAACCTCAGAGTCTAACCTCAGAGACTAACCTCAGAGTCTAACCTCAGAGTCTAACCTCAGAGACTAACCTCAGAGACTAACCTCAGAGTCTAACCTCAGAGTCTAACCTCAGAGTCTAACCTCAGAGTCTAACCTCAGAGACTAACCTCAGAGTCTAACCTCAGAGTCTAACCTCAGAGACTAACCTCAGAGTCTAACCTCAGAGTCTAACCTCAGAGACTAACCTCAGAGACTAACCTCAGAGACTAACCTCAGAGACTAACCTCAGAGACTAACCTCAGAGTCTAACCTCAGAGTCTAACCTCAGAGACTAACCTCAGAGTCTAACCTCAGAGTCTAACCTCAGAGACTAACCTCAGAGACTAACCTCAGAGACTAACCTAACCTCAGAGACTAACCTAACCTCAGAGACTAAGCTAACCTCAGAGACTAACCTAACCTCAGAGACTAAGCTAACCTCAGAGACTAACCTAACCTCAGAGACTAAGCTAACCTCAGAGACTAACCTAACCTCAGAGACTAAGCTAACCTCAGAGACTAAGAGACTAAGCTAACCTCAGAGACTAAGAGACTAAGCTAACCTCAGAGACTAACCTAACCTCAGAGACTAACCTAACCTCAGAGACTAACCTAACCTCTGAGACTAACCTAACCTCAGAGACTAAGCTAACCTCAGAGACTAAGAGACTAACCTAACCTCAGAGACTAAGAGACTAAGCTAACCTCAGAGACTAACCTAACCTCAGAGACTAACCTAACCTCAGAGACTAACCTAACCTCTGAGACTAACCTAACCTCAGAGACTAAGCTAACCTCAGAGACTAACCTAACCTCAGAGACTAAGAGACTAACCTAACCTCAGAGACTAACCT
The DNA here is from genome assembly GCF_045679555.1 of Salvelinus alpinus. NCBI lineage: Eukaryota > Metazoa > Chordata > Actinopteri > Salmoniformes > Salmonidae > Salvelinus > Salvelinus alpinus. Next base: position 40,409,925 of record NC_092113.1, on the reverse strand, counting down.
AACCTCAGAGACTAAGAGACTAAGCTAACCTCAGAGACTAACCTAACCTCAGAGACTAACCTAACCTCAGAGACTAACCTAACCTCTGAGACTAACCTAACCTCAGAGACTAAGCTAACCTCAGAGACTAACCTAACCTCAGAGACTAAGAGACTAACCTAACCTCAGAGACTAACCTAACCTCAGAGACTAAGCTAACCTCAGAGACTAAGAGACTAACCTAACCTCAGAGACTAACCTAACCTCAGAGACTAAGAGACTAACCTAACCTCAGAGACTAACCTAACCTCAGAGACTAAGCTAACCTCAGAGACTAAGAGACTAACCTAACCTCAGAGACTAACCTAACCTCAGAGACTAAGAGACTAACCTAACCTCAGAGACTAAACTAACCTCAGAGACTAAGCTAACCTCAGAGACTAAACTAACCTCAGAGACTAAGCTAACCTCAGAGACTAAGCTAACCTCAGAGACTAACCTAACCTCAGAGACTAAACTAACCTCAGAGACTAAGCTAACCTCAGAGACTAAGCTAACCTCAGAGACTAAGCTAACCTCAGAGACTAACCTAACCTCAGAGACTAAGAGACTAACCTAACCTCAGAGACTAAACTAACCTCAGAGACTAAGCTAACCTCAGAGACTAAGCTAACCTCAGAGACTAACCTAACCTCAGAGACTAAACTAACCTCAGAGACTAAGCTAACCTCAGAGACTAAGCTAACCTCAGAGACTAACCTAACCTCAGAGACTAAGCTAACCTCAGAGACTAACCTAACCTCAGAGACTAACCTAACCTCAGAGACTAACCTAACCTCAGAGACTAACCTAACCTCAGAGACTAAGCTAACCTCAGAGACTAACCTAACCTCAGAGACTAAGCTAACCTCAGAGACTAACCTAACCTCAGAGACTAACCTAACCTCAGAGACTAACCTAACCTCAGAGACTAACCTAACCTCAGAGACTAAGAGACTAAGCTAACCTCAGAGACTAACCAAACCTCAGAGACTAACCTAACCTCAGAGACTAACCTAACCTCAGAGACTAAGCTAACCTCAGAGACTAACCTAACCTCAGAGACTAACCTAACCTCAGAGACTAAGCTAACCTCAGAGACTAAGAGACTAAGCTAACCTCAGAGACTAACCAAACCTCAGAGACTAACCTAACCTCAGAGACTAACCTAACCTCAGAGACTAAGCTAACCTCAGAGACTAACCTAACCTCAGAGACTAACCTAACCTCAGAGACTAACCTAACCTCAGAGACTAACCTAACCTCAGAGACTAACCTAACCTCAGAGACTAACCTAACCTCAGAGACTAACCTAACCTCAGAGACTAACCTAACCTCAGAGACTAAGCTAACCTCTGAGACTAACCAAACCTCAGAGACTAACCTAACCTCAGAGACTAACCTAACCTCAGAGACTAACCTAACCTCAGAGACTAACCTAACCTCAGAGACTAAGCTAACCTCTGAGACTAACCAAACCTCAGAGACTAACCTAACCTCAGAGACTAAGAGACTAAGCTAACCTCAGAGACTAAGCTAACCTCAGAGACTAACCTAACCTCAGAGACTAACCTAACCTCAGAGACTAACCTAACCTCAGAGACTAACCTAACCTCAGAGACTAACCTAACCTCAGAGACTAACCTAACCTCAGAGACTAAGCTAACCTCTGAGACTAACCAAACCTCAGAGACTAACCTAACCTCAGAGACTAACCTAACCTCAGAGACTAACCTAACCTCAGAGACTAACCTCAGAGACTAACCTCAGAGTCTAACCTCAGAGACTAACCTCAGAGACTAACCTCAGAGTCTAACCTCAGAGTCTAACCTCAGAGTCTAACCTCAGAGACTAACCTAACCTCAGAGACTAACCTCAGAGTCTAACCTCAGAGTCTAACCTCAGAGTCTAACCTCAGAGACTAACCTAACCTCAGAGACTCACATCAGAGACTCACCTCAGAGACTAACCTCAGAGACTAACCTCAGAGTCTAACCTCAGAGACTAACCTAACCTCAGAGACTAACCTCAGAGTCTAACCTCAGAGTCTAACCTCAGAGTCTAACCTCAGAGACTAACCTAACCTCAGAGACTAACCTCAGAGTCTAACCTCAGAGACTCACCTCAGAGACTAACCTCAGAGACTAACCTCAGAGTCTAACCTCAGAGTCTAACCTCAGAGTCTAACCTCAGAGTCTAACCTCAGAGACTAACCTCAGAGTCTAACCTCAGAGTCTAACCTCAGAGACTAACCTCAGAGACTAACCTCAGAGTCTAACCTCAGAGTCTAACCTCAGAGTCTAACCTCAGAGTCTAACCTCAGAGACTAACCTCAGAGTCTAACCTCAGAGTCTAACCTCAGAGACTAACCTCAGAGTCTAACCTCAGAGTCTAACCTCAGAGACTAACCTCAGAGACTAACCTCAGAGACTAACCTCAGAGACTAACCTCAGAGTCTAACCTCAGAGTCTAACCTCAGAGACTAACCTCAGAGTCTAACCTCAGAGTCTAACCTCAGAGACTAACCTCAGAGACTAACCTCAGAGACTAACCTAACCTCAGAGACTAACCTAACCTCAGAGACTAAGCTAACCTCAGAGACTAACCTAACCTCAGAGACTAAGCTAACCTCAGAGACTAACCTAACCTCAGAGACTAAGCTAACCTCAGAGACTAACCTAACCTCAGAGACTAAGCTAACCTCAGAGACTAAGAGACTAAGCTAACCTCAGAGACTAAGAGACTAAGCTAACCTCAGAGACTAACCTAACCTCAGAGACTAACCTAACCTCAGAGACTAACCTAACCTCTGAGACTAACCTAACCTCAGAGACTAAGCTAACCTCAGAGACTAAGAGACTAACCTAACCTCAGAGACTAAGAGACTAAGCTAACCTCAGAGACTAACCTAACCTCAGAGACTAACCTAACCTCAGAGACTAACCTAACCTCTGAGACTAACCTAACCTCAGAGACTAAGCTAACCTCAGAGACTAACCTAACCTCAGAGACTAAGAGACTAACCTAACCTCAGAGACTAACCTAACCTCAGAGACTAAGAGACTAAGCTAACCTCAGAGACTAACCTAACCTCAGAGACTAACCTAACCTCAGAGACTAACCTAACCTCTGAGACTAACCTAACCTCAGAGACTAAGCTAACCTCAGAGACTAACCTAACCTCAGAGACTAAGAGACTAACCTAACCTCAGAGACTAACCTAACCTCAGAGACTAAGCTAACCTCAGAGACTAAGAGACTAACCTAACCTCAGAGACTAACCTAACCTCAGAGACTAAGAGACTAACCTAACCTCAGAGACTAACCTAACCTCAGAGACTAAGCTAACCTCAGAGACTAAGAGACTAACCTAACCTCAGAGACTAACCTAACCTCAGAGACTAAGAGACTAACCTAACCTCAGAGACTAAACTAACCTCAGAGACTAAGCTAACCTCAGAGACTAAACTAACCTCAGAGACTAAGCTAACCTCAGAGACTAAGCTAACCTCAGAGACTAACCTAACCTCAGAGACTAAACTAACCTCAGAGACTAAGCTAACCTCAGAGACTAAGCTAACCTCAGAGACTAAGCTAACCTCAGAGACTAACCTAACCTCAGAGACTAAGAGACTAACCTAACCTCAGAGACTAAACTAACCTCAGAGACTAAGCTAACCTCAGAGACTAAGCTAACCTCAGAGACTAACCTAACCTCAGAGACTAAACTAACCTCAGAGACTAAGCTAACCTCAGAGACTAAGCTAACCTCAGAGACTAACCTAACCTCAGAGACTAAGCTAACCTCAGAGACTAACCTAACCTCAGAGACTAACCTAACCTCAGAGACTAACCTAACCTCAGAGACTAACCTAACCTCAGAGACTAAGCTAACCTCAGAGACTAACCTAACCTCAGAGACTAAGCTAACCTCAGAGACTAACCTAACCTCAGAGACTAACCTAACCTCAGAGACTAACCTAACCTCAGAGACTAACCTAACCTCGGAGACTAAGAGACTAAGCTAACCTCAGAGACTAACCAAACCTCAGAGACTAACCTAACCTCAGAGACTAACCTAACCTCAGAGACTAAGCTAACCTCAGAGACTAACCTAACCTCAGAGACTAACCTAACCTCAGAGACTAAGCTAACCTCAGAGACTAAGAGACTAAGCTAACCTCAGAGACTAACCAAACCTCAGAGACTAACCTAACCTCAGAGACTAACCTAACCTCAGAGACTAAGCTAACCTCAGAGACTAACCTAACCTCAGAGACTAACCTAACCTCAGAGACTAACCTAACCTCAGAGACTAACCTAACCTCAGAGACTAACCTAACCTCAGAGACTAACCTAACCTCAGAGACTAACCTAACCTCAGAGACTAACCTAACCTCAGAGACTAAGCTAACCTCTGAGACTAACCAAACCTCAGAGACTAACCTAACCTCAGAGACTAACCTAACCTCAGAGACTAACCTAACCTCAGAGACTAACCTAACCTCAGAGACTAAGCTAACCTCTGAGACTAACCAAACCTCAGAGACTAACCTAACCTCAGAGACTAAGAGACTAAGCTAACCTCAGAGACTAAGCTAACCTCAGAGACTAACCTAACCTCAGAGACTAACCTAACCTCAGAGACTAACCTAACCTCAGAGACTAACCTAACCTCAGAGACTAACCTAACCTCAGAGACTAACCTAACCTCAGAGACTAACCTAACCTCAGAGACTAACCTAACCTCTGAGACTAACCAAACCTCAGAGACTAACCTAACCTCAGAGACTAACCTAACCTCAGAGACTAACCTAACCTCAGAGACTAACCTAACCTCAGAGACTAACCTAACCTCAGAGACTAACCTAACCTCAGAGACTAACCTAACCTCAGAGACTAAGCTAACCTCTGAGACTAACCAAACCTCAGAGACTAAGAGACTAAGCTAACCTCAGAGACTAACCTAACCTCAGAGACTAACCTAACCTCAGAGACTAAGAGACTAAGCTAACCTCAGAGACTAACCTAACCTCAGAGACTAACCTAACCTCAGAGACTAAGCTAACCTCAGAGACTAAGCTAACCTCAGAGACTAAGCTAACCTCAGAGACTAACCTAACCTCAGAGACTAACCTAACCTCAGAGACTAAGCTAACCTCAGAGACTAACCTAACCTCAGAGACTAAGCTAACCTCTGAGACTAACCAAACCTCAGAGACTAACCTAACCTCAGAGACTAAGAGACTAAGCTAACCTCAGAGACTAAGCTAACCTCAGAGACTAACCTAACCTCAGAGACTAACCTAACCTCAGAGACTAACCTAACCTCAGAGACTAAGCTAACCTCAGAGACTAACCTAACCTCAGAGACTAAGCTAACCTCTGAGACTAACCAAACCTCAGAGACTAACCTAACCTCAGAGACTAAGAGACTAAGCTAACCTCAGAGACTAAGCTAACCTCAGAGACTAACCTAACCTCAGAGACTAACCTAACCTCAGAGACTAACCTAACCTCAGAGACTAACCTCAGAGACTAACCTCAGAGTCTAACCTCAGAGACTAACCTCAGAGACTAACCTCAGAGTCTAACCTCAGAGTCTAACCTCAGAGTCTAACCTCAGAGACTAACCTAACCTCAGAGACTAACCTCAGAGTCTAACCTCAGAGTCTAACCTCAGAGTCTAACCTCAGAGACTAACCTAACCTCAGAGACTCACATCAGAGACTCACCTCAGAGACTAACCTCAGAGACTAACCTCAGAGTCTAACCTCAGAGACTAACCTAACCTCAGAGACTAACCTCAGAGTCTAACCTCAGAGTCTAACCTCAGAGTCTAACCTCAGAGACTAACCTAACCTCAGAGACTAACCTCAGAGTCTAACCTCAGAGACTCACCTCAGAGACTAACCTCAGAGACTAACCTCAGAGTCTAACCTCAGAGTCTAACCTCAGAGTCTAACCTCAGAGTCTAACCTCAGAGACTAACCTCAGAGTCTAACCTCAGAGTCTAACCTCAGAGACTAACCTCAGAGACTAACCTCAGAGTCTAACCTCAGAGTCTAACCTCAGAGTCTAACCTCAGAGTCTAACCTCAGAGACTAACCTCAGAGTCTAACCTCAGAGTCTAACCTCAGAGACTAACCTCAGAGTCTAACCTCAGAGTCTAACCTCAGAGACTAACCTCAGAGACTAACCTCAGAGACTAACCTCAGAGACTAACCTCAGAGTCTAACCTCAGAGTCTAACCTCAGAGACTAACCTCAGAGTCTAACCTCAGAGTCTAACCTCAGAGACTAACCTCAGAGACTAACCTCAGAGACTAACCTAACCTCAGAGACTAACCTAACCTCAGAGACTAAGCTAACCTCAGAGACTAACCTAACCTCAGAGACTAAGCTAACCTCAGAGACTAACCTAACCTCAGAGACTAAGCTAACCTCAGAGACTAACCTAACCTCAGAGACTAAGCTAACCTCAGAGACTAAGAGACTAAGCTAACCTCAGAGACTAAGAGACTAAGCTAACCTCAGAGACTAACCTAACCTCAGAGACTAACCTAACCTCAGAGACTAACCTAACCTCTGAGACTAACCTAACCTCAGAGACTAAGCTAACCTCAGAGACTAAGAGACTAACCTAACCTCAGAGACTAAGAGACTAAGCTAACCTCAGAGACTAACCTAACCTCAGAGACTAACCTAACCTCAGAGACTAACCTAACCTCTGAGACTAACCTAACCTCAGAGACTAAGCTAACCTCAGAGACTAACCTAACCTCAGAGACTAAGAGACTAACCTAACCTCAGAGACTAACCTAACCTCAGAGACTAAGAGACTAAGCTAACCTCAGAGACTAACCTAACCTCAGAGACTAACCTAACCTCAGAGACTAACCTAACCTCTGAGACTAACCTAACCTCAGAGACTAAGCTAACCTCAGAGACTAACCTAACCTCAGAGACTAAGAGACTAACCTAACCTCAGAGACTAACCTAACCTCAGAGACTAAGCTAACCTCAGAGACTAAGAGACTAACCTAACCTCAGAGACTAACCTAACCTCAGAGACTAAGAGACTAACCTAACCTCAGAGACTAACCTAACCTCAGAGACTAAGCTAACCTCAGAGACTAAGAGACTAACCTAACCTCAGAGACTAACCTAACCTCAGAGACTAAGAGACTAACCTAACCTCAGAGACTAAACTAACCTCAGAGACTAAGCTAACCTCAGAGACTAAACTAACCTCAGAGACTAAGCTAACCTCAGAGACTAAGCTAACCTCAGAGACTAACCTAACCTCAGAGACTAAACTAACCTCAGAGACTAAGCTAACCTCAGAGACTAAGCTAACCTCAGAGACTAAGCTAACCTCAGAGACTAACCTAACCTCAGAGACTAAGAGACTAACCTAACCTCAGAGACTAAACTAACCTCAGAGACTAAGCTAACCTCAGAGACTAAGCTAACCTCAGAGACTAACCTAACCTCAGAGACTAAACTAACCTCAGAGACTAAGCTAACCTCAGAGACTAAGCTAACCTCAGAGACTAACCTAACCTCAGAGACTAAGCTAACCTCAGAGACTAACCTAACCTCAGAGACTAACCTAACCTCAGAGACTAACCTAACCTCAGAGACTAACCTAACCTCAGAGACTAAGCTAACCTCAGAGACTAACCTAACCTCAGAGACTAAGCTAACCTCAGAGACTAACCTAACCTCAGAGACTAACCTAACCTCAGAGACTAACCTAACCTCAGAGACTAACCTAACCTCGGAGACTAAGAGACTAAGCTAACCTCAGAGACTAACCAAACCTCAGAGACTAACCTAACCTCAGAGACTAACCTAACCTCAGAGACTAAGCTAACCTCAGAGACTAACCTAACCTCAGAGACTAACCTAACCTCAGAGACTAAGCTAACCTCAGAGACTAAGAGACTAAGCTAACCTCAGAGACTAACCAAACCTCAGAGACTAACCTAACCTCAGAGACTAACCTAACCTCAGAGACTAAGCTAACCTCAGAGACTAACCTAACCTCAGAGACTAACCTAACCTCAGAGACTAACCTAACCTCAGAGACTAACCTAACCTCAGAGACTAACCTAACCTCAGAGACTAACCTAACCTCAGAGACTAACCTAACCTCAGAGACTAACCTAACCTCAGAGACTAAGCTAACCTCTGAGACTAACCAAACCTCAGAGACTAACCTAACCTCAGAGACTAACCTAACCTCAGAGACTAACCTAACCTCAGAGACTAACCTAACCTCAGAGACTAAGCTAACCTCTGAGACTAACCAAACCTCAGAGACTAACCTAACCTCAGAGACTAAGAGACTAAGCTAACCTCAGAGACTAAGCTAACCTCAGAGACTAACCTAACCTCAGAGACTAACCTAACCTCAGAGACTAACCTAACCTCAGAGACTAACCTAACCTCAGAGACTAACCTAACCTCAGAGACTAACCTAACCTCAGAGACTAACCTAACCTCAGAGACTAACCTAACCTCTGAGACTAACCAAACCTCAGAGACTAACCTAACCTCAGAGACTAACCTAACCTCAGAGACTAACCTAACCTCAGAGACTAACCTAACCTCAGAGACTAACCTAACCTCAGAGACTAACCTAACCTCAGAGACTAACCTAACCTCAGAGACTAAGCTAACCTCTGAGACTAACCAAACCTCAGAGACTAAGAGACTAAGCTAACCTCAGAGACTAACCTAACCTCAGAGACTAACCTAACCTCAGAGACTAAGAGACTAAGCTAACCTCAGAGACTAACCTAACCTCAGAGACTAACCTAACCTCAGAGACTAAGCTAACCTCAGAGACTAAGCTAACCTCAGAGACTAAGCTAACCTCAGAGACTAACCTAACCTCAGAGACTAACCTAACCTCAGAGACTAAGCTAACCTCAGAGACTAACCTAACCTCAGAGACTAAGCTAACCTCTGAGACTAACCAAACCTCAGAGACTAACCTAACCTCAGAGACTAAGAGACTAAGCTAACCTCAGAGACTAAGCTAACCTCAGAGACTAACCTAACCTCAGAGACTAACCTAACCTCAGAGACTAACCTAACCTCAGAGACTAAGCTAACCTCAGAGACTAACCTAACCTCAGAGACTAAGCTAACCTCTGAGACTAACCAAACCTCAGAGACTAACCTAACCTCAGAGACTAAGAGACTAAGCTAACCTCAGAGACTAAGCTAACCTCAGAGACTAACCTAACCTCAGAGACTAACCTAACCTCAGAGACTAACCTAACCTCAGAGACTAACCTAACCTCAGAGACTAAGCTAACCTCAGAGACTAACCTAACCTCAGAGACTAAGCTAACCTCTGAGACTAACCAAACCTCAGAGACTAACCTAACCTCAGAGACTAAGAGACTAAGCTAACCTCAGAGACTAAGCTAACCTCAGAGACTAACCTAACCTCAGAGACTAACCTAACCTCAGAGACTAACCTAACCTCAGAGACTAACCTAACCTCAGAGACTAACCTAACCTCAGAGACTAACCTAACCTCAGAGACTAACCTAACCTCTGAGACTAACCAAACCTCAGAGACTAACCTAACCTCAGAGACTAACCTAACCTCAGAGACTAAGCTAACCTCAGAGACTAAGCTAACCTCAGAGACTAACCTAACCTCAGAGACTAAACTAACCTCAGAGACTAACCTAACCTCAGAGACTAACCTCAGAGACTAACCTAACCTCAGAGACTAACCTAACCTCTGCAATAAGGCTAAATTAATCTGGTATCCAGCCGGTGATAGCAATTGAGCCTGGGGGATGTGGTTAAACCACATTAGACACGGTCAGCGATTAGTGATATGCTCACCTTGCACATGTTGCAGACATTTCAGTGTTACAGGGTTAGGGTTAGGTTTAGGGTTAAGAGGGAGGGACCTTGCATACATTAGAGACGTCTCTTTGAGGGACCTATGTTGCAAACTTCTTGGTGTGACAGGTTTAGGATTAGGGTTAAGTTTAGGGTTAGAGTTAGGGTTACGTGGGACTTACCTTGCGTATGTTGTAGAAGTCTCTATGAGGGACTTTCTTCTGAGCTGCCAGCTCCTTCATCTCATTCAGCAATATGTGCATCTGGAACTTAGAACTCAGGTACTGTAACCGACGGTAGCAGAACGACTTCCTGTGGTGGTGAATAAGCACAGACATTGTGTCAAATAAAATCAAACGTTATGCCTATAGGTCCATAAAAAAATCTCTATAAACTTTACAGTGAAACAATACATGACCAATACTTTACAGTGAAACAATACATGACCAATACTTTACAGTGAAACAATACATGACCAATACTTTACAGTGAAACAATACATGACCAATACTTTACAATGAAACAATACATGACCAATACTTTACAGTGAAACAATACATGACCAATACTTTACAGTGAAACAATACATGACCAATACTTTACAGTGAAACAATACATGGCCAATACTTTACAGAGAAACAATACATGACAAATACTTTACAGTGAAACAATACATGACCAATACTTTACAGTGAAACAATACATGGCCAATACTTTACAGTGAAACAATACATGACCAATACTTTACAGTGAAACAATACATGGCCAATACTTTACAGTGAAACAATACATGGCCAAGACCTTACAGTGAAACAATACATGACCAATACTTTACAGTGAAACAATACATGACCAATACTTTACAGTGAAACAATACATGACCAATACTTTACAGTGAAACAATACATGACCAATACTTTACAGTGAAACAATACATGACCAATACTTTACAGTGAAACAATACATGACCAATATTTTACAGTGAAACAATACATGACCAATACTTTACAGTGAAACAATACATGACCAATACTTTACAGTGAAACAATACATGACCAATACTTTACAGTGAAACAATACATGACCAATACTTTACAGTGAAACAATACATGACCAATACTTTACAGTGAAACAATACATGACCAATACTTTACAGTGAAACAATACATGACCAATACTTTACAGTGAAACAATACATGACCAATACTTTACAGTGAAACAATACATGACCAATACTTTACAGTGAAACAATACATGACCAATACTTTACAGTGAAACAATACATTGCCAATACTTTACAGTGAAACAATACATTGCCAATACTTTACAATGAAACAATACATGACCAATACTTTACCATGAAACAATACATTACCAATATTTTACAATGAAACACATGACCAATACTTTACAGTGAAACAATACATTACCAATACTTTACAATGAAACAATACATGACCAATACATTACCAATACCTTACATTGAAACAATACATACCAATATTTTACAATGAAACAATACATTACCAATACTTTACAGTGAAATAATACATTACCAATACTTTACAATGAAACAATACATGAACAATACTTTACAATGACACATTAAAGACAAAAAACAACAAAGAATAAAAGTGTACAAGAGAACAAAACACAGTACCAAAGTAAATCAATAAAAGACACGGTCTGTCTGTGTACTGTACTCACACAGGTCCGTTGATGATGAGAGCCATCATGACGTTCATGTCATTGATGTAGTCCTGTAGGTCTGGATAAGGAAGCTCCAACTCTGTGCTCCTGACATCACAGTGCATGTTTTAAAGGGACATTATAAGATGATCTACTGTACATGCCAGGGGTCAATTCCAAGAATTCAATTCCCAAATCAATATTATTCCCAACAATTTGACAAATTCCATTTTGAATTCAGTTCCCGCAGGCTTTCAGGCTGATCATGTCACTGTTCAGATAGGCTAGCTATACTGGAAATAAAGGAATACAGGTTGAAATGATTAAAAACAAATCCTACAGTCAATTTTGTATGCTATGTGCATTAAATCCATTAACTGGGAAATACCGTATATTCCAATTAAATTAAATTCCAAAGATTAAAATCTGTTTACAATTTCAATTAAATTCCAATTCAAAAAGTCCAAACAGTCTAATTCCAATTAAATTCCTATTCCATAACTTGAAGATTTTTTAAATAAACATTTAATTCAATGTAAATTCTCCACTTCATATGTGAATTCAATAATCAAATTAGAATTTCAAGTTAAAAATCGGAATTGGCCTTGCTACATGCTGATGACAAGTTTTATAACGTATCACAGAGCAGAATATAATTATTTAAACCTGCAGGTTTTAAGTAAAGTGTTACCAAAGTAATTCAAGTGGTAGAAAGATTTAATGGAAGAAACCAATGTCTCACTTCTCCATTGTGTCCTTATTAGTGTAGATATGGACGACACCGTTTACCATCTTGCAGCCGTAGCCTATATCAGGAGGAATACAGGCAGGGTCCTGGTTCTCGTAGGGGTGAGTGGTGGAGACGGGAGGATGGACCGTCTGGTCTAAATCTAGAATGGAATAGAGTACAATAGAATAAAATCAAATAGAATAGAGTACAATAGAATATAATCAAATAGTATATACTTCAATAGAATATAATCAAATAGAATAGAGTAGAATATAATCAAATAGAATATAATCAAATAGAATAGAGTACAATAGAATAGAATCAAATATAATATAATTCAATAGAATAGAATCAAATAGAATAGAGTTTATAATATATACAGTATAATATATACAGTTTAAGTCGGAAGTTTACATACACCTTAGCAAAATACATTTAAACTCAGTTTTTCACAATTCCTGACATTTAATCCTAGTAAAAATTCCCTGTCTTAGGTAAGTTAGGATCACCACCTTATTTTAAGAATGAGAAATGTCAGAATAATAGTAGAGAGAATGATTTATGTCAGCTTTTATTTCTTTCATCACATTCCCAGTGGGTCAGAAGTTTACATACACTCAATTAGTATTCGGTAGCATTGCCTTTAAATAGATTAACTTGGGTCAAACGTTTCGGGTAGCCTTCCACAAGCTTCCCACAATAAGTTGGGTGAATTTTGGCCCATTCCTCCTGACAGAGCTGGTGTAACTGAGTCAGGTTTGTAGGCCTCCTTGCTCGCACATGCTTTTTCAAGCTTTAACTTCCTGACTGATGTCTTGAGATGTTGCTTCAATATATCCACATACTTTTCCTTCCTCATGATGCCATCTGTTTTGTGAAGTGCACCAGACCCTCCTGCAGCAAAGCACCCCCACAACATGATGCTGCCACCCCGTGCTTCACGGTTGGGATGGTGTTCTTCGGCTTGCAAGCGTCCCCATTTTTCCTCCAAACTTAACGATGGTCATTATGGCCAAAGTTCTATTTTTGTTTCATCAGACCAGAGGACATTTCTCCAAAAAGTACGATTTTTGTCCCCATATGCAGTTGCAAACCCTAGTCTGGCTTTTTTATGGCGGTTTTGGAGCAGTGGCTTCTTCCTTGCTGAGCAGCCTTTCAGGTTATGTCGATGTAGGACTCATTTTACTGTGGATATAGATATTTTTGTACCCGTTTCCTCCAGCATCTTCACAAGGTCTTTTGCTGTTTTTATGGGATTGATTTGCACTTTTCGCACCTAAGTACGTTCATCTGTAGGAGACAGAACGCGTCTCCTTCCTGAGCGATATGATGGCTGCGAGGTTCCATGGTGTTTATACTTGCGTACTATTGTTTGTACAGATGAACGTGGTACCTTCAGGCGTTTGTAAATTGCTCCCAAGGATGAACCAGACTTGTGGAAGTCTACAAATTTTCTTCTGAGGTCTTGGCTGATTTCTTTTGATTTTCCCATGATGTTAAGCAAAGAGGCACTGAGTATGAAGGTAGGCCTTGAAATACATCCACAGGTACACCTCCAATTGACTCAAACTATGTCAATTAGCCTATCAGAATCTTCTAAAGCCATGACATCATTTTCTGGAATTTTCCAAGCTGTTTAAAGGCACAGTCAAATTAGTGTATGTAAACTTCTGACCCACTGGAATTGTGAAACAATTAATTATAAGTGAAATAATCTGTCTGTAAACAATTGTTGTAAAAATTGCTTGTGTCATGCACAAAGTAGATGTCCTACCCGACTTGGCAAAACTATAGTTTGTTAACAAGAAATTTGTGGAGTGGTTGAAAAACGAGTTTTAATGACTACAACCTAAGTGTATGTAAACTTCCGATTTCAACTGTAATACGCATCATGCAACAATTTCAAAGATTTTACTGATTTACAGTTCATAGAAGGAAATACAATTTAATTAATTAATTAGGACCTAATCTATGGATTTCACATGACTGGGCAGGGGTACAGCCATGGGTGGGCATAGGCTCCCCCAATTGGGAGCCAGGTCCACCCACTGGGGAGCCAGGCCCAGCCAATTAGAATTAGTTTCCCCCCACAAAAGGGCTTTATTACAGACAGAAATACTCCTCAGCGCCCCCCCTCCCCCGCCTCAGACGATCCCACAGGTGAAGAAGCGGGATGATGAGGTCCTGGGCTGGCATGGTTACACGTGGTCTGCGGTTGTGACGCCTGTTGGATGTACTGCCAAATTCTCTAAAACGACATTGGAGGCGGCTTATGGTAGAGAAATGAACATAAAATTATCTGGCAACAGCTATGTTGGACATTCCTGCAGTCAGCATGCCAATTGCATGCTCCCTCAAAACTTGAGAGACCTGTGGCATTGTGTTGAATGACAAAACTGTACATTTTAGAGTGGCCTTTTAATGTCCCCAGCACAAGATGCACCTGTGCAATGATCATGTTTTTTAATCATCTTCTTGATATGCCACACCTGTCAGGTGAATGGATTATCTTGGCAAAGGAGAAACGCTCACTAACAGGGATGTAAACAAATTTGTACACAACATTTTAGAGAAATACGTTTTTTTGTGTGTATGGAACATTTCGGGGATCTTTTATTTCAGCTCATGAAACATGGGGACCAACACTTTACATGTTGCTTATATCTATATTTTTGTTCAGTATATAATATAGTTAAAGTGATTAGTCCGTCAGACACAGAACTTCTTCTTCTTCTTGCTGTGCTCCTTATCCCTGCAGATGGGTTGGAATGGGCCAAGCATGTTGCCAATGCCATACCGATGTCGGCACTGCATTTCAATGGGGATAATTCCCCCACTGGTCTGTACACTGCGTGACAGTCTGTGCTGCTAGGTGGTAGAGCTGATGGAGTGTGGAAATTACTTCTATTGATGATTATGAAACTGCTAGTCCTGAAGAGGCATAATGATTGGCTGAGAGCCATTTGAAGTTGTGCTAACAGCAGATTAACCTTTGACAGCGTGTGGTTTCAAATGTTGAATTTCAATGATGAAAATTCTCCCAGTTTACACACAGTCTGTGCTAGGTGTTGTGCGCGTGCCTGTCTGCCTGTCTCTCGGCCTGTGTTTTTCTGTGTGTCTGTCTGCCTGTCTGTATGTGTTTCTCTGTGTGTCTGTCCGCCTGTCTGTCTGCCTGTGTTTCTCTGTGTGTCTGTCTGCCTGTCTGTATGTGTTTCTCTGTGTGTCTGTCCGCCTGTCTGCATTTCAGTCTGTCTGTCTGTGTTTCTCTGTCTGTCTTCTCTACCTGCAGTAACAGAGGTCTCAGGTATCTCCTCATAGATGCCCATATCTAGAGGTCTGTCACTGAGCTCCTCCAGGTAGCTGGCTGTGGTCCGACAGAAGCTCTGCATGGACAGGCCGATGTACTTCTCCCTGATGAACAAGGCCTTCACTACACACTTAGCAGCATCCAGCAGGTCTGTGAAGGGAACCTGGAGAGAGGGGGCGGGGAGAGAGAGGACACAGGTTAGCCATTGGACCTTAGAAGAAAAATAATACTTTTATTTTTACATTGTCATTTCTCAATCATCTTTTTCCTTTTCAACCAACACCCATATGAGCTGCCCCTGGATCAGTGTTAAGAGGTTAGCTAAGTGCCTTGCTCAAAGGCACTACAGCAGGATATGGTATGGAGGTTTTTTTTTGGTGGGGGGATATTTCTGTGACCTACCCCACATTTCTCCTCTCCAGAGATGGCGACCCGCTGGAAATCCTTCTCTCCTTCCCGCTCCATCTCCTTGGGGTACAGGTCCATGAATGACTGGCTCTGCTCCTTCAGGTATCTAACACAAGACGATAGGCCAGGTGTATTCAAATATTACCCCACGAGGTCTGGAGCCCGCTGCATTTCTATTCTACCTGATAATTAATTGCGCTCAACTGGTGTCCCAGGTCTAAATCATTCCCTGATTAGAGGGCTAGAATGGGAAAAAAAACTTTAAAAACTGTGGAATGTCTTCGAGGACCAGAGTTGAATATGAGGGTGATAGGGGAAGAGAAACGGTTCATTGACAAGACTGTGTTAGCCAGCTGAGCTAAAGCCTAGACTGCTAAACTACATGAGAGATAAACTATATGTGACCGACCAGGGTACTCTGCATGCCACAAGACTGTGTTAGCCTGCTGAGCTAAAGCCAATGCATTAGCTAGCATAGCTAATGTGAGTCTCCTTACTTTACTCACTCTAGGTCAGTAGCAAGAGGAGCTAATGTGAGTCTCCTTACTGTACTCACTCTAGGTCAGTAGCTAGAGGAACTAATGCGAGTGTCCTTACTGTACTCACTCTAGGTCAGTAGCTAGAGGAGCTAATGTGAGTCTCCTTACTGTACTCACTCTAGGTCAGTAGCTAGAGGAGCTAATGTGAGTCTCCTTACTGTACTCACTCTAGGTCAGTAGCTAGAGGAGCTAATGTGAGTCTCCTTACTGTACTCACTCTAGGTCAGTAGCAAGAGGAACTAATGCGAGTGTCCTTACTGTACTCACTCTAGGTCAGTAGCTAGAGGAACTAATGCGAGTGTCCTTACTGTACTCACTCTAGGTCAGTAGCTAGAGGAGCTAATGTGAGTCTCCTTACTGTACTCACTCTAGGTCAGTAGCTAGAGGAGCTAATGTGAGTCTCCTTACTGTACTCACTCTAGGTCAGTAGCTAGAGGAGCTAATGTGAGTCTCCTTACTGTACTCACTCTAGGTCTGTAGCTAGCGGAACTAATGTGAGTGTCCTTATTGTACTCACTCTAGGTCAGTAGCTAGAGGAGCTAATGTGAGTCTCCTTACTGTACTCACTCTAGGTCAGTAGCATTAGGAGCTAATGTGAGTCTCCTTACTGTACTCACTCTAGGTCAGTAGCTAGAGGAACTAATGCGAGTGTCCTTACTGTACTCACTCTAGGTCAGTAGCTAGAGGAACTAATGCGAGTGTCCGTACTGTACTCACTCTAGGTCAGTAGCAAGAGGAGCTAATGTGAGTCTCCTTACTGTACTCACTCTAGGTCAGTAGCTAGAGGAACTAATGTGAGTCTCCTTACTGTACTCACTCTAGGTCAGTAGCTAGAGGAGCTAATGTGAGTCTCCTTATTGTACTCACTCTAGGTCAGTAGCTAGAGGAGCTAATGTGAGTCTCCTTACTGTACTCACTCTAGGTCAGTAGCTAGAGGAACTAATGCGAGTGTCCTTACTGTACTCACTCTAGGTCAGTAGCTAGAGGAGCTAATGTGAGTCTCCTTACTGTACTCACTCTAGGTCAGTAGCTAGAGGAGCTAATGTGAGTCTCCTTACTGTACTCACTCTAGGTCAGTAGCTAGAGGAGCTAATGTGAGTCTCCTTATTGTACTCACTCTAGGTCAGTAGCTAGAGGAGCTAATGTGAGTCTCCTTACTGTACTCACTCTAGGTCAGTAGCTAGAGGAACTAATGTGAGTGTCCTTACTGTACTCACTCTAGGTCAGTAGCTAGAGGAGCTAATGTGAGTCTCCTTACTGTACTCACTCTAGGTCAGTAGCTAGAGGAGCTAATGTGAGTCTCCTTACTGTACTCACTCTAGGTCAGTAGCTAAAGGAGCTAATGTGAGTCTCCTTACTGTACTCACTCTAGGTCAGTAGCTAGCGGAACTAATGTGAGTGTCCTTACTGTACTCACTCTAGGTCAGTAGCCAGCAGAGCTAATGTGAGTCTCCTTACTGTACTCACTCTAGGTCAGTAGCGCTGTCAGTCATCATTAACTCCTGTTTGGCTCGCAGAAGGATATTTGGCTCAAACCTGTAGAAGACATAATAAAAAGCTTTTTTAGAGACTTCAACATGATCCCATTGGGATTCATGAGGACTTGTTGCTGACTACTAATTCTCTCTCCCTCTCTCCCTCTCTCTCTCCTTCTCTCCTTCTCTCCCTCTCTCTCCCTCCTCTGCCCTCCCTCTCTCCCCTCCCTCCCTCCCTCCCTCCCTCCCTCCCTCCCTCCCTCCCTCCCTCCCTCCCTCCCTCCCTCCCTCTCTTACTTGACATTCTGGCTGATCTGTCTCTCTAGTCGTTGTCGTCTCTCCTCCAGCTGTTCTATGGGACTGTCTTCAGGGAACTCATAAGGGGCGCTGAGCATATCACGCTCTGCTAAGCTGCGAGAGAACAGCTCCTACATGGAGACACAGAGAGAGTAGCTTGTTTAGAGCTTGTTTGGAAATACGTTGTAAAACGTATTTGTTATTAACGATTTTCAATTCAATTTATCCACCTGTGTGGCTGGAGTTGTATTGTTAAATGATCACAAATTCCATTCTTTCTATCTCACTTACCTCAGCGATCTCCTTGTACTTGCCGTCCATGGAGGTGCGTAGGTCAATTGTCTGTTTCAGCACCACAGGGATCCCTGGCAAAGAATGCTGGGAAGTCAGGAGGTGGCGGGCACCACGGCGGTCAACTAGAGAGAGAGAGAGGAGGGAGAAAGTGGGGGAGGGAGGGAGAGAGAGCGAGAGAGAGGAGAGAGAGGAAGGAGAGAGAGATGGAAGGAAGAAAGATAGAAAGAAAGAAAGAGGAAGAAAGAAAGAAAAGGAGCGAGCGAGAGAGAGGAAGGAGAGAGAGTTAGAGCGTTAGAGAGTGATAAAGAGAGAGCGTTAGAGAGTGATAAAGAGAGAGAGATAAAGAGTGATAAAGAGAGCGAGAGAGAGAGAGAGGAAGGAGATAGCGCGAGAGAGATTGTTATGCCGATCTGCACCGTGCCAAATCAGATGTTTCCAAGATCAGGTTTCTTTCCCCTTTTTACTAAGCTTAGCCTACTCCACAGTTCATAAACCGGAAGGCACAGAAGCCACATAGGCTGAGAATAACAAGCGTTACGACTGCCAGGACAGTATACAGAGCAGAGTCAAAACAGTAACCCAGCCCAGTGCTGGAGGTCTGAACTCAGCCGCTGTTTCTGCCTCCAGACACAACGGACCATTCAGGTGGAGCCTAAAACCCATCAACACTGGCCTTGTTGCCAGCACAGGATTCAATGTCTCCTAAAACCCATCAACAATACACTGACCTTGTTGCCAGCACAGAATTCAATGTCTCCTAAAACCCATCAACAATACACTGACCTTGTTGCCAGCACAGGATTCAATGTCTCCTAAAACCCATCAACAATACACTGGCCTTGTTGCCAGCACAGCATTCAATGTCTCCATGTTGATGAAGCAAATGCAGTTGCAGGAAAAACAAGAACATTCTTACTACAGTTACAAGACCTGGGCCAAGGGTCAAGGGTCAAGGGGCTCATTGAACAGTACAAGCTAGGATGGAAAGATTTCTGATGTAGGAACATGTGAATACAACATGGTTGAAAACAGTTCAGACATCCAGACAGCCAGACAGCCCAACAGCCCAACAGACAGCCCGACAGACAGCCCGACAGACAGACAGACAGGCAGCCAGACAGACCGACAGACAGCCAGACAGACAGCCAGAGAGCCAGCCAGCCAGCCAGTCAGCGGTCCAGACATGCAGACAGCCAGACAGATGGATATGGTACGTGCTTTACCTTCCTGTCCCCCAGAGTGCACTTAGCAATCAGCATCAGTGTCTGTTGGTGCGACGATATTAACTTCTTTGGGACAGGGGGGCAGTATTGAGTAGCTTGGATAAAAAGGTGCCCAGAGTAAACTGCCTGCTACTCGGTCCTAAAAGCTAGAATATGCATATAATTAATAGATTTGGATATAAAAAACACTGAAGTTTCTAAAACTGTTTGAATGATGTCTGTGAGTATAACAGAACTCATATGGCAGGCAAAAACCTGAGAAAAAATCTGAGGTTTGTAGTTTTTCAACTCTTTGCCCATACAAGATACAGTGGAAATGGGGTCATATTGCACTTCCTAAGGCTTCCACTAGATGTCAACAGTCTTTAGAACCTTGTTTGATGCTTCTACTGTGAAGGAGGGGGGAATGGGAGCTGAATGAGTCAGAGGTCTGCCAGAGTGGCATGAGCTGGTAACGCGCGTTCACGTGAGAGGTAGCTTGCGTTCCATTGCAATTATACAGACAAAGGAATTCGCCGGTTGGAACATTATTGAAGATTTACGATCAAAACATCCTAAAGATTGATTCTATACTTAGTTTGACATGTTTCTACGAACTGTAATATGACTTTTCGTCTGAACTTTCGCCTGGACCTGCCCGCGCGTTGTGAGTTTGGATTGTGTACTAAATGCGCGAACAAAAAGGAGGTATTTGGACATAAAATATGGACTTTAACGAACAAATCAAACATTTATTGTGGAACTGGGATTCCTGGGGGTGCGTTCTGCTGAAGATCATCAAAGGTAAGTGAATATTTATAATGCTATTTCTGACTTTGTTGACTCCACAACATGGCAGATATCTGTATGGCTTGTTTGGGCTCTGAGCGCTGTACTCAGATTATTGCATGGTGTGCTTTTTCGGTAAAGCTTTTTTGAAATCTGACACAGCGGTTGCATTAACCCCTTACAGTATTATAGACACTATGTCCTGGGATTTCCTATGATCTTCTATGTAGTAGAACCCTTGACCTTCTAACGACCGTTGTGTAGCTTGTGAGCGTCATAGAGCAAGAAAGGTTACATGTGCGTGTTCGTGAGTCTCAGATCTTCATAGATGGGTCATAATAGTTTTGTAGCTCAAACCGCTCAAACTTTAGACGTTTTGACAGCCTACCGGGGAACAGTGGGTTAACTGCCTTGTTCAGGGGCAGAACGACATACCGTGAGACTCAAGAGATTTAGCCTAATGTCTATGCTTAGGGGTCATGTATAAAAATGCCCAGCTGCCCTTTATTTTGGCTACCATGGCTAGAAGAAGACATCTCAGTGACTTTGAAAGAGAGGCCTCAAAGGAACCTAGGGGGTTTAAAGGGTATGTATATCTCTCAGTCACCAGATCTCAACCCAATTGAACACTTATGAGAGATTCTGGAGCGGAATTACTCATGGAAAAATTGTGTCGTATCCCTCCAATAGAGTTCCAGACACTTGTAGAATCTATGCCAAGGTGCGTTGAATCTGTTCTGGCTCGTGATGACCCCCAACGCCCTATTAAGACACTTCATGTTGGTGTTTCCTTTATTTTGACAGTTACCTGTATGTGTTTTTGTGGAGGGCAGTATGCTTCCAGTGGCAATAATAGCAGCGCTAAGCCTTATGGGCCTGTATGCATCTGATCCCCTAATGGCTGCTATATTTAGATCATCTAATGGTTACGTAACTCCCCATCCACACAATACACACCAAGGAGAAACTAGTCCCCAAGCAGGCACGTTTCACAGGGTGCTACATTTTGTACTTGGCTCTACAGGGTAGCATCCATTATGGCTCTACAGGGTAGATTCCATTATGGCTCTACAGGGTAGCATCCATTATGGCTCTACAGGGTAGTCTCCATTATGGCTCTACAGGGTAGCATCCATTATGGCTCTACAGGGTAGCATCCATTATGGCTCTACAGGGACACAGTTGGAAGAGATACATGGTATCATGACAATAATCTGTACGGATCATAGATTCTGCTTGTACTGTATGAAACCTCAGGTAACCTAATCTCAGATTTACCAATGATTTAGATTTGACCCGGAAACACAACATGTGTAACGGATGTGAAATGGCTAGCTAGTTAGCGGGTACGCGCTAGTAGCATTTCAATCAGTTACGTCACTTGCTCTGAAACCAATATGTAGTGTTGCCCCTTGCTCTGCAAGGGCCGCGGCTTTTGTGGAGCGATGGGTAACGATGCTTCGTGGGTGTCAGTTGTTGATGTGTGCAGAGGGTCCCTGGTTCGCGCCCGTGTCGGGGCGAGGGGACGGTCTAAAGTTATACTGTTACATTGATGCTGTTGACCCGGATCACTGGTTGCTGCGGAAAAGGAGGAGGTTGAAAGGGGGGTGAGTGTAACGGATGTGAAATGGCTAGCTAGTTAGCGGGTACGCGCTAGTAGCATTTCAATCAGTTACGTCACTTGCTCTGAAACCAATATGTAGTGTTGCCCCTTGCTCTGCAAGGGCCGCGGCTTTTGTGGAGCGATGGGTAACGATGCTTCGTGGGTGTCAGTTGTTGATGTGTGCAGAGGGTCCCTGGTTCGTGCCCGTGTAGGGGCGAGGGGACGTACTAAAGTTATACTGTTACACATGCTCCTTGCAAAATCATCGACTAGGACAATCAGTCAATCATGTCTCCAGGTATTCGGGTAATACATAACAATGGTGCCCAGAAACATATTGTGCATAGCGTGTGGAACATAACATTGGTGCCCAGAAATATATGTTGCATAGTGTTCTGGCCAACTAGTCCATTTGGTAGATTAAAGTTCCACAGTCTGTCATGAGGGACTACGGGAAAATAGTACAGAAGATTTCTATATTATATATAACACTTGGTCACTTCTCCATTATCTTGATGGATTCAATTGTAGGTGAGGCTTGACAAGGAGGTCTAATGGTAATCCTTTGCTGATTGACTTCCCATCCAATGCATAATAGCAATACATAGAATTGTAACATAGTCGGTCCGAACCCTAACCTTCGTTGGGTCTCTCTCCTCGAACCAGGGATGTTCTCTGGTTCAAGCCAAACGCTCACATTTCAAAAGCACACCTGAGAACCTGACCGCTCTGTTCTATCTCACCCGGAGCTCGTGTTATTGTCGTCAACAGTCCTCAGGGAGGGATGACGATTAAATTAATCTGATACTAAGAACTGATACTAAGGAGAGTAAAGGTCAAAAGTGAAGGGTCGTCGCTTCCTGTTGTTAGGTTCTTATTTTTCAGAGTAAATAACTCACGGACACTAGAGAAGCTTTAACCAAGTTTAATTCTTCCCAAAGGTTCTGTACAGCTGTAATTCAGACAGCAAAACACTTCTCACCATCACAGTTTATATACATCCCACTTAAGACACTCCTCCTTCTCTCCAATCCTTACATCTTATGGTTCAACAGGAAAAGGGTAACAGAATACCAAACCCTTATTACTCCCTTAAGGGGATCTGACCTCATCTCCTGACCTCAACCTCATCCACAGATGTCCATCTGTCTTTCCTGAATCAACACGGTGCTCTCCTCCCGTCCCCCAACACATCCACAGCCACTCTGTCTCTCCACAGATCTCACTCCTTAATAATATACGATGCGTCTGGTCTATCATGTCTTTAATATCTCAATGTTCAACATGTCGACACTGTGTAATCAACCTCCTCAAAGAGAGGGCTGATCTCTGAACTCGTCCACACTACTGGTTTCCTGTCTTGAGTTTTAGATGTCTCCCGACAACATCTCCGATTGTTGTGTCAAGTCCACAACTGTACAGCTGTGGCTCCAGTGTCTCAGTGGGTTAGAGCGTGGAACAGGCAACACCATGGGTTGTGGGTATTCATCAACGAGTATGTTTCCATTAACCATTAGCAGTAATGATAGCAAAGAGATTACTGATGCCATAGACTTGTGCAGCTAAGACTACCTACAATGCACCAGTTTCTACTCCGGGGAGGGAGGGTCAATGGGCACACTCACACACACATTACTACCGGAATATTACACAAGTCACTGTCTGGCGACAGGGTAGCAGAGGGTGAGGGAGAGAGGAGAGAGAGAGAGAGGGAGAGAGAGAGAGAGAGAGAGAGAGAGGGAGAGAGAAGAGAGAGAGGGTGAGGGAGAGAGGAGAGAGAGAGGGAGAGATGAGAGAGGAGAGAGAGGGTGAGGGAGAGAGGAGAGAGGAGAGAGAGAGGGTGAGGGAGGGAGAGAGAAGAGAGGAGAGAGAGAGGGTGAGGGAGAGAGGAGAGACAGCTAAAGAGGAGAGAGATAGCTAGAGATAGTTAACCAGCAGGGAGAAGGTGTTTAAGAGGGGAGGAGAGAAACAGATAGCTAGCGTTGTTTTGTTTGTCTGGGATCAGGGTATCGAAGCATTAGCTAGACTGGTCCTAGATCTGTTTGTGATGTCTTAACACATCCATAGGAGCTGGCTATAGAGCACAAACAGATCTGGGACCAGGCAAGGTGTTTCGAGGAGAGAGATCGCTATCTAGCTAGCATTGTTTTGTTTGTCTGGTATCAGGGTAGTGATGCGTGCCTCTCTCCTCTCTGCCTGTTACATCCTGCAGCTGTGTGTACTGATGAGACACTAAACTGGGCCCTGACTGAACATGTCAAACACAGTTTTTCTTTCCAGATAAGCTCACACGAAGAGAGAGAGGGATGGTGGGAAGGAGAGAGAGAGTGAGCGAGCGAGCGAGATACACACTCAGACAAAACAATAACACACACACACACACACACACACACACACACACACACACACACACACACACACGTCCCCTGTCCTCTTTAATCTCTGTCATGTCATACATACACAGAACAGGTCCTGTAGATCCATCCACTCTCCCTCTGTCTCTCTTTCTGTCCCGGTGTCTGTGTATCTGTCTGCCCCCCACCACTGTTTCTGGCTGGTTTGGCCCAGCTGCCTAGCAGTCTCTGCTGCTCTTCCTTCCTCATTTAAATGCCTGTGACATCGATCTGGACCGTACCATGTGGTGCAGCGGGGCAGGTGACAGGCTGCATCACTCAGGAAAAAGGCTGGAGTCTCTGTTTCTCTCACATCAACCCCCCCTCTATCTCATCGTTTGCTTTCTCACATGTTTTCTTTTGCTCTGGGGAAGGTTGAGGTTGCCTGTGTTCATTTAAGTGTGTGTGTGTGTGTGTGTGTGTGTGTGTGTGTGTGTGTGTGTGTGTGTGTGTGTGTGTGTGTGTGTGTGTGTGTGTGTGTGTGTGTGTGTGTGTGTGTGTGTGTGTGTGTGTGTGTGTGTGTGTGTGTGTGTGTGTGAGAGAGAAAGAGGAATCTGGTATGGTTTGAGACGTGCTTGCCGAGAGCCAGAGGCCAGCCAAGTAAGCGTTTGTTTAATAAAAAAGACCACACCCTCATCCTCTTTCTCCTCCTTCCCCTTTCCCTCATACTGTATGAATGAAATTAAAGGGCCACCGTGTATTTATTTCCCCCTCCTGTCATTGGTGGAGCTTCTGTCGTCTGCAGTGCAGTGATGCAGTCTCCTGATGTAAATACTATGCCAGAACTATGATCATGCAAAAGTAGAATTTTTCACATGTGCAATTTCACGACACAGAGACACATTGTGAGGTAAATAAACACAGACCGTCATCATTATCTCTGGTAACACTTTACTTGACACCCAGCGTCATAACACATCATAACCACGTCATAATATGTCGTAACAGCTGACATAACTTCTCATAACCTGTCATAATATGGCCATAACACTGGCATGACCAATATATTTATCACTTGTTGTGACATATATTGCGTTATTTTATGGCTGGTTATGACACCTACCCACATTTATCAAATGTGTTTTTTTCCCCTGCCAAGAAGTTGAAAAGAAGAAGTATTTTGTTGTTGTTTTAATGAATTATTCTACAGACATGTTTAGTAGCCACATTAGCAGCTAATTAGCATTACATTTTTGGGGGAGGATAATAAGGGAGAATATATTGATCAAAGTCACCTTGTCCCATAGACATTTACGCGGTTATCAAAACATCACGCCAAGGTAACGCCTACACAAAGCACAACCCTTATTTTAAGTGTTTCTAAAATCCCATATGTGGAAAATGAATGGTGGAAAAACGATTGGAACCATTTCCCTGTTTGACCGCTAGGTTTTATGGGTATTATGACTCATACTGTGGAACTCTATATTGGTCCGCTAATACAGGACTAGTATTATTATTGATTTATTTAATTCTGATTTTTCAGCACCCCTTACTTCCCGCAGCTATGAGGCTACATAGATGAGTGAAGGTTAAATACGTTTCCTTCTTTCCTTCAATCGAACAATCAAGAACTGAATTAATTCAGACATTTGACAACATCAGGAGGAACCAATGGTTCTTAGACAGCGGCTATTGTTGACCTTTTTTAAAAGAGATATACACTGGTCATGTCAGTAATGACATGTGTTATATAAGGTTGTACAGATCATGATTTTAATCTAACAGTAAATGTTCACAGAACAGACATCAGGCCTCCTCAGGGTTTTGCATAAAGGTGGTGGAAAAACGCATCTGAAAGAGGAGAACGATTCAGGGGCTGATCCAGTTTCAATAGCAGCCCCTGTCAGAAGAACAATGCCAGAAGATCTCTCAAGCATCAGAGGCATTCAGTTCTTAACAAGCATCCCAGCTGTGAAAGTTTATGGATGCTATCAAAAGGCACCCTATTCCCTACATAGTGCACTTCGTTTGTACCAGGGCCCATAGGGAGTAGTGCACTATATTCCCTACATAGTGCACTTTGTTTGACTGTCTTTAGACATTTATTGAACTAGGCAAGTTGGTTAAGAACAAATTCTTATTTACAATGACAGCCTACCGGGGGAACAGTGGGTTAACTGCCTTGTTCAGGGGCAGAACGACAGATGTTTACCTTGTCAGCTCGGGGGATTCCATCCAGCAACCTTTCGGTTACTGGCCCAACGCTCTAACCACTTGGTGTTATTATCAATAGTTATTATCAATAGTTATTATCAACAGTTATTATCAATTGTTATTATCAATAGTTATTATCAATAGTTATTATCAATAGTTATTATCAATTGTTATTATTAATAGTTATTATCAATTGTTATTATCAATTGTTATTATCAGTAGTTATTATTAACAGTTATTATCAATAGTTATTATCAATAGTTATTATCAATAGTTATTATCAACAGTTATTATCAATTGTTATTATCAATTGTTATTATCAGTAGTTATTATTAATAGTTATTATTAATAGTTATTATCAATTGTTATTATCAGTAGTCATTATTAATAGTTATTATTAATAGTTATTATTAACAGTTATTATTAATAGTTATTATCAACAGTTATTATCAACTGTTATTATCAATAGTTATTATCAATAGTTATTATCAATAGTTATTATCAACAGTTATTATCAATAGTTATTATCAATAGTTATTATCAATTGTTATTATTAATAGTTATTATCAATTGTTATTATCAATTGTTATTATCAATAGTTATTATCAATAGTTATTATCAATAGTTATTATTAATAGTTATTATCAATAGTTATTATTAATAGTCATTATTAATAGTCATTATTAATAGTTATTATTAATTGTTATTATTAATAGTTATTATTAATAGTTATTATCAATAGTTATTATTAATAGTTATTATTAATAGTTATTATTAATAGTTATTAGGCAATCCTTAAACCTAATTGAAGGTAGTATAGTGCTACTGTATGGCGGTATGAGCTCAACAATAACAATAATAAGCAAATGAAGTAGATAATAAAGAAGTAGATAATAAACAAAAGTGAAATAAACATAAACAAATAAACAAATAAACGCTTGTGTTCCACTTGGCCAATAACCAGGGAAATTGTAGAGCGCCAAATAAAAAAAAAAAGAAGATATAAAATCAAACTTTCATTAAATCACACATGTAAGATACCAAATTAAAGCTACACTCGTTGTGAATCCAGCCACCGTGTCAGATTTCAAAAAGGCTTTTCGGCGAAAGCATAAGATGCTATTATCTGATGATAGCACAACAGTAAACAAAGAGAGTGTAGCATATTTCAACCCTGCAGGCACAACACAAAACGCAGAAATAAAATATAATTCATGCATTACCTTTGACGAGCTTCTTTTGTTGGCTCTCCAATATGTCCCATAAACATCACAAATGGTCCTTTTGTTTGATTAATTCCGTCCATATATATCCAAATTGTCCATTTATTTGGCGCGTTTGATCCAGAAAAAAACAGCTTCCAATTTGCGCAACGTCACTACAAAATATCTCAGAAATTACCTCTAAACTTTGCCAAAACATTTCAAACTACTTCTGTAATACAACTTTAGGTATTTTTAAACGTTAATAATCGATCAAATTGAAGACGGGTCTATCTGTTTTCAATACAGGAGGACAACAAACTAACGCTACTTTTCTAGTCTTGCGCAACTCTCAAACAGTACACATAATGTTACACTGATTCCAGATGGCCGTACTTCTTCATTGCACAAAGGAATAACCTCAACCTATTTCCAAAGACTGGTGACATCCAGTGGAAGCGGTAGGAACTGCAAACAGGTTGATTAGAAATCTAGTATCCCAATGAAAACTCATTAAAACAGACAGTGACCTAAAAAAAAAAAATATCTGAATGGTTAGTCCTCGGGGTTTTGCCTGCTACATAAGTTCTGTTATACTCACAGACATGATTCAAACAGTTTTAGAAGCTTCAGGTGTTAATACCAGGCCAACCCGTTTCACTGCTTAAACCGTTATTATTCATCCTAACAGTTCATCCATTTCACACTAACTACCACATTTCTTCCAATTCCAACCTGCTGCCTCATTCAATCCAAAGACAATTTCCACACTGAGTGGATGATTGTTCTATCTCTAATTTAAATGGAAATTGTCTTTGGAATGAGACACTTCATAGGTGGTATAGGTAATGGTACAAGAAACTCATCAGTTGAAGTACCAGGAAAGGAGGCTTGAGCGACAGACAGACAGACAGACAGACAGACAGGCGGGCGGGCGGACGGACAATACCAGTTAGCATCCCTGGCTGATGGCCCAAAAAGGGGACAAAACATTTTTTTGCAGAGAGACATGCTAGAAATCTGTGGAAACCACAAGAAAATGTGCCTATTTTCACGGACGGACGGACGGAGACAGAGACAGAGACAGAGACAGAGACAGAGACAGAGAGACAGAGAGACAGAGAGACAGACAGACAGACAGACAGGTTATTAAAAACAATTACAATACAGACAATCAATGAGCAGTGAGCACACGCAGAGCAACATAGGACAAGCAAGACGTAGCATACAGACAGAGCAACATAGGACAGGCAACACATAGCATACAGACAGAGCAACATAGGACAAGCAAGACATAGCATACAGACAGAGCAACATAGGACAAGCAAGACGTGGCATACAGACAGAGCAACATAGGACAAGCAAGACGTAGCATACAGACAGAGCAACATAGGACAAGCAAGACGTAGCATACAGACAGAGCAACATAGGACAAGCAAGACGTAGCATACAGACAGAGCAACATAGGACAAGCAAGACGTGGCATACAGACAGAGCAACATAGGACAAGCAAGACGTAGCATGCAGACAGAGCAACATAGGACAAGCAAGACGTAGCATACAGACAGAGCAACATAGGACAAGCAAGACGTGGCATACAGACAGAGCAACATAGGACAAGCAAGACGTAGCATACAGACAGAGCAACATAGGACAAGCAAGACGTAGCATACAGACAGAGCAACATAGGACAAGCAAGACATAGCATACAGACAGAGCAACATAGGACAAGCAAGACATAGCATACAGACAGAGCAACATAGGACAAGCAAGACATAGCATACAGACAGAGCAACATAGGACAAGCAAGACATAGCATGCAGACAGAGCAACATAGGACAAGCAACACATAGCATGTAGACAGAGCAACATAGGACAAGCAACACATAGCATGCAGACAGAGCAACATAGGACAAGCAACACATAGCATGCAGACAGAGCAACATAGGACAAGCAACACATAGCATGTAGACAGAGCAACATAGGACAAGCAACACATAGCATGCAGACAGAGAAACATAGGACAAGCAACACATAGCATGCAGACAGAGCAACATAGGACAAGCAACACATAGCATGCAGACAGAGCAACATAGGACAAGCAACACATAGCATGCAGACAGAGCAACATAGGACAAGCAACACATAGCATGTAGACAGAGAAACATAGGACAGGCAACACATAGCATGCAGACAGAGCAACATAGGACAGGCAACACATAGCATGCAGACAGAGAAACATAGAACAGGCAACACATAGCATGCAGACAGAGCAACATAGGACAGGCAACACATAGCATGCAGACAGAGCAACATAGGACAGGCAACACATAGCATGCAGACAGAGAAACATAGGACAGGCAACACATAGCATGCAGACAGAGAAACATAGGACAGGCAACACATAGCATGCAGACAGAGCAACATAGGACAGGCAACACATAGCATGCAGACAGAGCAACATAGGACAAGCAAGACATAGCATGCAGACAGAGCAACATAGGACAGGCAACACATAGCATGCAGACAGAGCAACATAGGACAGGCAACACATAGCATGCAGACAGAGCAACATAGGACAGGCAACACATAGCATGCAGACAGAGCAACATAGGACAGGCAACACATAGCATGCAGACAGAGAAACATAGGACAGGTAACACATAGCATGCAGACAGAGAAACATAGGACAGGCAACACATAGCATGCAGACAGAGAAACATAGGACACGCAACACATAACATGCAGACAGAGAAACATAGGACAGGCAACACATAGCATGCAGACAGAGAAACATAGGACAGGCAACACATAGCATGCAGACAGAGAAACATAGGACAGGCAACACATAGCATGCAGACAGAGAAACATAGGACAGGCAACACATAGCATGCAGACAGAGAAACATAGGACAGGCAACACATAGCATGCAGACAGAGAAACATAGCACAAAAAGCAACATGACAAAATCCATAAAAGCAACAAAGTGTTTCCACACCTCACAAGCTACAGACAACAGACAACATGGAAAGCGGCAATACACAGCTAGGGATTATGTTCACAAATCTGATTGACCTTTAGCCATGTCTTCATGTTTTTTGTGAAAGTGTGATAGGTGGTGCAGTTATGTGTGTCTGATGGCAGTGTATTCCAGACATGGGAAGCTGTCACAGAGAAAGCAGATTGACTAAAGGTGCTTTTCCTTAAGGGAACTATACAGTCACCTCTCATGGCAGACCTTGTGGATCTGCTGCCATATGTTTGGGTTTTCTGTTTAACAGAAGTACTGAGTGGAGGGGGAGGAGCCAGGCCATTTAGGATCTTGAATACAAGACATGCGTCTGATTTTCCCAACTCAGGAGCTCATGCTTTCTGAGGATGTAACAGTGATGATAGCTATTGGGCTTCCTATCAAGCAATTTGAGAGCCTGTTTGTAGACAGACTGAATGGGTTTTAATGTTGTACAGCAAGCTTGGGCCCAACTAGTCAAGCAGTATGTTAAGTGTATCATAGATTTGAAGTACAGTTATGCTACCTCTGTAGTCAAATAATTTTGTTTAAATCGGAAATTAACTAGGTTGAATTTGGTTATTTGAATAACCTTTTTCACCTGCTTTTTAAAAGAGAGGTTGGAATCAAATATGATGCCAAGGTACTTAAAATCAGATACCACTTGGAGCTTCTCCCCTGACACATAGACATCTGGCTCAGTAACATCTGTTGCCCTCTTTGTGAAGAACATGCAGACAGTTTTTTTCACATTGAGATGCAAACACGAGTCACTGAGCCACTTTGTAACCTGGACCATTACAGTAGTGAGTCACTGAGCCACTTTGTAACCTGGACTATTACAGTAGTGAGTTCTTGTGCAGCTTGTTGTTTGCTCTTTGCATGCACATATATCACTGTATCATCTGCATACATTTGAACTTCAGACCCAGTACAGACAGAAGGCAGATCATTAATGTACAGGCTGAACAGGAGGGGCCCCAGTATTGACCCTTGGGGCACGCCCACATCATAGCTAAGAGTGGGGCGACAGCTCATTGCTCACTCTGACACACTGAGTTCTGCCTTCAAGGTATGATTTCATCCATCACAAGGCATCGGGGGAAAAGTTGAACTTGGACAATTTTGTGATGAGAATCTCATGGTTAACAGCATCACAAGCCTTCCTTAGGTCCAGAAACACAGCCCCAACAACGCCCTCTTTGTCCATCTTGGACTTTACATTTTCTAGAAGAAAGCCGTTAATGGTGGTGTGTTCTCAGTCTGTACTGTGCTGTATTAATACAACTATAAGGACCATAATGGTGGTGTGTTCTCAGTCTGTACTGTGCTGTATTAATACAACTATAAGGACCATAATGGTGGTGTGTTCTCAGTCTGTACTGTGCTGTATTAATACAACTGTAAGGACCATAATGGTGGTGTGTTCTCAGTCTGTACTGTGCTGTACTGTAGCAGAGCCCGTTCAATTCTCACCCCAGGGCATCAGACAGATCTCTGAACAGCCATCTAACAGGGAGTCTCCTTCCTTTTCAGACCACAGCTCTGCTTGCCTGATCGTAGGTCAGATTGTGCTCTCTTGCCTCCCGACCAAATAAGCACATTCTGATCTTAGACCTAGTACAACTCTGAACTCTTTTGTCACAGATAAGAGATGGGACTCCTGAAAGCTCTGTCTGTGTGTCTGTCTCCCTCTCTCTCTGTGTGTGTGTGCGCGTGCGTGTGTGCGTGCGTGTGTGTGCGTGCAGTGAGGTCAGTGGGTGGGTATAATGGGCGCCGAAGACGTGGATGTCGATTAAGGCAGCCCCCCCCCCCACCCCCTGCACTTCTGATTCAGGGGGGTTTGTGTTAAATGCGGAAGACACATTTCAATTGAACACATTCAGTTGGACAACTGACTAGGTATCCCCCCTTTCCCTAATCAAAGCCAGATTTACTCACAAATACCTTGACGAAGGCCCAGTTAACCGTACAACAGATAGCTCCAACAGTCAGATTGACATAGGCTGTTAATCGAAATTGACAAAAAATGTTCATCAAACGTAGGCCTAAATACTAATGTAGCTAAGATACACAAGCGATAGCCTCCGATGGCCGCATATTTCATAGCATCAGACAAAATGACACACTGGTCAACTCAGCTCAGCCATAGATGTAGCATCCACAGTTACAACTAACCTGGGCATTAAAATACCAATATATGGACGCATTTCATCCAAATAATTTGTCATGAATTTCCTTTCACAATGGATTTAAAATTCTTCCAATGCACCGCACACGCAAACACACACACACACAAACACACACAATATTATTACTGTGTCAAATATTATTACACGCACATATACACTGGGGCGAAAAAGTATTTAGTCAGCCACCAATTGTGCAAGTTCTCCCACTTAAAAAGATGAGAGAGGCCTGTAATTTTCATCATAGGTACACTTCAACTATGACAGACAAAATGAGAAAAGAAAATCCAGAAAATCACATTGTAGGATTTTTAATGAATTTATTTGCAAATTATGGTGGAAAATAAGCAGGACTGCGTGTCCAAGAACGACTCCAACACCATCATTAAGTTTGCTGACGACACAACAGTGTTAGGCCTGATTACCGACAACGATGAGACAGCGTAGAGAGAGGAGGTCAGAAACCTGGCAGTGTGGTGCCAGGACAACAACCTCTCCCTCAATGTGAGCAAGACAAAGTAGCTGATCCTGGACTACAGGAAAAAGAGGGGCGAACAGGCCAGCTTAACATCGATTTGGCTGTAGTGGAGAGCGGCTCGAGAGTAAAAGTAGGGAAGTTGTCTGTCGGCATTAAAGACCACAATTGGTTAAAGAAAATTGTGATAAATAAAAACATATACCAGTTTAATTTAAGGACCAAAAAATGTACAACTGTGCCATATTGATTGAAAAATTGTTGGGAAGAGATTTTCGATGTACCGATTCCATGGCACAAGGTTTATGAACTGATAAGCAAAATGACGCCGGATTCAAAACATAGAATTTTTCAATTTAAATTATTATACAAAATTCTTGCAACCAATAGAATGTTATATATATGTGGGGGATACAACTTTCCATACAACCTGTCCATATGTCGCTTGTTTTTGGTCACAGGTCCAGGAATGGCTGAAGAATTGCAACATTTACCTGGAGCTAACACTGCAGATAGCAATACTGGGTGAATTGATAAGTAATTGTCAATCGATCAATAATATGATAATATATAATAATGCTTACCTTTAATTTACAATCTTTAACAATTATGAGAATAGGAAAGGTTCAGAACTTTTTGTGAAACATCACAGCACAGTTGAAAATGACATGGCCAATAAAAATCCAACATGGATGGTGTTAAGAGATAGATGGGAGGGGTTGAATGGAGCTGAAGGTTGGGACTAATAACAAGAAGATAATGAGACTAATAACAACTCACGTAAAACATACTGTGTCTGTAAAACGTATATAGGTTCAGACCTTTTGTGAAAGAAATAGATGGGAGAATTTGAGAAAATAATCTGACGCGCTTTATTGTGTCCATTTTGTCAGGTTGTTTTTGCCCACTGGCTAGCTTCCTTACTCAGTTCAAGGGATCCGCGCCAAAATTATGTAGACGCCCAAATAAGCAAGCTTTTCCCACACAACATGTTCAAGCCTTTTAAAGGCAATACGCATTCGCATAATATTAAATCTGCTCAATGCAATGAACGAAGCTAGTATGAACCTTGATGGCAATGCCTACCACTGTCCATCAACAGGGAATGGAGTCATGAATGGCCGCACCTGTCAACCATTTGAAAGGATAGGAAGGTAGCCACAGATCAACCAGAGCTTTCTAAACAGGTTTAGCACATTTGGGGACTTTGAGCATAAAACCCACAAAAATCATTGACCAAAAAAACATTAGTTACTGCCTACCCTGCCTGCACGTCACTGATGCGTGTAATTGTGTGTGTGTGTCCCAGACAGTCTGACACGTACTGCAGTGTGATTACAGTAATAAGTGCTGTCAGCTGACATCTCTGCAGATAATCAGAGACAATTGTGGTGCAGTGTGTCCCAAATTCCCTATATATTGAGCTCTGGTCCAACAGTAGTGCACTATATAGAGAATATGGTGCCATTTGGGACACTAGATAGAGAATAGGGTGCCATTTGGGACACTAAATAGAGAATAGGGTGCTATTTGGGACACTAGATAGAGATTAGGGTGCTATTTGGGACTTTTTTTCATATCTGGAGGGTTTGTTCCGCACTGATCTGATTTCTGTGTTTCAATGTGTTTTCTTAAATCAAATGAAGGCCTTTATGGGAGAGGTAATAGATTTCTAGCATGAATCATAATTTGAAGTGGATATATGTTACTGCATAGAAGTAAATGCTCTGCTTTTTTTAATGATAAACTTGTTTATTTAATGACATGTTATGATAACAGATGACATCATTTCAATAATCTAACAGGTGTGGCGTTTTGACATCTGATACGTTATTGCCTACTGGGCTGGGTGTTCATAACACAGTTGGTCTGTGTGTCTGGGACTGGAGAGACACAGGCCCAACACAGTTTTAACCATTAATATGCTGAATATCATGAAAATATAATTTTGTTTGAATTCATTCAAAGATACGTGTCTAGAATTTGGCCATCAAGGTGCATGACTCCTCGGTCAGCTACCTACTACTTCCTACTCCTCTGTCAGCTACCTACTACTTCCTACTCCTCTGTCAGCTACCTACTACTTCCTTCTCCTCTGTCAGCTACCTACTACTTCCTACTCCTCTGTCAGCTACCTACTACTTCCTACAGTTCTATCAGCTACCTACTACTTCCTACTCCTCTGTCAGCTACCTACTACTTCCTACTCCTCTGTCAGCTACCTACTATTTCCTACTCATCTGTTTTATAACATTCACATGGTCCTACAAAACAAGACTGAAATTTGCAAAGGACTAGCTGATCCGTGTTTTACCCCTGAAAGTACTGAGAATATGGAGGAATAAAAAATAAATCCACCCCCCCAAAAAAGACTGCCGGTCTCACGGTAATTTACATTTACATTTACATTTAAGTCATTTAGCAGACGCTCTTATCCAGAGCGACTTACAAATTGACTGTTAAGTAACATAAACACGTCTAGCATCTCCAGGCCTCCGTGCAGTCAAGCGGCATACAAGTCACTGATGCTCGCTTTTGGGACATCTACATTTAAAAAAGTATAATTAATACATTTAATGTACACCATCACAATAAATCCATTATTTATTTGTTGTCAGTTCTAAAGAGACATTATGGTGAAAATGTATTTCAGGAG
The DNA here is from genome assembly GCF_045679555.1 of Salvelinus alpinus. NCBI lineage: Eukaryota > Metazoa > Chordata > Actinopteri > Salmoniformes > Salmonidae > Salvelinus > Salvelinus alpinus. The sequence goes on along the minus strand of NC_092113.1, from coordinate 40,373,617 downwards.
AAACGGAACATGAGTTGGTCTACTGTATGTTATCTGTTTATGCTCGATAGGCTTGTTCATTTAGCTGACTAGATACTGTATGTTATCTGGTTATGCTGTCGTGGTAATTTCCTGTATTACCAAATGATGAGTTTACAAACCACACACAAGTCAGAGTTATATTTTAAACTCCATCTTTAATTATATGAGCTTCACCATAGCCCTTTGACTCTCAGATCAATTCAGTGTCTATAAATGAATTCTCTGAGAGTCCTTACAAAACAATTCTTAGTATCTTTTATAGCCAAGATACACCCCTCTCAACTTACATGACGAACCACAGATTTTAGGAACTCTTCACAAAGAAAGACTTTTCTTTGAGAGAGGAGTATCCCATAGCCAGATAGCATTAGCTATAAATTATCGTTCAGTTTGCTCTCTAAGACGAGGTTCTAATCTCGTTCTTGGTACTTCTTAGTACCAAAACATTACCTCATCCAATGGCATATATCAATTGTCAATTCTAGATACCCCCATCTCAAATACACCCCCTCTTCTCCCCACTCCTGGAGAAGCTCACTAAGGGGAGTGAACCTCTAGGTCATATACTATGAAAGTTCAACATTAGAGGGGTGGTATAATGGTTCCAGACACTGCCATACTCCTCCCCCCCCCAATGGGATCTCAGGGTATGACAGGAGTACAGACATAGTGGAGCCCTTCACATGGTTTCACAGATATATTCATTATGAAGACAATGTTCAAACCTGACTTCTCCCTTTCTGATATTCTGCCTATTACCAGACATGTAAAAGACAAGTCTGACCTCTCCCCTCTCTGGGCCCCAAGTGACTTTTCCCTAGAGGAGAAAGGAAAATGCAACTGCTGACAGTATATTTATCTATGTTACCTAACTAATTCTGATTCAGCTATGACAATGCTCCATGCTATAGGCTGTAGGCTTGTTCATTTAGCAGACTAGATACTGTATGTTATGTGGCTATGCTCCATGCCATAGGCTGTAGGCTTGTTCATTAAGCAGACAATATATGCTGATAAGTGCCATTATTTTATATTATACTGTATGAGTTTATAGTAAGAAGAATATAATTTAACTTAGCTGAATAAAATAGAAAATATATTTCTTCCCATTCCTGAGCGAGTGCACATATGAAGTGTCTACGTTAAGCATTAAAGTGATCATTTGAAAACAGGTCCTATATGCTACATTTTAAGTTATTTGGAAACTTTAGTTGTGAATGATACAAACCTTAGAATGTCTTATTAATCAAAACATATATGGGCTGCGTGATGCGACCAAAGGCAGTTGATGATTTGAGAAAGTCTCAAAATAAAGCTTGTTCTCTGTTTCTTTCCTCAGGCTGCACCCGCTGTTCTCTCATCAAGTGATCATATTTTCACCCATCAGACTATTGTCAATTTAATCTCATCTTACTTACTAATATGTAAAATTAGTTTTGATTTAGAATGGTTCATTATCAAATGGACAGGAACAAGGACAGGATAAACAAATGCATGTCCTCTGTATGCACTCGAATAGCGAATGGAGGCCGGTCCATTTATCAATGATGACAGGTAGTCTACTTCTGTTTTATAGCAGAGCTGTGCTTAATATAAATATAAGAACATGTATTTCTTGGGGACAACTTTAGTTTTAGAAGTGGGGGGGTACATAATTGTTATAATATATATTTTTTAATCCGTTCGGATAAACACTCTAAAAAGTTTACCCGACCGCTCGGAGGCGTCCGCATGGTCCTAAAGCACATCGTTGCCTCGTTTTGTATCACATTCCAATGTGGGGACAAAACAGCAATTTCAGAATGTGGGGGGCATGTCCCCCCCCCGGTCCCCAGTGAAAGTTGCACCCCTGCTTATTTCACTCCAAGCATCAACCACTGTTTGAGGAGAATTCTCTCGCTGTGCGACAGGTGATATTCTGGCCAAACTCTATATTCCATGGGCTCTCCAACCTTGTTCCTGCAGCTACACAGTGTTTAATTTGAGAAACTAAATGAAATCTTTTTTGGGGGCACATCGATAGCAACATGTTTTCACAATGAGACATATTTCACTAAACTTTTGACAGCCCCTCTCTGCACGCTCTAGAAAGGAATAAAGGACAGTAAGATGAGGAGATGGAAACACACGATGGTGAGATATTCTGTATAGCTAAATGTAATGTGTCACCCGATTAATTATGAAAATATAACAAATTCTTGTTTACTTGGCTATTTAAAATCAAATACAAATTCACTATAATTGTAAGCGAACTCTGTAAGCCGCCCTGCTAATCAATGAACCAACAGCATCGGCTAGGCCTATACATTCTCCCGCAGACTCAAGGATATATATGTTGGAGCGTATCAGAAGGTAACCAGTCCACCCAGTATGCATAATAATACAGTCTACACTTAAAGGCGATTACTCAAATGTGTTTAATTTTGGAGTATAAGCTAGACCAACTATGTACCAAAGACATCTTAAATACGTTTTGTTTTATGTTTTTCTGCCATAATATGCGGTAGGCTATGTATTGTATAATGGCTCAATAATAACTTAAATTCAGTTTTTTTTCAAGCACATATAGGCCTGTGGGTATGAATAAGGTCTAATGTGCCTATGGGTGTTTTACATTTTTAACTGCAGCGGGTCACTGAGTGTTTCCTGGTACACAGAGTGTTTCCTGGTAGTTCTATATTTACTTTTCAACAACCATCGAGCAAAAACAATTTGCCCCTAAAAAAAGGGCATGCCAAAAATCAATGAGCGCAAAGGAAATGAGTGCTTCTTTTGGGATACTAAAAACATTGCTCCCGAAAATTCCCCTCGATCAACAGGTCTCTAGCTCCCCAAACTAGTCAAGGACAAACATCGCTCATGCAGACTGTCTCTGTCTTCATTCATCATATTCCCTACACCTACCACATGGACTGAATGCTTCGACATTAAACAGGACATGATCCCAGTCATAGAACAGAGTAAGTCATCCCGTGAGGTAATTGAGTAACTGACTCGGTAGCATCACTAACATAAGTAGCAGGTCCCTCCTGTAAAATAGATTTCATCTCAATGAGAATAACCTATATAAATAAAGGTTCAATGAAAAATTATACATTTCATACTGCATCAGTCATACATACTCAGCACACACTCAGTCACAGATAACATGGTATATAAACTACCCCCTATCCCCATCCCTCCATCCCCTGGTCCCTCTCCTTACCTGGGCTGGTTGAGTACTGCAGGCTACCCCTCTTCCTCAAGGGGGACTGGGGTTTGGGTTTGGCCCCAGGTTCAGACCCTGCTCCTGAGGATGGGTTGGAGGACATCTTCCCTGGCTGGTTAAGTCAAGACTGGAGATAGAAAACACTATAAGAGGCAGCAAGGCGGAGCTGGAGCAGACTGTAGAGGAAGAGTTAGGGAGCCACGAGTAAGAGGGGAGAAGTAGAGAGAGAGCGAGAGCGAGAGAGCGAGATGTTGACGGTGCTGCTGGGGCGTGACAGAGCTACAAAACGTTACACACAACACGGCTCCAGCCAGCTGCATTCTGCTCTGTACTGTTCTGTTGCCCCGGCAACTACAACCCTGTCATGTGCAAAAGGAGAAGTGGTCACGGAGGACTGACTGACAGAGAGAGAGAGAGAGAGAGAGAGAGAGAGAGATAAAGAGAGGTAGAGAGAGAGAGGTAGAGAGAGAGAGAGAGAGAGAGAGAGGTAGAGAGAGAGAGAGGGGGAGAGAGAGAGAGAGGTAGAGAGAGGGAGAGGAAGTGAGAGGAGAGAGAAAGAGAGAGAGGGAGAGAGAAATGTCTCTACGTCTGAAACTTTTGTGAGTGTAATGGTTACTGTTATTTTTTTTTATTGTTTATTTCACTTTTGTTTATAATCTATTTCACTTCATTTTGCAGTGTAAATATCTGTTTCCCATGCCAGTAAAGCCCTTTGAATTTAATTGAATTGAAAAAGGGAGAGATAGATCAAGAGAGAGAGAGAGAGAGAGAGAGAGAGAGAGAGAGAGAGAGAGAGAGAGAGAGAGAGAGAGAGAGAGAAAGTGGGAGATGGGTGAAATACCACAGTGCCATTACAGCAGCAAGATGTGTGACCTGTTGCCACAAGAAAAGGGCAACCAGTGAAGAACAAACACCATTGTAAATACAACCCATATTTATGCTTATTTATTTTCCCTTTTGTACTTTAAGTATTTGCACATTATTACAACACTGTATATATACACTGCTCAAAAAAATAAAGGGAACACTAAAATAACACATCCTAGATCTGAATGAATGACATATTCTTATTAAATACTTTTTTCTTTACATAGTTGAATGTGCTGACAACAAAATCACACAAAAATGATCAATGGAAATCAAATTTATCAACCCATGGAGGTCTGGATTTGGAGTCACACTCAAAATTAAAGTGGAAAACCACACTACAGGCTGATCCAACTTTGATGTAATGTCCTTAAAACAAGTCAAAATGAGGCTCAGTAGTGTGTGTGGCCTCCACGTGCCTGTATGACCTCCCTACAACGCCTGGGCATGCTCCTGATGAGGTGTCGGATGGTCTCCTGAGGGATCTCCTCCCAGACCTGGACTAAAGCATCCGCCAACTCCTGGACAGTCTGTGGTGCAACGTAGCTTTGGTGGATGGAGCGAGACATGATGTCCCAGATGTGCTCAATTGGATTCAGGTCTGGGGAACGGGCGGGCCAGTCCATAGCATCAATGCCTTCCTCTTGCAGGAACTGCTGACACACTCCAGCCACATGAGGTCTAGCATTGTCTTGCATTAGGAGAAACCCAGGGCCAACCGCACCAGCATATGGTCTCACAAGGGGTCTGAGGATCTCATCTCGGTACCTAATGGCAGTCAGGCTACCTCTGGCGAGCACATGGAGGGCTGTGCGGCCCCCCAAAGAAATGCCACCCCACACCATGACTGACCCACCGCCAAACCGGTCATGCTGGAGGATGTTGCAGGCAGCAGAACGTTCTCCACGGCGTCTCCAGACTCTGTCACGTCTGTCACGTGCTCAGTGTGAACCTGCTTTCATCTGTGAAGAGCACAGGGAGCCAGTGGCGAATTTGCCAATCTTGGTGTTCTCTGGCAAATGCCAAACGTCCTGCACGGTGTTGGGCTGTAAGCACAACCCCCACCTGTGGACGTCGGGCCCTCATACCACCCTCATGGAGTCTGTTTCTGACCGTTTGAGCAGACACATGCACATTTGTGGCCTGCTGGAGGTCATTTTGCAGGGCTCTGGCAGTGCTCCTCCTTGCACAAAGGCGGAGGTAGCGGTCCTGCTGCTGGGTTGTTGCCCTCCTACGGCCTCCTCCACGTCTCCTGATGTACTGGCCTGTCTCCTGGTAGCGCCTCCATGCTCTGGACACTACGCTGACAGACACAGCAAACCTTCTTGCCACAGCTCGCATTGATGTGCCATCCTGGATGAGCTGCACTACCTGAGCCACTTGTGTGGGTTGTAGACTCCGTCTCATGCTACCACTAGAGTGAAAGCACCGCCAGCATTCAAAAGTGACCAAAACATCAGCCAGGAAGCATAGGAACTGAGAAGTGGTCTGTGGTCACCACCTGCAGAACCACTCCTTTATTGGGGGTGTCTTGCTAATTGCCTATAATTTCCACCTGTTGTCTATTCCATTTGCACAACAGCATGTGACATTTATTGTCAATCAGTGTTGCTTCCTAAGTGGACAGTTTGATTTCACAGAAGTGTGATTGACTTGGAGTTACGTTGTGTTGTTTAAGTGTTCCCTTTATTTTTTTGAGCAGTGCATATATAATATGACATTTGTAATGTCTTTATTGTTTTGAAACTTCTGTATGTGTAATGTTTACTGTTAATTTTTATTGTTTATTTCACTTTTGTATAGTATCTACCTCACTAGCTTTGGCAATGTTAACACATGTTTCCCATGCCAATAAAGCCCCTTGAATTGAATTGAATTGATGGGGAGAGAGAGAGAAAAAGAGAGACAGCTCATCCCTTGGCAGTAGTACTGTAGACTTAGACTACTTTATCACTGACCTCAACCCAGAGTCTTTTAGTGCGTTCACAGTCAGCTCCTATCAGATCACAGCAAAATCACAGTCTACTTGAACAATACAATGCGGCATCAAAGCCAAAGGAACTGCATAATATTAAGAAATGCTATAGATGGAAGGAAAGTAGTGTAGAAACCTACCAAAAACAATAAGGCAACAACAAATTCAATCCCTTCTAGACAATTTCCTGTACAAAACGTTCCACTGTAAAACCTAAACAGTATATTTGACCTCTCAGCTTCCCTATCAAATCTAAAAATGTCAAGCAGACAACTTCAGAAAATTAACAACAATGACAATTGGTTTGATGGAGAATGCAAAAACCTAAGAAAATAAATTGAGTTGGTCCCCCTTTGCTGCTACAACAGCCTCCATTCTTCTGGGAAGGCTTTCCACTACCTGTTGGAACATTGCTGCGTAGACGTGCTTCCATTCACCCACAAGAGCATTAGTGAGTTTGGGTACTGATGTTGGGATGTTGGGCGATTAGGCCTGGCTCGCAGTCGGCGTTCCATTTCATTCTATGGAGTTGAGGTCAGGGCTCTGTGCAGGCCAGTCAAGTTCTTCCACACCGATCTCGACAAATAATTTCTGCATGGACCTCACTTTGTGCACGGGGGCATTGTCAGGCTGAAACAGGAAAGGGCCTTTGCAAAACTGTTGCCACAAAGTTGGAAGCACAGAATCGTCTAGATTGTCATTGTACGCTATAGCATTAGGATTTCCCTTCACTGGAACTAAGGGGCCTAGACCGAACCCTGAAAAACAGCTCCAGACCATTATTTCTCCTCCACCAAACTTTACAATTGGCACAATGCATTGGGGCAAGTAGCGTTCTCCTGGCATCCACCAATCCCAGATTTGTCTGTCGGACTGCCAGATGGTGAGCTTTACACCACTCCAGCCGACGCTTGGCATTGCGCATGGTGATCTTAGGCTTGTGTGCGGCTGCTCGGCCATGGAAACCCATTTCATGAAGCTCCCGACTAACAGTTCTTGTGCTGAGTTTCTTCCAGAGGCAGTTTGGAACTCATAGTGAGTGTTGCAATCAAGGACAGATGATTTTTACGTGCTGTGCGCTTCAGCACTCGGCGGTTCCGCTCTCTGAGCTTGTGTGGCCTACCACTTTGTGGCTGAGCTGTTGTTACTCCTAGACGTTTCCACTTCACAATAACAGCACTTACAGTTGACCGGGGCAGCTCTAGCAGGGCAGACATTTGAGAAACTGAGTTGTTGGAAAGATGCCACGTTGAAAGTCACTGAGCTCTTTAGTATCGGCCATTCTACTGCCAATGTATCGGCTGTGTACTTGATCAAATACACCTGTCAGCAATGAGGGGGGCTGAGTCAAATTATTTGAAGGTGTATCCATATACTTTTGGCCATGTAGTGTATATGAACGAACTGGTGAGGGCACTAGAACAGTCTGCAGCACCCGGCCTCACCCTACTAGAATATGAAGTCAACTATCTACTGTTTACTGATGATCTACGTGCTTCTGTCCCCAACCAAGGAGGGCCTACAGCAGCACGTAGATCTTCTGCACAGATTCTGTCAGACCTGGACCCTGAAAGTAAATCTCAGTAAGACAAAAATAATGGTGTTGCAAAAAAGGTCTCCATGCCAGGACCACAAATACAAATTTAATCTAGAATCTGTTGCCCTAGAGCACACAACAAATTATACATATTGAGAGAGAGAGCGAGAGAGAGAGAGAGAGAGAGAGAGAGAGAGAGCGAGAGCGAGAGAGATTGAGTCACTGGACTAGAAGATCTCTCTCTCAGGGGAGGGGGGAGGGTAGATGACCCACTAGACTAGCATAGACAGACTTGTTACTACAGAGATCTATCATCTAGAAGAGATTATTCCACTCCGGCTATGGGGAAGCTTAACCTTTAGCTCATTAACACAGAAACACCTCATGCAGAACGACACATTATATTGGCTTATATAATTACAGGTTCAGTAGCTTTCAGCAACATTCACAGCATAGTCCAGTCCCTCAGTGGCCAGTCCCTCAGTGGCCAGCAACATTCACAGCATAGTCCAGTCCTTCAGTGGCCAGCAACATTCACAGCATAGTCCAGTCCCTCAGTGGCCAGCAGCATTCACAGCATAGTCCAGTCCCTCAGTGGCCAGCAGCATTCACAGCATAGTCCAGTCCCTCAGTGGCCAGTCCCTCAGTGGCCAGCAACATTCACAGCATAGTCCAGTCCCTCAGTGGCCAGTCCCTCAGTGGCCAGCAACATTCACAGCATAGTCCAGTCCCTCAGTGGCCAGCAACATTCACAGCATAGTCCAGTCCCTCAGTGGCCAGTCCCTCAGTGGCCAGCAACATTCACAGCATAGTCCAGTCCCTCAGTGGCCAGCAACCCTCACAGCATAGTCCAGTCCCTCTTAGTCCCATATAGTCCAGTCCCTCTTAGTCCCATATAGTCCGGTCCATTTTAGTCCCATATAGTCCAGTCCCTCTTAGTCCCATATAGTCCGGTCCCTCTTAGTCCCATATAGTCCGGTCCATTTTAGTCCCATATAGTCCAGTCCCTCTTAGTCCCATATAGTCCAGTCCCTCTTAGTCCCATATAGTCCGGTCCATTTTAGTCCCATATAGTCCAGTCCCATATAGTCCAGTCCCTCTTAGTCCCATATAGTCCGGTCCATTTTAGTCCCATATAGTCCAGTCCCTCTTAGTCCCATATAGTCCGGTCCATTTTAGTCCCATATAGTCCAGTCCCTCTTAGTCCCATATAGTCCAGTCCATTTTAGTCCCATATAGTCCAGTCCCTCTTAGTCCCATATAGTCCAGTCCCTCTTAGTCCCATATAGTCCAGTCCCTCTTAGTCCCATATAGTCCGGTCCATTTTAGTCCCTCAGCGAACAGAAATGCAGATGGCAGCACATCTGGAAAACCTCCAAAAAGCTCTCGTCTGTGTCCCAAATGGCACCCTAATTCCTATAAAGTATTGTATTATATAGGGAACAGGGTTCCATTTGGGATACAGCCTCAGATGAACATTTAGTGACATTCTATAAAAAATAATTAGACTGGAATAGAAACGTCTCCTCTGTCGAGGGAATTGAACTTGTGTCCCCCCACTGGGTAAAAGAACTGGTGGAATTAACGTTCTTCCAATGTGCGTTGATGACATTTTGCAAATCAGTTTCACCGCATTGATAAAAAAAGCATTCTTTTATTTTGTAAAAAAAAAGAAAAATGGAAAAATGCTGAGAAACTGATTGGATTTGCAAAATGTCATCAACGCAAGTCGGAACTCTGAAACTCTGACATTTTCAACTTGCTAACTGGTTAGTCCCGGCTAACACGTGAATGCAGCGAAGGGGCAAGAGGCAACAGCGTTGAAGATATGGCAGTGGAGGCATTGCAACCAGTTGCTGGTGTTTTAAGTCAATTGAGTGATCTGGATACACTCATTGTGAAGAAGGTGGATTTTGTGGTATTTATAGCCAAAGTGATTCATTATACAGCACAAATTTCCAGACATCAAGAAGCTGGACTTCAGTATACAGTTGAAGTCGGAAGTTTACATACACCTTAGCCAAATACATTTAAACTCAGTTTTTCACAATTCCTGACATTTAATCCTAGTAACAATTCCCTGTTTTAGGTCAGTTAGGATCACCACTTTATTTTAAGAATGTGAAATGTCAGAATTATAGTAGAGATAATTATTTATTTCAGCTTGTATTTCTTTCATCACATTCCCAGTGGGTCAGAAGTTTACATACACTCAATTAGTAGTTGGTAGCATTGCCTTTAAATTGATTAACTTGGGTCAAACGTTCTGAGTAGCCTTCCACAAGGTTCCCACAATAAGTTGGGTGAATTTTGGCCCATTCCTCCTGACAGAGCTGGTGTAACTGAGTCAGGTTTGTAGGCCTCCTTGCTCGCACACGCCTTTTCAGTTATGCCCACAAATGTTCTATAGGATTGAGGTCAGGGCTTTGTGATGGCCACTCCAAAACCTTGACTTTCTTGACTTTCTTGTCATTTTGCCACAACTTTGGAAGTATGCTTGGGGTCATTGTCCGTTTGGAAGAGCCATTTGCTACCAAGCTTTAACTTCCTGACTGATGTCTTGAGATGTTGCTCCAATAAATCCACATAATTTTCCTTCCTCATGATGCCATTTATTTTGTGAAATGCACCAGTTCCTCCTGCAGCAATGCACCCCCACAAGATGATGCTGCCACCCCCGTGCTTCACGGTTGGGATGGTGTTCTTCGGCTTTCAAGCCTCCCCCTTTTTCCTCCAAACATAACGATGGTCATTATGGCCAAACAGTTCTATTTTTGTTTCATCAGACCAGAGGACAATTCTCCAAATACGATCTTTGTCTCCATGTGCAGTTGCAAACCGTAATCTGACTTTTTTGATGGGGGTTTTGGAGCATTGGCTTCTTCCTTAATGAGCAGCCTTTCAGGTTATTTCGATATAGGACTCGTTTTACTGTGGCTATAGATACTTTTGAACCCGTTTCCTCCAGCATCTTCACAAGGTCCTTTGCTGTCGTTCTGGGATTGATTTGCACTTTTCGCACCAAAGGACGTTCATCTCTAGGAGACAAAACGCGACTCCTTCCTGAGCAGTATGACGGCTGCGTGGTCCCATGGTGTTTATACTTGCGTACTATTTTTTGAACAGATGAACGTGGTAGCTTCAGGCGTTTGGAAATTGCTCCTAAGGATGAACCAGACTTGTGGAGGTCTACATTTTTTTCCTGAGGTCTTGGCTGATTTCTTTTGATTTTCCCATGACATCAAGCAAAGAGGCACTGAGTTTGAAGGTAGGCCTTGAAATACATCCACAGGTACACCTCCAATTGACTCAAATGATGTCAATTAGCCTATCAGAAGCTTCTAAAGCCATGACATCCTTTTCTGGAATTTTCCAAGCGGTTTAAAGGCTTCTGACCCACTGGAATTGTGATTCAGTGAATTATAAATGGAATAATCTGTCTGTAAACAATTGTTGAAAAAATGACTTGTGTCAAGCACAAAGTATATGTCCTAATCGACTTGTCAAAACTATAGTTTGTTAACAGGAAATTTGTGGAGTGGTTGAAAAACAAGTTTTAATGACTCCAACCTAAGTGTATGTAAACTTCCGACTTCAACTGTATCTGCAGCCGAGAAGCTTTTGGAGCTCCAAGACTTCACGGCAGAACCACTGCAAGGACTGTTGGCACTAGGAAATGTCGTTTTGCAGTGCTAGCTGGCTAACTACATGGAGCAGCTGAAGCCTCCAACAGAACTGAAACTTAACAACGTTGAAGAACAATGGAAGGGGTTCAAGCAACGTTTCACCCTCTATGTGACGGCGATAGGAGAGGCTGAAAAAGACGATGCACAGAAGGTCGCACTGTTTCTCACAGTAGCTGGCTTGTACACCATTGATGTCCACAACAGCTTTCAGATAACAGATCAGGAGCAAGCAGATTAGCCAAATGTCTGTCTTTTTGTACTCCCAGAAGAAACTAAACATTTGAGAGGTATATTTTCAACAGTAGATGTCAGAATGAAACAAATAATGTTGTTATTATGGATTATGAATTTGTCAAATTGCAGACTCGCTGATACGAGATAGAATTTTCTAGAGACAAAGGCGTGGAAACCCGACAAGCCGGCTGAAGCGTGGAAGTGGAAGTGGAAGTCTGATGACCCCCAGAGGCGTGGGAGCCCGACGAGCCGGCTGAGGCGTGGGAGCCCAACGAGCCGGCTGAGGCGTGGGAGCCCGACGAGCCGGCTGAGGCGTGGGAGCCCGACGAGCCGGCTGAGGCGTGGGAGCCCGACGAGCCGGCTGAGGCGTGGGAGCCCGACGAGCCGACTGAGGCGTGGTAGCCCGACGAGCCGACTGAGGCGTGGGAGCCCGACGAGCCAGCTGAGGCATGACGTGGCATGGGAGCCTGCCGAGCCAACCGAGGCAAGAAAACCAGCTAAGGCATGGAAGCCCGACGAGCCAGCTGAGGCATCCCCGGTTCCTTCGGCAGCGGCACCCGGACCCGACGTCACCAACACCAACAAAAAACATAAAAACTCCCTGATACCTCCAATATTGGTGTCTGCATTCTGTGAGGACAGACGCTGGGAGACGAGAAGCAAGTACAGGGAGTGAATATTTAATAAATAACCGACTAGAAACAAAACAAGGACAGTGTTTGGACAGGGGGAACAAAACGACATTAATGCAGACACAGGGAAGAAACTGAGGAAGTGACAGATATAGGGGAGGCAATCTATAAGGTAATAGAGTCCAGGTGAGTCCCATGAAGCACTGATGCGCGTAATGATGGGCCGCCTGGTGCCCTCGTGCGCCAGAGAGGGGGAGCGGGTGCAGGCGTGACAGGGAGATATTCGGGGACATATTAGGGGCTAAATGCTTCTCAAAGCTAGACGCCTCCGCAGGGTTTTGGCAGATCAGTCTAGACAAAGAGAGTACAAGGATTTGTACTTTCAAATACTCCTTTTTGTAGGTACTCATTTAAAAGGCTCCAGTTGGTTCTCACTTCATTACCAGAATTCTTTCATAGGCCAGTCCAACAGATATTTGAGAGTGTGCCAGGCACCACAGTGTCCTTTGATGATGTGGTATTATGGGGTCAGAAAACGTGAAAATAAAGGAGCTCAGATGCAAAAATGTAATGTCCAACGTTTCGACAGGTAAGCTGTCTTCATCAGGGTATAATCACAAACACTGCGGGATGACTCGTTTATATAGTGTCAAAAGACACACACAGGTGTCTGTAATCATGGCCAAGTATGGCCTAATAGCATTGGTTAATGCTCAAATATTAAAATGGCATACAAAGAACAGCATACAAAAAACGAATGGATAGCATACGATCATAGATTCATTTTAGACTACACTAACTTACAAACAATTACAATGGCAAAGTCACAATAATCACAAGAATGGCTTCAGATCAAAGTCTACGTTGAGACCGAAGGGAGCAAGGGTCTTTAAATTAAAGATCCAGGCAGCCTCTCGTTTTAACAATAAATTATCAAGGTCACCCCCTTTCCTAGGGAGGGTGACATGTTCGATGCCAATATAACGCAGAGACGAAATCGAGTGGTTTGCCTCCAAAAAGTGGGCCGCAACTGGGTAAGTCGGGGTCAAAGCACAACACAACGTTGAAAGCAGCACTTGATCTAGCCAGAGCTAATGGGCGAAACCTAAACGCCGACAAACGGGAATTCAGAAATACAGAAATAACCTTCTTGGGTGTAAAACGAACATGTGAAGATGTTCAGATAGACCAGAGCTAAGTGACAGCCATCACGAACATGCCACCGCCTACCGATCAAGAGGGTGTACGAAGGTTCTTAGTAAGTATGGTTAACTATGTGGGCAAATTTGAACCTAATCTGGCAACTCACACGAGTGTCACATCTGCTCCTGCTACGCCCTCTGGTGTTCATCCGGTGTCTTCTTAACCTGCAGTTACTCCCCCAGTACACTCTCTCCCTCTTTCCCTCTCTGTGTGATTGTGTGGTTGGAGACTGGTGTGCTGGAGTCAGAGCAGATCCCTACCAGCTGCAACCCGTTCCATAATCAAGACTTCTACAAATACTCAGTCCTGCCACTTCCACTGTGCCAGATTCTAATCTCTGCTCAGTCAGTTCATGATTCTAGCTATTTAGAATCTGCTGTGCCTGTTTCCCTGCCTGACACCGTTTATCATCTCATTGCAGTTACCGCTCTGTCTCTGGCTCCAGTTCCACATCTCACCACCCAACTACCTTGCTCTGGATTTGACTCACCACCACTACCTTGGATTCCCCTCAGGACCTGTTTACCCTGTTCTACTCAGCTAACTCCAACCTCAGTCTCCACATCTGGTTTTTCTGCAACTCATCCGAGCTTCCCCGGATCTGCACTCCACATCTCTCTGTGTTAACAATAAATATTTTGATTCATTCATCCCTGTTTCCTCATCTGAGTCTGCTCTTGGGTTCCCCGGTGTCGCTCCGCTTAACAACGAGTCAGATGAGAAGTGTACTGTGTAAAAACTATAGAGTGGTGTTGGAACAGTAATCAGCAGAAAGAGTTGGAGCAGCTTCAGGCATTATTCATACATGCTCCAGTACTGAGGTTCAATGCTGAAAATCTCAGCAGAAGCCTCTAAAGCAGGTTTAGGTGCAGTGTTGTTACAGCAGTATGGCACTAGATGGCGCCCAGTAGCAAATGCCTCCAGGGCTCTTGACAACTTCTGAGTGTAATTATGCTCAGATTGAGAAAGAGGCATTGACATGATAAACACAACTCCATGTGTTTATCTATGGTAAAAACAACGTGGGCCCGAAACAGATCATAAACCTTTGGTTACTATTGCAAAGAAGGGTTTAATATTCACACCACCAAGGCTACAGAGACTGTTTCCAAAACTTATGAAATATGACTTGCAACTCGAGTACAGACCAGGGGGGGAAAAAATGTGTTAGTGGCAGACATATTGTCCAGAGCTTTTGACAGCTCACAACCAAACCAGTTATAGGAGCAGGACGAGACCATACATGTAAACCTTATCAGAAAGAGTTGCCCCGTCTCAGATGAAATGTGGACAGTTATTTCACGTGCTGCTGCAGAAGAAGATAAATGTTTGTTAAAGGTGATTGAAGCCATAACATGCAGGTGGTCTGTACAAAGCTATACCCTTATGGTCAATACAGGGATGAGATATCTGTACTGGATGGAGTTATGTTTAAGGGTTCAAGAAGTGTGCTACAGAAAAACATGCTGACCCCCCCCCCCAAAAAAAATAAAAAAATAAGACGTACAGAAGCAGTGTTATTCTGGCCCAAGATGAACGCTGATATCGAGCAGACAGTCAGAGCCTGTGAAAGATGCCAGAAATACAGGTCAAAACAGAGCAAAGAGACAATGTGAGTTGGGGAAAAAGAGGTATTGAGATCTCTTTTCTGTTGAGGGCAAGAACTATGTTCTACTGATGGGCTATTACTCTCATTACCCAGAGTGCTTTGCTGAAGGACACTACTGTTAGTCAAGTGATTACTCACATGAGGTCATTCTTTGCTCGTCCGTGGGGTCGCAGAGGTAGTCCGTACGGACAACACCTCACAGTTCAGCTTTCGGTGCTAAACTGCAAAGGTTCAAGCGTGTCACATTGACCCCACTGTACTCACAGTATAATGGGTTGGTCGAAGAACAGTGTCAAAACAGTTAATCTACTGCTTAAAAGGAAGCTCTCGACTCAAAGACAGATCCGAATCTAGCTTTGTTGAACTACAGGGCCACTCCCACTAAAACATGTTCTGTTTCCTGCAGAGCTGTTGTTCAATAGGAAACTCAAAACTAGGCTGCCAGTACTCCTAGAAACAGAGGATGACAAGGTCACTTATTAACAAACGGGGAGAAAAGAGTGAACAGAAAAGATACTATGACAAAGGGATCCAATGTGCTCAGTGCACTCAGTCCAAATGATAGAGGGAAAATGCATGATGGGAAAACATGGAGCGTTGAGGCCCGTGTGGTGAAAACAGTGGCAACCTGATCACATGATGTAATGATACCTGAGGGAGTTACGTACAGGAGAAATAGGAGACGCTTGTTCCATTTACCTGAGTGTGAGCAAACAGACAGGCAAGAGAGTGACATTACAGGTCAGACAACGTCAAGCCCAGACACTCCTGTGTCAGATCCACCAGCCTGTTGTAATGAGACGGTCAGGTAGAGAAGCCCAGACACTCCTGTGTCAGATCCACCAGCCTGTTGTAATGTGACGGTCAGGTAGAGAAGCCCAGACACTCCTGTGTCAGATCCACCGGCCTGTTGTAATGAGACGGTCAGGTAGAGAAGCCCAGACACTCCTGTGTCAGATCCACCAGCCTGTTGTAATGAGACGGTCAGGTAGAGAAGCCCAGACACTCCTGTGTCAGATCCACCAGCCTGTTGTAATGAGACGGTCAGGTAGAGAAGCCCAGACACTCCTGTGTCAGATCCACCAGCCTGTTGTAATGAGACGGTCAGGTAGAGAAGCCCAGACACTCCTGTGTCAGATCCACCAGCCTGTTGTAATGAGACGGTCAGGTAGAGAAGCCCAGACACTCCTGTGTCAGATCCACCAGCCTGTTGTAATGAGACGGTCAGGTAGAGAAGCCCAGACACTCCTGTGTCAGATCCACCAGCCTGTTGTAATGAGACGGTCAGGTAGAGAAGCCCAGACACTCCTGTGTCAGATCCACCAGCCTGTTGTAATGAGACGGTCAGGTAGAGAAGCCCAGACACTCCTGTGTCAGATCCACCAGCCTGTTGTAATGAGACGGTCAGGTAGAGAAGCCCAGACACTCCTGTGTCAGATCCACCAGCCTGTTGTAATGAGACGGTCAGGTAGAGAAGCCCAGACACTCCTGTGTCAGATCCACCAGCCTGTTGTAATGAGACGGTCAGGTAGAGAAGCCCAGACACTCCTGTGTCAGATCCACCAGCCTGTTGTAATGAGACGGTCAGGTAGAGAAGCCCAGACACTCCTGTGTCAGATCCACCAGCCTGTTGTAATGAGACGGTCAGGTAGAGAAGCCCAGACACTCCTGTGTCAGACCCACCAGGGCAGCCTGTTGTAATGAGACGGTCAGGTAGAGAAGCCCAGACACTCCTGTGTCAGATCCACCAGCCTGTTGTAATGAGACGGTCAGGTAGAGAAGTAAAAGCTCCTCTAAGGAAGGGGCTGATTGAAGAAGTAGAAATGTGTTATTTAAATGCAGTGTTCACTATGCAAAGAATTGTAACCAGGATTTATAGAGAATTGTTATTGTAATTGTTATTGTTATTGTAATTGTTATTGTAATTGTTATTGTTTTATCTTGTAAGGGAAAAGGCATGTCTTGATAAGGGGGATGTGGTATATTGTATCGGAGGCCACGTGACCACTTACAGTAGGGGGTGCGCAGCCTGCGCACAGCAGTGGGAGAGCCGGAGATCCCAACTCAATGCAGATACTTGCACGGCTCCGCTTAACTTGAATAAAGAAGGGCTAATGTTTTAAAGAACAGTTGTTCTTCAACTTCCGGACCTCCTACTGGACCCCCTACAGGACCCCCATCTCATTACAACAGGCTGGTGGATCTGACACAGGAGTGTCTGGGCTTCTCTACCTGAGGGGGGGGCTGGTGGGTGTTGGAGCTGGGGTGTGGCTGGACCCCCTACTGGACCCACTACTGGACCCCCTACTGGACCCCCATCTGGACCCCCTACTGGACCCCCATCTGGACCCCTACTGGACCCCCTACTGGACCCCCTACTGGACCCCCATCTGGACCCCCTACTGGACCCCTACTGGACCCCCATCTGGACCCCCTACTGGACCCCCTACTGGACCACCCATCTGGACCCCCATCTGGACCCCCTACTGGACCCCCATCTGGACCCCCTACTGGACCCCCATCTGGACCCCTACTGGACCTCCTACTGGACCACCCATCTGGACCCCCATCTGGACCCCCTACTGGACCCCCATCTGGACCCCCATCTGGACCCCCTACTGGACCCCCATCTGGACCACATACTGGACCCCCTACTGGACCCCCATCTGGACCCCCATCTGGACCCCCTACTGGACCCCCATCTGGACCCCCTACTGGACCCCCTACTGGACCACCCATCTGGACCCCCTACTGGACCCACTACTGGAACCCCTACTGGACCTCCTACTGGACCCACTACTGGACCCACTACTGGACCCCCTACTGGACCCACTACTGGAACCCCTACTGGACCCCCTACTGGACCCCCTACTGGACCACCCCCCAGCTATCCTCACGTTCTTTGTGTACATTAAGAGGATATTCAAAACAATTAGTGAGGTTGTGTGCGTAGTTGCTTTCGTATCTTAAGGATCACTGTGAGTAGTGGCTTACTACTGAGTATCCCTATATACGGCTCTTGTATAGGATACATGATGGTGTATGTGTCGTGTCTAGGGACTGGAGTAAACCACAAGTACAATTCCCTATCTCCATTAATGGCTAATTTTGGAAAGGCCCCATTTTAGCTATCTAGCCACTAGAGGACAACAACACAGTGAGAGGCAACAGTTCAAGTTTATTTTCTGTCAATAATGACGTTTGGCTTATGATGTTGTTGGTCTGAAGCCAAATCCTAACTGGCTTCCCTTGACACTTTTTTTGTTGTTGCGCCAGAACCATTCACAGCTGAGCTCTCTCAGTTTAGCTCAACACTGATTGGCTGATTATTTTATATATTCTTTGCCAAATGCTCGCTGGCGGCAACAATCTCATAATCCTTTCGACCAGAACGCATCAGATAGATACGATACACATACTGAGACAGAGGGGCGCTGTTTCATTCGCTTGGATGCTTTCTCCAGTGAGATATATTCAACCTCTTGCGAACTGAAAGAAATTTATGAAACACAGAGAGACAACAGATACATTCTTTTTAATGTTTTTTTTTTCTTTGTACATTTTTTGCTCCATTAATACACGTCACTGCATGTCAAGTCTTACCTTAACCCGTGTCAAGTCCCTCTTTAACACATGTCAAGTCCTTCCTTATTAACCCATACAGGAGCAATTAAGGTTAAGTGCCTTGCTCACTCAAGGGCACATTGACAGAACCAGCAACCATTCGGTTCTTAGCTCAACCCTTTTAAGCGCTAGGCTACCTGCGTCATGACTTACCTGGACCACCTATTGAGATGTGCCTTTTGTTAAGTAAATCAGGTATTAACTGAGGTGAAAAGGAGACTGGAGTGCCAGTTAAGTCCCAGAGAGAGAAAGGGAGTGAGAGAGAGAAGGAAAGGGAGCGAGAGAGAGAAGGAAAGGGAGCGAGAGAGAGAAGGAAAGGGAGCGAGAGGGAGAGAAAGGGAGCGAGAGAGACACACACAGAGCGAGAGAGAGCGAGAAAGAGAGTGAGAAAGAGAGAGAGAGCGAGAAAGAGAGAGAGACACAGAGAGAGAGAGAGCCACAGAGAGAGTAAGAGAGAGAGAGAGAGAGATAGAGATAGAGATAGAGATAGAGATAGAGATAGAGACAGAGACAGAGACAGAGACAGAGACAGAGACAGAGAGAGAGAGAGAGAGAGAGAGAGAGAGAGAGAGAGAGAGAGAGAGAGAGAGAGAGAGAGAGAGAGAGCTCTACCAGGGAGGGAGTGGGACCCTTCTTTTACGCTGCTGCTACTTGCTGACCCCTTGACTTTTCAACATTTTGTACCCCATAATGCAAATTAGAAAAATAGGTTTTTAGACATTTTAAGCCCCTTTGCTATGAGACTTCATTTGTACTTTTTTTTTGCAAACATTTTCTTACTTACATTGTTGGTTAAGGGCTTGTAAGTAAGCATTACATGGTAAGGTCTACCTACACCAGTTGTATTTGGCGCATGTGACAAATAACATTTGATTTGATTTGACATTTCTAACACACTTGTACATTTCTTGCCTTAGGTGATCCCGTTATTAGCCAAAATAATTATCATGGGCATTTGATTACACTGGCCAGACTGTTTCTGACCTCTGACCTCACAAAGCCCTAGCTTCCGCTAAAGGCCGTGTTCCAAAAAACAATCTATTGTTAATTAACAAATTTCTAAATTGGTTGGAGGCGGTTTGCAGTGAATGGGCAGACGACGAGGGTTCAAAGACCAGTTGGTCACACATGGCACGGACTCTGCAAATAGTTGCGTGAACTAACAAGATCCAAAAAAGGTCCAGGAGGCAATAGGATTGACCCCGTTGGGAGTCTATTTACATGTAGTTGGGTGCAGTGGAGGCCTCTCATTCCTTATTCTTAGTCAGGGCCACATGCTCCGTATTAAACAGTTAGCCTCTTGACATGCAGACATTTGGAGCTTTTCACAAGCTTCAGCTAGTGCTAGTAGAATAACAGAGGGATAGGTACAGAAAACACCTCTTAAGGATGGGTCCTTATACTGTATACATGGTATGGAGGATTCTGTTAGTGTTCTTCAATGACCATAAACAGGATCTAAGTAAGGAGCATGTGTAAAACATGTGATCTGGTTGCTTGTGTGATGAGGAACTCAGCAGGGAAGGGTGTAACTCAGCGGGGAAGGGTGTAAACTCAGCGGGGAAGGGTGTAACTCAGCGGGGAAGGGTGTAACTCAGCGGGGAAGGGTGTAACTCAGCGGGGAAGGGTGTAACTCAGCGGGGAAGGGTGTAACACAGCGGGGAAGGGTGTAACACAGCGGGGGAGGGTGTAACACAGCGGGGGAGGGTGTAACTCAGCGGGGGAGGGTGTAACTCAGCGGGGGAGGGTGTAACTCAGCGGGCAAGGGTGTAACTCAGCGGGGAAGGGTGTAACTCAGCGGGGAAGGGTGTAACTCAGCGGGGAAGGGTGTAACTCAGCGGGGAAGGGTGTAACTCAGCGGGGAAGGGTGTAACTCAGCGGGGAAGGGTGTAACTCAGCGGGGAAGGGTGTAACTCAGCGGGGAAGGGTGTAAACTCAGCGGGGAAGGGTGTAAACTCAGCGGGGAAGGGTGTAAACTCAGCGGGGAAGGGTGTAAACTCAGCGGGGAAGGGTGTAAACTCAGCGGGGAAGGGTGTAAACTCAGCGGGGAAGGGTGTAAACTCAGCGGGGAAGGGTTTAACTCAGCGGGGAAGGGTGTAACTCAGCGGGGAAGGGTGTAAACTCAGCGGGGAAGGGGGTGTAACTCAGCGGGGAAGGGGGTGTAACTCAGCGGGGAAGGGGGTGTAACTCAGCGGGGAATGGGGTGTAACTCAGCGGGGAAGGGGGTGTAACTCAGCGGGGAAGGGGGTGTAACTCAGCGGGGAAGGGGGTGTAACTCAGCGGGGAAGGGGGTGTAACTCAGCGGGAAGGGGGTGTAACTCAGCGGGAAGGGTGTAACACAGCGGGGAAGGGTGTAACTCAGCGGGGAAGGGTGTAACACAGCGGGGAAGGGTGTAACTCAGCGGGGAAGGGTGTAATGCAGCGCAGAATGGTGTAACTCAGCAGGGAAGGGTGTAACTCAGCAGGGAAGGGTGTAACTCATTGGGGAAGGGTGTAACTCAGCGGGGAAGGGTGTAAATCAGCAGGGAAGGGTGTAAATCAGCAGGGAAGGGTGTAAATCAGCGGGGAAGGGTGTAACTCGTTGGGGAACCTCACGGTGTTGTGGTGCGCAGACGAACCGAGTTCAAAGACCATTTGGTCACACGTGGCAATCACCAGTACCCAGAAAAGATGCAACACGCTGGGGATTGGCTCTGGGAGTCTGGGACTGGGTCACCCACTTGGTATTAAACTCTTGACATGCAAAGCTTTGGGGTTGTTACATGGCTGAGCAGGGTGACCCAGTTGTCCAAAACAAGCCACATCCCTTCTCACCCACACAGATGGCCGTCTGCCCAGCCTGTCCCTCCCTGGGTGGAACAGGGGCTCTGTTGGGGTAATCTCCTCAAAAGATCACAACCTTGGTCTCGCGCGCACGAAACCAAGGTCTTAACACTGTTCAGATAGAGACTAATCACTGTCTCTATCTGGACCATGACGATTAGATGAATCAGGTGTGGTACTGCAGGGCTGGAGCAAAACCCTGCACACCCACTAGCTCTCCAGGACAGGAATTGGAGAGGTTGTGATGAGGTTGGTTAACCATGGTCTAAGGTCATGATGAGGTACGTTAACCCTGGTCTAAGGTTCTGATGAGGTAGGTTAAACCTGTTCTAATGGTCTAAAGTCATGATGAGGTTGGTTAACCCTGGTCTAAGGTCATGATGAGGTAGGTTAACCCTGGTCTAAGGTCGTGATGAGGTAGAATAATGCAGGGCTGGATCAAAAGCCTGCACACCCCCATACCCTTACCCTTCTCACACTAGTCTGCCGACCCGAACCAAACTGTGCTAGCGCGGACATGCTCCTTTCACATTGACCTTTCCAGCACGGTTTCATCAACCATGATGAGGTAGATTAACCCCGGTCTAAGGTTGTGATGAGGTAGATTAACCCTGGTCTAAGGTTGTGATGAGGTAGATTAACCCCGGTCTAAGGTCATGATGAGGTAGATTAACCCTGGTCGAAAGTCATGATGAGGTAGATTAACCCCGGTCTAAGGTCATGAT
Organism: Salvelinus alpinus; assembly: GCF_045679555.1. Lineage (NCBI taxonomy): Eukaryota > Metazoa > Chordata > Actinopteri > Salmoniformes > Salmonidae > Salvelinus > Salvelinus alpinus. Next base: position 40,351,473 of record NC_092113.1, on the reverse strand, counting down.
GAGGTAGATTAACCCTGGTCTAAGGTCATGATGAGTTAGATTAACCCTAGTCTAAGGTCATGATGAGGTAGATTAACCCTGGTCTAAGGTCGTGATGAGGTAGATTAACCCTGGTCTAAGGTCATGATGAGGTAGATCAACCCTGGTCTAAGGTTGTGATGAGGTAGATTAACCCTGGTCTAAGGTCATGATGAGGTAGATTAACCTTGGTCTAAGGTTGTGATGAGGTAGATTAACCCTGGTCTAAGGTTGTGATGAGGTAGATTAACCCCGGTCTAAGGTTGTGATGAGGAAGATTAAACATGGTCTAAGGTTGTGATGAGGTAGATTAACCCTGGTCTAAGGTTGTGATGAGGTAGATTAACCCTGGTCTAAGGTCATGATGAGGTAGATTAACCCTGGTCTAAAGTTGTGATGAGGTAGATTAACCCTGGTCTAAGGTTGTGATGAGGTAGATTAACCCTGGTCTAAGGTCATGATGAGGTAGATTAACCCTGGTCTAAGGTTGTGATGAGGTAGATTAACCCTGGTCTAAGGTTGTGATGAGGTAGATTAACCCTGGTCTAAGGTCATGATGTGGTAGATTAACCCTGGTCTAAGGTCATGATGTGGTAGATTAACCCTGGTCTAAGGTTGTGATGAGGTAGATTAACCCTGGTCTACCATTGTGATGAGGTAGATTATCCCTGGTCTACCATTGTGATGAGGTAGATTATCCCTGGTCTACCGTTGTGATGAGGTAGATTAACCCTGGTCTACAGTTGTGATGAGGTAGATTATCCCTGGTCTACCGTTGTGATGAGGTAGATTAACCCTGGTCTACAATTGTGATGAGGTAGATTATCCCTGGTCTAGCGTTGTGATGAGGTAGATTAACCCTGGTCTACAGTTGTGATGAGGTAGATTATCCCTGGTCTACCGTTGTGATGAGGTAGATTAACCCTGGTCTACAGTTGTGATGAGGTAGATTATCCCTGGTCTACCATTGTGATGAGGTAGATTAACCCTGGTCTAAGGTTGTGATGAGGTAGATTAACCCTGGTCTACAGTTGTGATGAGGTAGATTATCCCTGGTCTACAGTTGTGATGAGGTAGATTAACCCTGGTCTACAGTTGTGATGAGGTAGATTATCCCTGGTCTACAGTTGTGATGAGGTAGATTAACCCTGGTCTACAGTTGTGATGAGGTAGATTATCCCTGGTCTACCGTTGTGATGAGGTAGATTATTCCTGGTCTACCGTTGTGATGAGGTAGATTATCCCTGGTCTACCGTTGTGATGAGGTAGATTATTCCTGGTCTACAGTTGTGATGGAGTTGTGACGGTTCCAGCAACCATGATGAGGTAGATGCCACTTAGAGCTTGAGCTCTGAACTCTGACCTCTGTTGACCGCCAGGTCTGTCAGCACCACAACAGTTAAAAATAAGACAGGCTTAAGACAGGTTTATGACAGACACACTATATATATACACAAAAGTATGTGGACACCCCTTCAAATTCATGGATTTGGCTATTTCAGCCACACCTATCACTGAAAGTTGTGTAAAATCGAGCACACAGACCTGCAATCTCCATAGACAAACATTGGCAGTAGAATGGCCTTACTTTAGAGCTCAGTGACTTTCAACGTGGCACCGTCATAAGATGCTATCTTTCCAACAAGTCTGTGCATAAAATTTCTGCCCTGCTATAGCTGCGCCGGTCAACTGTAAGTGCTGTTATTGTGAAGTGGAAACATCTAGAGGCAACAATGGCTCAGCTGGGAAGTGGTAGGCGTCATACAAGCTCACAGAACAGGACGCCGAGAGCTGAAGCGCTTAGTGCAGAGGTGGGAAATTCCAGTCCTCGAGGGCCTGATTGGTGTCACAGTTTTGCCCCAGCTAACACACCTGACTCCAATACTCACCTAATCATGATCTTTGGGAGCTTCATGAAATGGGTTTCCATGGCCGAGCAGCAGCACACAAGCCTCAGATCACCGTGCGCAATGCCAAGCGCCAGCTGGAGCGATGTAAAGCTTGCAAAGCTTATTGGACTCTGGAGCAGTGGAAACACGTTCTCCGGAGTGATGAATCACACTTCACCTTCTGGCAGTCCGACGGACAAATCTGGGTTTGGCAGATGCCAGGAGAACAATACCTGCTCCAATGCATAGTGCCAACTGTAAAGTTTGGTGGAGGAATAATGGTCTGGGGCTGTTTTTCATGGTTCAGGCTCGGTCCCTTAGTTCCAGTGAAGGGATATCTTAACTTTACAACATACAATGACATTCTAGACGATTCTGTGCTTCCAACTTTGTTGAAACAGTTTGGGGAAGGCCCTTTCCTGTTTTAGCATGACAATTTTTTATTGAAGAAATGTAACCCCTCTTAAAATCATGGACACATCTATGGATGCATGGGACTGACCATCCAGGAGATGAGCCATGTTTTGAAGCTACTGTATTTGTTTACAATTACATTGATAACAATCAATGGAGTTAAACAACACACGCTCATGAGGTATTAAGTTATACTCTTCAAGGTTTCAATGGCTATATATAATGCATTTTAAAGTCCTCAAATGGAGGTACAAGTCCCAATTAAGAAATCCTAAACAAAAGCACTGAAGAGCTATTCTCTGGTGTCCAAGTTACAGAAAACGTAAACAACTACTTTCCTTGCTCCAATGTATCAACAGTCAGAGCATCTCTCCATCCCAAATCCCCAACCGACCCTAGTGGAGGCAAACTGGGCCTGCGTTGGTCTTTTCACTCCTCATTAGCTGTGTTAATAGGATTTGGCTTCTGGTGTTTCCATGTTGTAAGACATGAGCTTTAAACCACAGAGACTACCTGGGTGATATTTAGCCTCTGAAGCTGCAGAGGAGCGACACTTTGACGTAGTATCCCTTAAACGGTAGTCTACCTACTACCTAACAACTCATTGTCTTTCTATCTGGACATCTATTGATAATCTAACGGGTCTTCAATCACCTCAACGACCTGTCAATCAATCGTCCTGTAGGAGATTTTCTTGGGTTGTTGTAACACGTTTAGTGACTAAAAACCTGTTTCTGTGTAGCTAGGCACCTAGGACAACTAACCACCAAGATGTCGATGGACGAGCCTGAGGATCTGGAGATGGAGGGAGAGGAGGGGATAGACGCCAAGGAGCTGAAGAAGGAGCTGGCCGAGTCCAAGGCAGTTAAAGTGCTGATGCTGGGTAAGTGAATCAACCCATTGGTGTGAATGTATCAGAGATGCTTCGGAAATATGCTCTTGTGATGAGGTAGCCCTGTCTGAAACTTGTAAGGTACTTTTGGCCTAATGGCTAAAACGTTTGGTATCCCCCATTAGATTTGGTTTCCTCTTCATACAGGAACTGAAAGGCAATATTTCAGCTAAATACCATGGAATCATAAACAGGATATTTTTTGTGACATATGATGTGATATCCGAGATTTGGTTGAGGTCAGTGGTGGAAAAAGTACCCAATTGTCATACTTGATTAATAAAAGTAAAAATAACTTAATAGAAAATGACTAAAGTAAAAGTGAAAGTCACCCAGTAAAATACTACTTGAATAAAAGTCTAAAAGTATTTGGTTTTAAATATCAAAAGTAAATGTAATCGCTAAAATATACTTAAGTATCAAAAGTAAAAGTATAAATAATTTCAAATTACTTATTACTTATATTAAGCAATCCAGATGGCATCGTTTATTTATTTTTATTTACGGCTAGCCAGGGGCACACTCCAACACTAAGACATCATTTACAAAGAAAGCATTTGTGTTTAGTGAGTCCACCAGATCAGAGGAAATAGGGATGATCAGGGATGTTCTCTGTTTAGTGAGTCCACCAGATCAGAGGCAGTAGGGATGACCAGGGATGTTCTCTGTTTAGTGAGTCCACCAGATCAGAGGCAGTAGGGATGACCAGGGATGTTCTCTGTTTAGTGAGTCCACCAGATCAGAGGCAGTAGGGATGACCAGGGATGTTCTCTGTTTAGTGAGTCCACCAGATCAGAGGCAGTAGGGATGACCAGGGATGTTCTCTGTTTAGTGAGTCCACCAGATCAGAGGCAGTAGGGATGACCAGGGATGTTCTCTGTTTAGTGAGTCCACCAGATCAGAGGCAGTAGGGATGATCAGGGTGGTTCTCTTGATAAGGGCGTCAATTGTACCAATTTCCTGTCCTGCTAAGCATTAAACATGTAATGAGTACTTTTGGGTGGCAGGGAAAATGTATTGAGTAAAAAGTACATTATTTTCTTTAGGAATGTAGTGGAGTAAAATTTTTCTAAAATATAAATAGTAATGTAAAGTACAGATAACCAAAAAACACCTTATGTTGTACTTTAAAGTATTTTTACTTAAAGTACTTTACACCACTGATTGAGGTTTGTATTAATCTGCCATCCAGAAGCAAGGAGGGACCGCATTGGAAAGGAGGGCATCATTTAATACGACATGATTGGTCCCTCTGAAAACCTGGCCTCAGGATAGGACAAAAAATATTTAAAATGAAATTGAGATAACATCTGTAATTTTCACATTTAATCGTTCTGGTGTTGAATATATTCCATCAAATGATATCATACTCTATGGTCTCTATGCTACATTAAATATCCTAACCTGCCACATTAATTATCCTAACCTGCTATGTAAACAAATCCTCATTATTACCACAACGGAGCTGCTTGTGGATTTGACAGCTCAGTTCCACCTCCGACACCATCAAAACAACCGCTATGTGGATGTCGGCAGAAACGGATCTGATTGAAACAGGCCCTGAGTACTGAGTCTGTCTGTGAATTGAATATGCACTTGGTCTGAACATTGACAGTTAAGAACCAATACACACAGATCAAGGCGTAATATTCTTTTTCTCAGAATGTTTCAGCTATATGTGACAACCTAGAAAAGGAAGAGATTTTGTGGTTTGTTAAAGTACAGATTCAGACCTTGAGGTACATTGAGTTCCATTGTTCCCTGAGGTCCATTGCTCCCTGAGTTCCATTGTTCCCTGAGTTCCATTGTTCCCTGAGGTCCATTGTTCCCTGAGTTCCATTGTTCCCTGAGTTCCATTGTTCCCTGAGGTCCATTGCTCCCTGAGGTCCATTGCTCCCTGAGGTCCATTGCTCCCTGAGTTCCATTGCTCCCTGAGGTCCATTGCTCCCTGAGTTTCATTGCTCCCTCCCAGTGAGTCCATTCCAGGGGAAAGGCAGGACACATTGAGGTGGTTAAATAATCACTACTAAAGGTCCAAGTGAATCATGGAACCCTGCCGATGAGGTGCCAAGCCGATTACACTGATGGGTTTAATTCAGACTCCAGATGCAGTCAAGTAATGTGTACCCATTCCCTCCTCTGACAGCATTCACCCTTTCACACTACCGTGCCGACCCAATTCAAACTGTACTGTGCTGGCTCAGACTTAACGTTTATTTTTTTACATAGTCCTTTTTACAACACTCTTCCAGAACCTATGATGTGTGGGTTCAGATTGGTTCTGGGCTCAGCAGGATTGAGGTGGGCTGAGGCTTAGTAGTGTGAAAAGGGTAATCCACTTGGCCTCTCTGCATGTAGCCACTTAAAGTCTCAGTCAATGCTAATGATCAAATCCAAAAAAACAGGTCTCGGTATATATCCAGATACTGGAATAGACAGATCTATTTCCATAAGCCTAACCAGGCCAAATAGCTAACGCCGAGGTCTCCACAAACTGTTTTAACATCTTGTACCCTTTTCACACGACTGAGTCAAGCTGAGCTGTACTTCTGATTTGGCCTGGTTCCACTTCCACTGGAACCGTGCTGGAAAGGTGTGTCGTGTTCTCACACAGTGTTCTCACACAGTGTTCTCACACAGTGTTCTCACTCCTACTAGTGGTACCGTATAAATAGTGTTGTGTTCTTTAGCACACAGTGTTAGTGTGACCGACTGACCGGGGTTCGAATCCTGTGTTATCCCTCTGATAACACAGGGTGGGGATGGTGAGCAAACACACGTTTTAAGGTCTCAGGTGGCTGAGCAGGCAAGCGTGGTTCAGTGAACGACTTCTGTTACTTTAGCTCTTGTCTTGATACAAAGTGGTAAGATGACCTGTTTTCCAGGTTACATAATGCTTGATGTTTTAAGACACAGGACCATTTTACATAATGCTTGCTGTGTTAAGACACAGGACCAGGTTACATAATGCTTGATGTGTTAAGACACAGGACCAGGTTACATAATGCTTGATGTGTTAAGACACAGGACCAGGTTACATAATGCTTGCTGTGTTAAGACACAGGACCAGGTTACATAATGCTTGCTGTGTTAAGACACAGGACCAGGTTACATAATGCTTGCTGTGTTAAGACACAGGACCAGGTTACATAATGCTTGTTGTGTTAAGACACAGGACCAGGTTACATAATGCTTGCTGTGTTAAGACACAGGACCAGGTTACATAATGCTTGATGTGTTAAGACACAGGACCAGGTTACATAATGCTTGCTGTGTTAAGACACAGGACCAGGTTACATAATGCTTGTTGTGTTAAGACACAGGACCAGGTTACATAATGCTTGCTGTGTTAAGACACAGGACCAGGTTACATAATGCTTGCTGTGTTAAGACACAGGACCAGGTTACATAATGCTTGCTGTGTTAAGACACAGGACCAGGTTACATAATGCTTGATGTGTTAAGACACAGGACCAGGTTACATAATGCTTGTTGTGTTAAGACACAGGACCAGGTTACATAATGCTTGCTGTGTTAAGACACAGGACCAGGTTACATAATGCTTGCTGTGTTAAGACACAGGACCAGGTTACATAATGCTTGCTGTGTTAAGACACAGGACCAGGTTACATAATGCTTGCTGTGTTAAGACACAGGACCAGGTTACATAATGCTTGTTGTGTTAAGACACAGGACCAGGTTACATAATGCTTGCTGTGTTAAGACACAGGACCAGGTTACATAATGCTTGCTGTGTTAAGACACAGGACCAGGTTACATAATGCTTGCTGTGTTAAGACACAGGACCAGGTTACATAATGCTTGATGTGTTAAGACACAGGACCAGGTTACATAATGCTTGCTGTGTTAAGACACAGGACCAGGTTACATAATGCTTGATGTGTTAAGACACAGGACCAGGTTACATAATGCTTGCTGTGTTAAGACACAGGAGACATGAAGCCCATCCATAACACTCAGCAAGGGGGTACGTGAAGAGGAGGGAGGCCAACCTTAATCTGGAAGGGCACTGAGCCAATGGGTGCCGTCTGTGGCTATGAGTGGCGCAGGGCTCAACCAATTAGAGTAGATTAAATGGAGAACACTTCTCCATAAGAGGCATCTATTGGATGTCTGTCTGTCTATGGTCTTTATAACTACTGTGCTGTTGAATAATCTAATCAACTTTACTACAATTACCCATTTAACTACTAAACTAAGCTGAGATTGTTTGAGTTGAATAGCCAGCTGTATAGCAAACTCCTATCTATGTAAATGAACATGCCACCAAAGGAGTTGGCAAGACAGCACCAACAGATTTGGAACCAGGCTAGAGCTAAAATGAGCAGAGACTTATATACTGACTGGCCTGGCCTGGTTACAGGATAACATTATATACTGACTGGCCTGGTTACAGGATGACTTTATATACTGACTGGCCTGGTTACAGGATGACAGTATATACTGACTGGCCTGGTTACAGGATGACATTATATACTGACTGGCCTGGTTACAGGATAACATTATATACTGACTGGCCTGGTTACAGGATGACATTATATACTGACTGGCCTGGTTACAGGATGACAGTATATACTGACTGGCCTGGTTACAGGATGACATTATATACAGACTGGCCTGGTTACAGGGTGACAGTATATACTGACTGGCCTGGTTACAGGATGACAGTATATACTGACTGGCCTGGTTACAGGATGCCAGTATATACTGACTGGCCTGGTTACAGGATGACATTATATACAGACTGGCCTGGTTACAGGATGACATTATATACTGACTGGCCTGGTTACAGGATGACATTATATACTGACTGGCCTGGTTACAGGATGACATTATATACTGACTGGCCTGGTTACAGGATGACATTATATACTGACTGGCCTGGTTACAGGATGACATTATATACTGACTGGCCTGGTTACAGGATGACATTATATACTGACTGGCCTGGTTACAGGATGACATTATATACTGACTGGCCTGGTTACAGGATGACAGTATATACAGACTGGCCTGGTTACAGGATGACATTATATACTGACTGGCCTGGTTACAGGATTACATTATATACAGACTGGCCTGGTTACAGGATGACATTATATACTGACTGGCCTGGTTACAGGATGACATTATATACTGACTGGCCTGGTTACAGGATGACATTACATACTGATTGGCCTGGTTACAGGATGACAGTATATACAGACTGGCCTGGTTACAGGATGACAGTATATACAGACTGGCCTAGTTACAGGATGACATTATATACAGACTGGCCTGGTTACAGGATGACATTATATACTGACTGGCCTGGTTACAGGATGACAGTATATACTGACTGGCCTGGTTACAGGATGACAGTATATACTGACTGGCCTGGTTACAGGATGACATTATATACAGACTGGCCTGGTTACAGGATGACATTATATACTGACTGGCCTGGTTACAGGATGACATTATATACTGACTGGCCTGGTTACAGGATGACATTATATACTGACTGGCCTGGTTACAGGATGACATTATATACTGACTGGCCTGGTTACAGGATGACATTATATACTGACTGGCCTGGTTACAGGATGACATTATATACTGACTGGCCTGGTTACAGGATGACAGTATATACAGACTGGCCTGGTTACAGGATGACATTATATACTGACTGGCCTGGTTACAGGATTACATTATATACAGACTGGCCTGGTTACAGGATGACATTATATACTGACTGGCCTGGTTACAGGATGACATTATATACTGACTGGCCTAGTTACAGGATGATATTACATACTGATTGGCCTGGTTACAGGATGACATTATATACTGACTGGCCTGGTTACAGGATGACATTATATACAGACTGGCCTGGTTACAGGATGACAGTATATACAGACTGGCCTGGTTACAGGATGACATTATATACAGACTGGCCTGGTTACAGGATGACATTATATACTGACTGGCCTGGTTACAGGATGACAGTATATACTGACTGGCCTGGTTACAGGATGACAGTATATACTGACTGGCCTTGCCTGGTTACAGGAAGACAGTATATACTGACTGGCCTGGTTACAGGATGACAGTATATACTGACTGGCCTGGTTACAGGATGACAGTATATACTGACTGGCCTGGTTACAGGATGACAGTATATACTGACTGGCCTGGTTACAGGATGACAGTATATACTGACTGGCCTGGTTACAGGATGACAGTATATACTGACTGGCTTGGTCCTCTCTAAGTAGCATCTTTCCATTATTGTGCATCCCAAATGGCACCCTATTAGGCTAGTCAAAAGGGTGCTATTTGAGCCGTACTGGACTATATAGAGAATAGGGTGCTATTTCTTTTTTTTTCTTTTTTTTCTTTTTTACCCCCTTTTCTCCCCAATTTCGCGGTTATCCAATTGTTAGTAATTACTATCTTGTCTCATCGCTACAACTCCCGTACGGGCTCGGGAGAGACGAAGGTCGAAAGCCATGCGTCCTCCGGAACACAACCCAACCAAACCGCACTGCTTCTTAACACAGCGCGCCTCCAACCCGGAAGCCAGCCGCACCAATGTGTCGGAGGAAACACTGTGCACCTGCCCACCTCGGTTAGCGCGCACTGCGCCCGGCCCGCCACAGGAGTCGCTGGTGCGCGATGAGACAAGGATATCCCTCCCGGCCAAACCCTCCCTAACCCGGACGACGCTAGACCTCCCGGTCGTGGCCGGCTTCGACAGAGCCTGGGCGCGAACCCAGAGTCTCTGGTGGCACAGCTAGCGCTGCGATGCAGTGCCCTAGACCACTGCGCCACCCGGGAGGCCGAATAGGGTGCTATTTAACCCGTACTGCACTATATAGGGAATAGGGTGCTATTTGACCCGTACCGCACTATATAGGGAATAGGGTGCTATTTAACCCGTACTGCACTATATAGGGAATAGGGTGCTATTTGACCCGTACCGCACCGGCCCAGGTTACAGGTTGGGGTCGGTGCCATAGTATTTTGGTTTTAAAGGTTTTCAAATACAAGTTTTGAATAAAGATTTTAAGTGACTTCAAGTCCTTTGTCCTGAATAGTCTGATACTCAGTGAGGCCCAGAGACGTCAGTAAGGCCCAGAGACGTCAGTGATCTCCTCACAGACTGTCCTCTTGCTCTATATTGTCACTCTTCCTCATAATCTAACTGGGTCACATTAGTAAGTGGTGTTTGTTATGTTTCAGTAGTGCACTGTATAGGGAATAGGGTGCCGTTTGGGAAGTGCCATATGTTTTCTCTAGCCACAAGGTCCAAGAGTATTCTTGGCCTGAGGGACTTCTACTTAACTGTAATTATGTTACATATTATGTGACTGATAAAGGTCAACAGATATGTAATGACAAGGCTTTTGTTTTGCCACAAGCAGGTCATACTTTTCTTCTGATACATTACATTTTCTGTCTGTGTCACAGATGAAAGCCATGTAACGAAAACGTTTAAATGGATGACATTTAACTGTCAATAAATGGTGTATTTTTGTTTTCTTTCAGGTGCTGAGGAGTCGGGGAAAAGCACCATCGTAAAACAAATGAAGTGAGTTAATTTAAAACTGAAGCCTCTCACTGAATGTCGGGCAGCTGAGAGAAATGAGCCGCAGTGTCAAATATATACCACTAGGGGCAGCTGAGAGAAAGTGAGCCGCAGTGTTACAAATATACCACTAGGTAGCAGTTTGGATAAGTGAGCAACACCAACCCCTTCTTCTTCTTCTCTCCTCCACAGAATCCTCCACCAGGGTGGTTTTAATGAGGAGGAGAAGGTGATGTACAGAGAGGTGATCTTTGGTAACATCCTGCAGTCAGCTTTGTCCATCGTCAGAGGCATGAGCATCCTGGAGATCAAGTACGGATCACCAGCCGCAGAGGTGGGTACTGCAAGCTGTGTGTGTGTGTACTATACCATACTACAGTATATTATACTACACTGTATGGACCTGTTATACCTAAACTATACTGACATAGATGTGTTGTTCTCTGTGTGGCCAGGATGAGGGCAAGACGCTGGAGAACCTTTCCAACTCCACTGAAGAGGGCACCATGCCTCCTGAGCTGGCTGAGTGCATCAAGAAGCTGTGGCTGGACCCTGGCGTCCAGGAGTGCTTTGAGAGAGCAGCTGAAGGCTACCAGCTCCTCGACTCCGCTCACTAGTGAGTTAAATCGGTCTGCCGTTATTACTCAGGACCCGTATTCACTAGCGTTTCAGAGTGCTGATCTAGGATCTGTATCCATGAAGCGTCTCAGGAGGGTGCTGATCTAGGATCTGTATCCATGAAGCATCTCAGGAGGGTGCTGATCTAGGATCAGGTCCCCCCTTTGTCCATGTCATCTTATTCATTATGATCTAAAAAGCTATATCTGATCCTAGATCAGCACTTCTACTTGGAGACGGTTGATGAATACAAACAGCTCTGACACTTACAGCCTACCTTAGTGGTCTGATCCTTGGATTGATTGATTGTGCCATTCTCCCACAGCTTCCTCAGTGACCTTGACCGCATCACCGTGGCTGACTTGACCCCCAATGACCAAGACATCCTACGGTGCAGGATCACGACCGGCGGGGTTAACGAGGAGAGGTTCACCTGTAAAGACATCCAATTCAGGTGCTGCTACAGTAGCTAACTACCGGACTGCCTTGTCACAGTGCATTATAGTACACCTGCAAAGAGGTAGAATTCAAGTTAGGTAGTGTAAACTGGTGCGATCGAACCACAGGCCTCTTGCACAACAACCCAACGTCTTAACCATTAAAGAAAATCCTTGTGATCTGAGAGCAGCATTTGGGTTTACAAGTCTACGGCTGTGTTTACACAGACAGCCCAATTCTGATCTCTTTTTTTTCTCTCACCAATTGGTCTTTTGACCAATCACATAAGCTCTTTTGCCATTGCCAATAACTCGGCAAAAGATCAGAATTGGGCGGCCTGTGTAAACGCAGCCAGTAAGAGCTATGTCTTAATGAGAGTGTGATTTCAAATCACCTCCGTTACACCGGCAACTTATAGAGCGTGAAGTATATTTTTTTGTATTATGTATGTGATCGCTGCTAGAATTGAACCACAAACCTTGGCAAGTGCCACGCTCTCACCATATACACCAACTAAGTACACACTGGAGGAGCTGTGATGTTTTCCTAACGCACACTCATACTGATTAGGTACTGTAGTTGCTGAACGCTCCTCTCCTGTAAAAAAAAAAAAGAGGGCTTTATAACTGATTGATTTGGTCAATTGATTGATTGATCGTTGTGTCTCTCTGACGGACAGGATGTTTGACATGAGCGGCAGAAGAGAAGAGAGGAAGAAGTGGATCCACTGTTTCCAGGGCGTCCATTGCGTCCTGTTCTGTAGTTCCCTCAGCGCGTATGACCTGGTGCTGCTGGAGGACGAGGAAATGGTGATCACACACACACACACACACACACACACACACACACACACACACACACACACACACACACACACACTTCAAAGTTAAACTACAGGAGACTCTACCTCCCTGGGGACAGTTGAGATGCTGATATGAATCAACCACACCACAGGAGATGCTGATATGAATCAACCACACCACAGGAGATGCTGATATGATTCAACCACACCACAGGAGATGCTGATATGATTCAACCACACCACAGGAGATGCTGATATGAATCAACCACACCACAGGAGATGCTGATATGAATCAACCACACCACAGGAGATACTGATATGATTCAACCACACCACAGGAGATGCTGATATGAATCAACCAAACCTCACCGGCTAGTGACCGCAGCCAGCTGAGGTTGTTGACGGTTTTGTAGACCAACGATGATCATGATGATGAAGATAATGATACATCATTCCTATACCCTCCTCTCCTGTTTTCAGAACCGCATGCACGAGTCTCTCCACCTATTCAACAGTATCTGCAACCACAGGTTCTTCGAGGACACCACCCACGTGCTCTTCCTCAACAAGAAGGACGTCTTCCAAGAGAAAATCAAGCATGTCCACCTCAATGTCTGCTTCCCCGACTACGATGGTGAGTCCTACTCTGAGTCCCAAATGGCAAAACGTTGTTTTCCCTGAGCTTTTAGCCTTTAGTTTGAAGTTTATTTACCATGCGACGAATGAATGAATACATCGTAAATATCTCACTGATAAGTTTCAAGTTGTCACATGCACAAGTACAGTGAAATGCCTTTCTTGCCTGCTTTTACCAACAATGTAGCTATCAATATCAGTAGTACATAAATATTCATAAACAAGTCAAGTAGAACAAAAACAAACGAGAAACAGAAATAAGAAGAACACAAGAACGTAAGTAACCTACAGTACCAGTCAGTAACCTACAGTACCAGTCAGTAACCTACAGTACCAGTCAGTAACCTACAGTACCAGTCAGTAACCTACAGTACCAGTCAGTGACCTACAGTACCAGTCAGTAACCTACAGTACCAGTCAGTGACCTACAGTACCAGTCAGTGACCTACAGTACCAGTCAGTAACCTACAGTACCAGTCAGTGACCTACAGTACCAGTCAGTGACCTACAGTACCAGTCAGTAACCTACAGGACCAGTCAGTGACCTACAGTACCAGTCAGTGACCTACAGTACCAGTCAGTGACCTACAGTACCAGTCAGTGACCTACAGTACCAGTCAGTAACCTACAGTACCAGTAAGTGACCTACAGTACCAGTAAGTGACCTACAGTACCAGTCAGTAACCTACAGTACCAGTCAGTGACCTACAGTACCAGTCAGTAACCTACAGTACCAGTCAGTAACCTACAGTACCAGTCAGTAACCTACAGTACCAGTCAGTGACCTACAGTACCAGTCAGTAACCTACAGTACCAGTAAGTGACCTACAGTACCAGTCAGTGACCTACAGTACCAGTAAGTGACCTACAGTACCAGTCAGTGACCTACAGTACCAGTCAGTGACCTACAGTACCAGTCAGTGACCTACAGTACCAGTCAGTGACCTACAGTACCAGTCAGTAACCTACAGTGCCAGTAAGTAACCTACAGTGCCAGTAAGTAACCTACAGTGCCAGTAAGTAACCTACAGTACCAGTCAGTGACCTACAGTACCAGTCAGTGACCTACAGTACCAGCCAGTAACCTACAGTACCAGTCAGTAACCTACAGTACCAGTCAGTAACCTACAGTACCAGTCAGTGACCTACAGTACCAGTCAGTGACCTACAGTACCAGTAAGTAACCTACAGTACCAGCCAAAAGTTTAGATACACCTACTCATTCAAGGGTTTTTCTTTCTTTTTAATATTTTCTACATTGTATAATAATAGTGACGACATCAACACTATTAAATAAGACATATGTGTAAAAAGTATTAAACAAATCAAAATATATTTTATATTTGAGATTCTTCAAAGTAGCCACCCTTTGCCTTGATGACAGCTTTGCACACTCTTGGCATTCTCTCAACCTGCTTCATGAGGTAGTCACCTGGAATGCGTTTCAATTAACAGGTGAGCCTTGTTAAATGTTAACTTGTGGAATTTATTTCCTTATTTATGCGTTTGAGCCAATCATTTGTGCTGTGACAAGGTAGGGGTGGAATACAGAAGATAGCAAGATACAGTTGAAGTCGGAAGTTTACATACACCTTAGACAAATATATTTTCAGTTTCACAATTCCTGACATGTAATCCTAGTAAAAATTACCTGTTTTAGGTCAGCTAGGATCACCACTTTATTTTAAGAATGTGAAATGTCAGAATAATAGTAGAGAAAATGATTTATTTCATCTGTTATTTCTTTCATCACATTCCCAGTGGGTCAGAAGTTTACATACACCAATTAGTATTTGGTAGCATTGCTTTTAAATTGTTTAACGTAAACGTTTCGGGTAGCCTTCCACAAGCTGTTTCATTTTGGCCCATTCCTCCTGACAGAGCTGGTGTAACTGAGTCAGGTTTGTAGGCCTCCTTGCTCACACAAGCCTTTTCAGTTATGCCCACAAATGTTCTATAGGATTGAGGTCAGGGCTTTGTGATGGCCACTCCAATACCTTGACTTTGTTGTCCTTAAGCCATTTTGCCACAACTTTGGAAGTATGCTTGGGGTCATTGTCCATGTGGGAGACCCATTTGCGACCAAGCCTTAACTTCCTGACTGATGTCTTGAGATGTTGGCCTGGTTACAGGATGACAGTATATACTGACTGGCCTTGCCTGGTTACAGGACCAGTCCCCCCTGCAGCAAAGCACCCCCACAACATGATGCTGCCACCCCCGTGCTTCACGGTTGGGATGGTGTTCTTCGGCTTGCAAGCCTCCCCCTTTTTCCTCCAAACATAACGATGGTCATTATGGCCAAACAGTTCTATTTTTGTTTCATCAGACCAGAGGACATTTCTCCAAAAAGTACGATCTTTGTCCCCATGTGCAGTTGCAAACCGTAGTCTGGCTTTTTATGGCGGTTTTGGAGCAATGGCTTCTTCCTTGCTGAGCGGCCTTTCAGGTTATGTCGATATAGGACTCGGGTTATGTCGATATAGGACCCAAGGTACGTCCATCTCTAGGAGACAGAACGCGTCTCCTTCCTGAGCGGTATGACGGCTGCGCGGTCCCATGGTGTTTATACTTGCGTAGTATTGTTTGTACAGATGAACGTGGTACCTTCAGGTGTTTGGAAATTGCTCCCAAGAATGAACCAAACTTGTGGAGGTCTACAATCTTTTCTGAGGTCTTGGCTGATTTCTTTTGATTTTCCCATGATGTCAAGCAAAGAGGCACTGAGTTTGAAGGTAGGCCTTGAAATACATCCACAGGTACACCTCCAATTGACTCAAATTATGTCAATTAGCCTATCAGAAGCTTCAAGCTGTTTAAAGGCAGAGTGAAATTAGTGTATTAAACATCTGACCCACTGGAATTGTGATGCAGTGAATTATAAGTGAAATAATCTGTCTGTAAACAATTGTTGGAAAAATTACTTGTTATGCACAAAGTAGATCTCCTAACCGACTTGCGAAAACTATAGTTTGTTAACAAGAAATTTGTGGAGTGGTTGAAAAACAAGTTTTAATGACTCCAACCTAAGTGTATGTAAACTTCTGACTTCAACTGTAGTTCTCCTTGGTTCCGAACCAATCATATTTCTTACTTAAACCTAACCCAACCCATAACCCTTTATCACGTGGAATTACATACTTAGTGTCTAATTTCTTGCCTAAACATAACCAATCACATTTGTTTCTGCCCTCGAGGCAGAGTTGCCATTAGAACAAGATGGGATAAGGAAAACTCCATTCTGCAAGTGGGGTCTGAGCGTAGCTTCCTCCTCTGTAACAAGACATTTTGTTACACACTTGATTTAGTTCCTTGGTCAGTTCATTCTTTAACTGAAATCCGCAGGATAAAAAAAATCACTTTGAATGGAAAAAGTATCTGAATGAAGTATTAAAACCCCTCGTATTCCCTCTGTAGGGCCAGACCCATAAAAAGGAGACAGTAACTACTCTGTCAGTTTTTCAACCTCTATACTCTTATCTCCCTAACAGGGCCAAATACATACGAAGACGCCAGTAACCACGTGAAGATGCAGTTTGAGTCTCTGAACTTGAAGCAGGCGGAGAAACCCATCTATACCCACGTCACCTGCGCTGTAGACACACAGGACGTGAACCAGGCCTTCGACACCATCACAGACGTCATCAAAATCAATCTAAAAGACGCCGGGCTGTTCTGAGGCAGCTGCTGATTGAAGGTATGACCGTCTATATTACTGCCTGATGCATGCGCACACACACACACCTCAGTGCCCAACAGGGAGTCCCTGTCTGAGAACCGACATCAGTCCTGTCGCCCCACTGACACACTGTAATAAGGGCCAGCTGTGGCCAAACTATCGGTAATTCACTTAAAACAACACATGATGACATACTGTATTGTCTTGACGTACCATTAATATTGCCATGGTCTTAGGCGCTTCGTCCCTTCTAGTACATTTTTGTTTCTATGGTTCACACCGTTTGGCACGGCTGTAGGTGAGGGTGGATGGATGAGTCATAAAGCTAACATTGACTCAATACTATCTCTGTCCCTCCCTCGACACTATCCGTCCACTCTCCCTCCCCCTCACATCGCCTCAACACTATTACAGTCTCCAAAGGGCCATTAGACAGACCTAATTAAGCTATACTTTTCTCTAAATAAATGTGGTCAAATATACATTAGAGCAGGGATGGGCATTGAAACTGTAGTCTTGGAGCGAGAGCGTAGGCTTTTGTTCCAATTAGGGTGACCAAAATTTGGGTGACCAACAAGCTGAATTTGCAGGCATGATCTATGACATAAGTAGCATTCACATGGGCACAACAGATTCTCAGAAAGATTACGTATAAATGTAAAAACATGTATACAGTTGAAATTCCTATTTTCTTCCCTTCTCCAGAACTTCCTTCCTTCCATCCATCCATCCGCCAACTCGTTGGTTTTATTTGGCCACTGTGCTGAAGGAGGTGGACAGTTGGTGGACAACTGTTTATCTGCCGTCACCACCTCAGAGCTCTGGTTCCTCGGACGCTTCCTCGACATCAACATCATCAAGGCCATTGGATTGAAACAGAGTATCAAAACATTTGTAAAAAAAAAAAATGGAAAAAAAGGCTAATTACATAAGGCAGCAGCAGGCCGGCCATATGCTCTTCTTTGCGTGAGGCATTGGGACAGCACTTAAATTGTGGAATGTAACTTTAAATCCATGAAGCTAGTGTTTTTGTCTTACCTTCAGTAGTCTCCTGTGGTCTCCATTTTAACGTAAAAAAGTTATAAAGTAAACAGCTGAAATTTCAATATTGCTAAATTCTATTTTAATCTATTTTAATAGAATAATAAGCTTACACTTTGTAAATAATAGACCAATCTTTATTTTAAGAAAGACATCAGAAGTACTGTGAGAAAGAAGGGATCTTTGTTTTTGTGATGTGTAGACACATAAAATAAAGATGCATATACTTCCCTGTTCGGTTTCTGATCGTTTGAAGGTTACACAATACTATTATTACATAGTAGGGAACATGAACACATGGACACTTTCCCACAGTGGTTGAAGTGGAATGAAAAAGGTGCTGGTACACATTTTGGATCCCGGTACTCATTATATTTTAGAGCAAATATTCTATGGAGGTGCCAGTACTCAAGTAGTAGAAAATGACAGGTTCTGATATTATAGCACCGGCCCACTTCAAGCACTGCTTTGCCATTGGCTGGATTGTGAAATACAAAAGACAAATATGGAGATGAGCGGAGAGCTTTAGTGCCATAATTTAATGGTGTTAAGATCAAAAACAACAACATCTGTACAAAGTCAAACTGAACCAGAAATATAACGTAGTTACTACATCTGATCAGTGTCCAGGGTCGTATTCATTAGTGCACACCGTTTCAAAATGTAGCAAAACGTTATTATTAAAGTCTTATTGGACAATTCCAGGTATTCCCTCCCTGTTTCAGTGTATTTTCTTCTGTTTGGGGGCCTAATGGTGAATATGACCCTGGAATGTATAGTAATGTCCGGGAAGTGGTGACAGTCTAACCCAGATACAGTAGTTAGTGGCTATTTGGCAACCGTTTTCTGGACAGAATTAACGCTCAGTGGAGTTCTCCTTGGTTCCGAACCAATCATATTTCTTACTTAAAAACTTAACCCAACCCATAACCCTTTATCACGTGGAATTACATACTTAGTGTCTCATTTCTTGCCTAAACTTAACCAAATCACATTTGTTTCTGCCCTCGGAGGCAGAGTTGCCATTAGAATGGGATAAGGAAAACTCCATTCTGCAAGTGGGGTCTGAGCGTAGCTTCCCCCTCTGTAACAAGACATTTTGTTACACACTTGATTTAGTTCCTTGGTCAGTTCATTCTTTAACTGAAATTCACAGGATTAAAAAAATCACTTTGAATTAAAAAAATGAAGGCCATAAAATATCAAGCTGTGAATTCCAAAAATCTCTTTCATGCAGGTAATCAATAATTATTGTCTTATAAAGTGTTGTGATACAATTATTAATCTCACTTGACAATAATCAATATTCAATGATCAATAAATGTACAATAATGTGCGGTAGTGAACAAGAGTCCTAAATATAAAAATACTGTTCAATACAAAGTGGTCCATTTCTACATTTTTTTTTTTATTTTTTTTAAGAATCAGAAATAAGGATTGTAGTCTAAGTGAAACCTCATGTTAAAGTCTACACAAGACTATTGAATTCATGAAAAGATGGCTGATTAAAATCTCAAAACGTGAAGAGTTAGAGTAGGTGCAGGTCAAATCTATCACATGAATTCCTGATCCATACGCCAACTTCAGACCAGTAACCAAACTCATAGATAGAAATAAATGCAATCTGATAATCTAAAGAAATCCCAAAAATGAAAAAGAAACTATTTCAACTACTTTATACAAATAACATGCTATAAAATAAAAATAAATTTAATGAAAAATTAAATGAGGCATATGACTCAGTGAACGAATGCAACAGATGTAAAAAAAAAAGAATCGTGAAATATTGCGACGAGAGATATTCAGCTTGGTGGTCGGGTCCTTTTTGTTTTCATATATACCAGTAGTGTGTCAAACTATAGATGTGAGCACTGGAATGGAGAAACGGGATAGTCAAAAATAGTGCACTACATAAAGAATTAGGTTTCCATTTGGGAACTAGCCAAGGATTATTTTTCTATCTGTGTGATTTGTTGGTTAATCACCAACTAAATGTCATAAAAACATCAATTCACTCCATATACATTATTTGGAACTAAAAACAGAAGTGGTCTGTAGTCGAACTTGGCGTTCCCATAGAAGTCACAGTGAATCTTTCACTAGTGAAGGTTTTATCCACAGTTCAGTTCTGTCCTGCTCCTCGGTGTGTATCAGAGCGTTGAACATGGAGGAAAATCGTCTCGGATAAAAATAAAAAAGTGGTAAAAAAAAAACAGGAACCAAATCCCAAAATGCAGGATTCATCAGGTGCTACATGCAGCGCGGCAACGAACAGTCTCAAGTCTCCGGTTCTACTTTCTAGAATCTTCTACGATCATCTAATGCAAACATCCCAAGTCATCATCCCCTCCCATGAGGCTCACCAGACACCTACAAAGGATGAAGAGAGGACAGGATAAAAAAGTTAACCATTATAAAACTCTGCCAAAGCCTCGTACCTCTGACTGCATCCCAGCTGTGCACCTTCAACCAATACCAGGACTTTTATGTATTTAACTAGGCAAGTCAGTTAAGAACAAATTCTTATTTATAATGACGGCCTAACAAAAGGCCTCCTGCGGGGACGGGGGATTAAAAATAAAAATTAATTAAATAAAAATATAGGACAAAACACACATCACGACAAGAGAGACAACACTACATAGAGAGAGAGATCTAAGGCAACATCACAGTAAGTTAGCAACACAACATGACAACAACATGGTAGCAACACAACATGACAACAACATGGTAGCAACACAGCATGACAACATGGTAGCAGCACAACATGACAACAACATGGTAGCAGCACAACATGACAACAACATGGTAGCAGCACAACATGACAACAACATGGTAGCAGCACGACATGACAACAACATGGTAGCAACACAACATGACAACAACATGGTAGCAGCACAACATGACAACAGCATGGCAGCAGCACAACATGACAACAGCATGGCAGCAGCACAACATGACAACAGCATGGTAGCAGCACAACATGACAACAGCATGGTAGCAGCACAACATGGTAGCAACACAACATGACAACAACATGGTAGCAGCACAACATGACAACATGGTAGCAGCACAACATGGTAGCAACACAACATGACAACAACATGGTAGCAGCACAACATGACAACAGCATGGTAGCAGCACAACATGACAACAGCATGGTAGCAGCACAACATGGTAGCAGCACAACATGACAACAACATGTTAGCAGCACAACATGACAACAACATGGTAGCAGCACAACATGACAACAACATGTTAGCAGCACAACATGACAACAACATGTTAGCAGCACAACATGACAACAACATGGTAGCAGCACAACATGACAACAGCATGGTAGCAGCACAACATGGTAGCAGCACAACATGACAACAGCATGGTAGCAGCACAACATGACAACATGGTAGCAGCACAACATGGTAGCAGCACAACATGACAACAACATGGTAGCAACACAACAACAACATGGTAGCAACACAACAACATGGTAGCAGCACAACATGACAACAACATGGTAGAAACACAACATGGTAGCAGCACAACATGACAACAACATGGTAGCAGCACAACATGACAACAACATGGTAGCAGCACAACATGACAACAACATGGTAGCAACATGGTAGCAGCACAACATGACAACAACATGGTAGCAACACAACATGACAACAACATGGTAGCAGCACAACATGACAACAACATGGTAGCAGCACAACATGACAACAACATGGTAGCAGATAGGGGGAAGTGAGGCCTAAGATATCTCAGATAGGGGGGAGTGAGGCCTAAGATATCTCCGATAGGGGGAAGTGAGGCCTAAGATATCTCCGATAGGGGGGAGTGAGGCCTAAGATATCTCCGATAGGGGGGAGTGAGGCCTAAGATATCTCCGATAGGGGGGAGTGAGGCCTAAGATATCTCAGATAGGGGGGAGTGAGGCCTAAGATATCTCCGATAGGGGGAAGTGAGGCCTAAGATATCTCCGATAGGGGGGAGTGAGGCCTAAGATATCTCCGATAGGGGGAGTGAGGCCTAAGATATCTCCGATAGGGGGAAGTGAGGCCTAAGATATCTCCGATAGGGGGGAGTGAGGCCTAAGATATCTCAGATAGGGGGGAGTGAGGCCTAAGATATCTCAGATAGGGGGGAGTGAGGCCTAAGATATCTCAGATAGGGGGGAGTGAGGCCTAAGATATCTCAGATAGGGGGGAGTGAGGCCTAAGATATCTCAGATAGGGGGGAGTGAGGCCTAAGATTTCTCAGGCCTAAGAGGGTTTATAAATAAACATCTGTACACCTTCAACCAATACCAGGTCTAGGACCAACAGCTTTAACATCAACTAACCTGTACCCCCGCACACTGACTCGGGAACCGGTACCCCCTGTATATAGCCTCGTTAATGTTATGTTACTTTTTACTTTAGTTTAGTCTTGAACTGTACTGTTGGTTAAGGGCTTGTAAGGAGGCATTTCACGGTAAGGTCTACACTTATTGTATTCGGCGCATGTGACAAATAAAGTTCGATTTTATTTTATTTGAATATCAGGTCTAGGATCTGCACCTTTAACCAATACCAAGTCTAGGATATTTTTTTTTACAGGGATTCAGTAACTACAAATATCAAAGGTCACTGACCTGAAGATCCCTGTCACCTCAGTAGAGTCCACACTCCTTGAGGTTGATCTACAGGAGGGGGTAGGTGCTAGAGGGTAAGGGTTGATTTGGTACTGACCTGAAGATCCCCGTCACCTCAGTAGAGTCCACACTCCTTGAGGTTGATCTACAGGAGGGGGTAGGTGCTAGGGGGTAAGGGTTGATTTGGTACTGACCTGAAGATCCCCGTCACCTCAGTAGAGTCCACACTCCTTGAGGTTGATCTTGATAATGACGTCTGTGACGGCGTCGAACACGAACTGGACGTTCTTGGTGTCGGTGGCGCAGGTGAAGTGGGTGTAGATCTCTTTAGTGCCCTTCCTCCTGTTCAGATCCTCAAACTGACACTGGATGTACGCTGCTGCCTCCTCATATGTACTGGCTCCTGTAAAGATAATAACAACAACAATAATAATGCATTATGGGTACTGTAGTACACTAGATATAGGTTGCTGCCTCATATGTACTGGCACCTGTAATAATAATAACAATAATAATAATGCATTATGGGTAATGTAGTACATTAGATATAGGCTGCAGC
The DNA here is from genome assembly GCF_045679555.1 of Salvelinus alpinus. Lineage (NCBI taxonomy): Eukaryota > Metazoa > Chordata > Actinopteri > Salmoniformes > Salmonidae > Salvelinus > Salvelinus alpinus. Next base: position 40,328,257 of record NC_092113.1, on the reverse strand, counting down.
CTCCTCATATATTCTGGCACTTGGGTTGGTGAGGAGACATATCAGAACAAGAGCATTATGGGTCATGTAGTACACTAGATGTAGGCTACCCCCTCATATGTACTGGCACCTGTAATAATAATAGTGCATTATGGGTACTGCAGTGCACTGGATGTAGGCTGCCCCCTCATATGTACTGGCACCTGTAATAATAATAGTGCATTATGGGTCATGTAGTACACTAGATGTAGGCTGCCCCCTCATATGTACTGGCACCAGGCAGCGTTGGTGAGGAAATGGGACACCATGATGTTAGCTTCAGAGAAATCATTACGAAGACAAACCAGACTCTTGTTCAATAGGCATGAAACTGAACAAAAGAGGTAGGGACAGACTTCAAAAATACCCCCACCTCTAAATCAACATAAACAAAAAACCAAAGACATGTCAATAGTTACCAATCAATTCTGTGCATTATATATATACACTGCTCTAAAAAATAAATGGAACACTTAAACAACACAATGTAACGCCAAGTCAATCACACTTCTGTGAAATCAAACTATCCACTTAGGAAGCAACACTGATTGACAATAAATTTCACATGCTGTTGTGCAAATGGAATAGACAAAAGGTGAAAATTATAGGCAATTAGCAAGACACCCCCAATAAAGGAGTGGTTCTGCAGGTGGTGACCACAGACCACTTCTCAGTTCCTATGCTTCCTGGCTGATGTTTTGGTCACTTTTGAATGCTGGCGGTGCTTTCACTCTAGTGGTAGCATGAGACGGAGTCTACAACCCACACAAGTGGCTCAGGTAGTGCAGCTCATCCAGGATGGCACATCAATGCGAGCTGTGGCAAGAAGGTTTGCTGTGTCTGTCAGCGTAGTGTCCAGAGCATGGAGGCGCTACCAGGAGACAGGCCAGTACATCAGGAGACGTGGAGGAGGCCGTAGGAGGGCAACAACCCAGCAGCAGGACCGCTACCTCCGCCTTTGAGCAGGAGGAGCAATGCCAGAGCCCTGCAAAATGACCTCCAGCAGGCCACAAATGTGCATGTGTCTGCTCAAACGGTCAGAAACAGACTCCATGAGGGTGGAAGGAGTATTGTATTGTATTTTTTTTACCTTTATTTAACTAGGCAAGTCAGTTAAGAACAAATTCTTATTTACAATGACGGCCTACCGGGGAACAGTGGGTTAACTGCCTTGTTCAGGGGCAGAACAACAGATTTTTACCTCGTCAGTTCGGGGATTCGACTTTGCAACCTTTCGGTTACAAGTCCAACGCTCTAACCACTAGGCTAGCTGCCGCCCCTATATCGGTAGTAGAAATGCAAGCCAAAGCAAAGTTCAGAAAAAAGCTAACAGTTGCTATCTAAATATGCTTTATTTAGGTTGCTAATGGCATGACCCCAAAATAGCTAACAAAAACAATAATATATTTCCGAATATTTGACATCATGTATTTGGTCAGTGTGTGTGTGTGTGTGTGTGTGTGTGTGTGTGTGTGTGTGTGTGTACTACTCAACGTGTCTGATCCTCACCTGCGTACTCGGGGTAACAGATGGTGAGTGGACTCCTGCCGATCTTCTCCTCAAACAGATCCTTCTTGTTGAGGAACAGGATGACGGAGGTGTCTGTGAACCACTTGTTGTTGCAGATGGAGTCAAACAGCTTCATGCTCTCATGCATACGGTTCTGTAGGGGAGGACCGAACGGTTCATTAATAGGACCCGGGCCGGGTGGCACGTAACGTAAATGCTAATGCTATAAACAAATGAAAATGCTAAGCATCCTGAGCCGGCTAGCACCGAGACGTTTTGAAAAGGAGGTGAGAGATTTGAGTAAGGGAGAACTCCCTCACCCTTCCTCTGGAGAATGAACTGACTCCGCCCATCCCCCTCCCTCCTCTACCTCCCTCTTCACCACTTTCTTCTGCCTGAATTGAACCTCATCACCCTTCCTCACCCCTCTTCGTCCTCTGCCAACACCAGGTCATAGTCGCTGAGTGCCACACAGAAGATTATGTCCATTACACCCTCCCTCCTCACCCCTTACTCTCTCTCACCCCCTCTCCACCCCTTCTCTCTCACCCCCTCTCCACCCCTTCTCTCTCACCCCCTCTCCACCCCTTCTCTCTCACCCCCTCTCCACCCCTTACTCTCTCTCTTCTCTTTCACCCCCTCTCCACCCCTTCTCTCACCCCCTCTCCACCCCTTCTCTCTCACCCCCTCTCCACCCCTTCTCTCTCACCCCCTCTCCACCCCTTACTCTCTCTCTTCTCTCACCCCCTCTCCACCCCTTCTCTCTCACCCCCTCTCCACCCCTTTCTCTCACCCCCTCTCCACCCCTTCTCTCTCTCACCCCCTCTCCACCCCTTCTCTCTCACCCCCTCTCCACCCCTTACTCTCTCTCTTCTCTCACCCCCTCTCCACCCCTTCTCTCTCACCCCTTCTCTCTCACCCCCTCTCCACCCCTTTCTCTCACCCCCTCTCCACCCCTTCTCTCACCCCCTCTCCACCCCTTCTCTCACCCCCTCTCCACCCCTTACTCTCTCTCTTCTCTCTCACCCCCTCTCCACCCCTTCTCTCTCACCCCCTCTCCACCCCTTACTCTCTCTCTTCTCTCTCACCCCCTCTCCACCCCTTCTCTCTCACCCCCTCTCCACCACTTCTCTCTCACCCCCTCTCCACCCCTTCTCTCCTTACCATCTCTTCGTCCTCTGCCAACACCAGGTCATAGTCGCTGAGCGCCACACAGAAGATGATGGAGGTCACTCCCTCAAAGCAGTGGATCCACTTCTTCCTCTCTGACCGCTGGCCGCCCACGTCAAACATTCTGGGGGTGAAACAGTGACAAAGACACCCAGCGTGTGTTACAGCAGGATCAGGTCAACGTCAGGTTCAGGGCAGGAGGGGAGGGGAGGTACCGCAGTGTGAAGGTAAACATACAGTATAACTATTGATAGATTTGACAAGATTTGATGACCAATTGACTTCGCATGCACCTTTCACTAGTTTCACTTGAACTAATTCAGGCTAACTTCTGCACCTCTACCCCACCCTGCACCACGGTCCCAGACAGTGTGTTCAGCTCATCCAGGCTAACTTCTGCACCTCTACCCCACCATGCACCACGGACCCAGACAGTCAGTTTAGCTCACCCAGGCTAACTTCTGCACCTCTACCCAACCATGCACCACGGTCCCAGACAGTCAGTTTAGCTCATTCAGGCTAACTTCTGCACCTCTACCCCACCATGCACCACGGACCCAGACAGTCAGTTTAGCTCACCCAGGCTAACTTCTGCACCTCTACCCCACCCTGCACCACGGTCCCAGACAGTCAGTTTAGCTCATTCAGGCTAACTTCTGCACCTCTACCCCACCATGCACCACGGTCCCAGACAGTCAGTTTAGCTCATTCAGGCTAACTTCTGCACCTCTACCCCACCATGCACCACGGTCCCAGACAGTGTGTTTAGCTCACCCAGGCTAACATCTGCACCTCTACCCCACCATGCACCACGGTCCCAGACAGTGTGTTTAGCTCACCCAGGCTAACTTCTGCACCTCTACCCCACCATGCACCACGGTCCCAGTCAGTCAGTTTAGCTCATTCAGGCTAACTTCTGCATCTGTACCCCACCATGCACCACGGTCCCAGACAGTCAGTTTAGCTCATTCAGGCTAACTTCTGCACCTCTACCCCACCATGCACCACGGTCCCAGACAGTCAGTTTAGCTCATTCAGGCTAACATCTGCACCTCTACCCCAGCATGCACCACGGTCCCAGACAGTGTGTTTAGCTCACCCAGGCTAACATCTGCACCTCTACCCCACCATGCACCACGGTCCCAGACAGTCAGTTTAGCTCACCCAGGCTAACTTCTGCACCTGTACCCCACCACAGTCCCAGACAATCAGTTTAGCTCATCCAGGCTAACTTCTGGCACCTGTACCCCACCACAGTCCCAGACAGTGTGGTTAGCTCATTCAGGCTAACTTCTGCACCTGTACCCCACCACAGTCCCAGACAGTGTGGTTAGCTCATTCAGGCTAACTTCTGCACCTGTACCCCACCACAGTCCCAGACAGTGTGGTTAGCTCATTCAGGCTAACTTCTGCACCTGTAACCCACCATGGTCCTAGACAGCAGAGTTAGAAGTTTACACTGAGCAACTCAACTGAAATAACACACAGACCGACAGACAACATATGCCCCTGCCTGCATTAGCCCAGACAATGGAGTCGTCCCAGACATTTAT
>NC_092113.1:40229007-40319007 GCF_045679555.1 Salvelinus alpinus | reverse complement strand
CAGTACTTTGTTGAAGCACCTTTTGCCGCGATTACAGTCTTCTTGGTTATGACGCTACAAGCTTGGCACACCTTTATTTGGGGAGTTTCTTCCACTCTTTTGTACAGATCCTCTCAAGCTCTTTCAGGTTGGATGGGGAGCGACGCTGCACAGCTATTTTAAGGTCCCTCCAGAGATATTAGATCTGGTTGAAGTCTGGGCTCTGGCAGGGCCACTCAAGCACATTCATTGACTTGTCCCGAAGCCACTCCTGCATTGACTTGGCTGTGTGCTTAGGGTTGTTGTCCTCGCCCCTGTTTGAGGTACTAAGCGCTCTAGAGCAGGTTTTCATCAAGGATCTCTCTGTACTTTGCTCCGTTCCCCTTTCCCTCGACCCTGACAAGTCTCCCAGTCCCTGACACTGAATAACATCCCCACAGCATGATGCTGCCACCACCATGATTTACCGTAGGGATGGTGCCAGGTTTCCTCCAGATGTGACGTTTGGCATTCAGGCCAAAGAGATCGATCTTGGTTTCATCAGACCAGAATATTGTTTCTCATGGTCTGAGTCCTTTAGGTGCCTTTTGGCAAACTCCAAGCGCGCTGTCATGTGCCTTATACTGAGGAGTGGCTTCAGTCTAGCCACTCTACCATAAAGGCCTGATTGGTAGAGTGCTGCAGAGATGGTGGTCCTTCTGGAAGGTTCTCCCATCTCCACAGAGGAACTCTGGAGCTCTGTCAGAGTGACCAACAGGTTCTTTGTCACCTCCCTGACCAAGGCCCTTCTCCCCCGATTGCTCAGTTTGGCCGGGTGGCCAGCTATAGGAAGAGTCTTGGTGGTTCCAAAATTCTTCCATTTAAGAATGATGGGGGCCACTGTGTTCTTGGGGACCTTCAATGCTGCAGAATTATTTTGGAACCCTTCCCCAGATGTGTGCCTCAACACAATCCAGTCGCGGAGCTCTATGGACAATTCCTTCGACCTCATGGCTTGGTTTTTGCTCTGAAATGCACTGTCTACTGTGGGACCTTACAGACAGGTGTGTGTCTTTCCAAATCATGCCCAATCAATTGAATTTACAATAGTGGACTCCAATCAATTTGTAGAAACATCTCAAGGATGATCAATGGGAACAGGATGCACCGGAGTTCAATTTAGAGTCTCATAGCAAAGGGTCTAAACACTTACAGTTGAAGTCGGAAGTTTACATACACTTAGGTTGGAGTCATTAAAACTAGTTTTTCAACCACTCCACAAATTTCTTGTTTACAAACTATAATTTTGGCAAGTTGGTTAGGACATCTACTTTGTGCATGACAAGTAATTTTTCCAACAATTGTTTACACACATTATTTCACTTATAATTCACTGTTTCACAATTCCAGTGGGTCAGATGTTTAATACACTAATTTGACTGTGCCTTTAAACAGCTTGAAGCTTCTGATAGGCTAATTGACATCATTTGAGTCAATTGGAGGTGTACCTGTGGATGTATTTCAAGGCCTACCTTCCGACTCAGTGCCTCTTTGCTTGACATCATGGGAAAATCAAAAGAAATCAGCCAAGACCTCAAGAAAAATTGTAGACCTCCACAAGTCTGGTTCATCCTTGGGAGCAATTTCCAAACGCCTGAGGGTAGCACGTTCATCTGTACAAACAATAGTATGCAAGTATAAACACCATGGGACCACGCAGCCGTCATACCGCTCAGGAAGGAGACGCGTTCTGTCTCCTAGAGATGAACGTACCTTGGTGCGAAAAGAACAACAGTAAAGGACCTTGTGAAGATGCTGGAGGAAACAGATACAAAAGTATCTACATCCACAGTAAAACGAGTCCTATATCGACATAACCTGAAAGGCCGCTCAGCAAGGAAGAAGCCACTGCTCCAAAACCGCCATAAAAAAGCCAGACTACGGTTTGCAACTGCATATGAGGACAAATATCGTACTTTTTGGAAAAATGTCCTCTGGTCCGATGAAACTAAAATAGAACTGTTTGGCCATAATGACCATTGTTATGTTTGGAGGAAAAGGGGGAGTCTTGCATGCCGAAGAACACCATCCCAACCATGCAGCAGGGGGGTAGCAGCATCATGCTGTGGGGTTGCTTTGCTGCAGGAGGGACTGGTGCACTTCACAAAATAGATGGCATCATGAGGCAGGAAAATTATGTGGATAAATTGAAGCAACATCTCAAGACATCAGTCAGGAAGTTAAAGCATGGTCACAAATGGGTCTTCCAAATGGACAATGACCCCAAGCATACTTCCAAAGTTGTGGCAAAATGGCTTAAGGACAACAAAGTCAAGGTATTGGAGTGGCCATCACAAAGCCCTGACCTCAATCCTATAGAACATTTGTCGGCAGAACTGAAAAAGCATGTGCGAGCAAGGAGGCCTACAAACCTGACTCAGTTACACCAGCTCTGTCAGGAGGAATGGGCCAAACTTCATCCAACTTATTGTGGGAAGCTTGTGGAAGGCTACACGAAATGTTTGACGCAAGTTAAACAATTTAAAAGGCAATGCTACCAAATACTAATTGAGTGTATGTAAACTTCTAACCCACTGGGAATGTGATGAAATAAATAAAAGCTGAAATAAATAATTCTCTCTACTATTATTCTGACATTTCACATTCTTAAAATAAAGTGGTGATCCTAACTGACCTAAGACAGGGAATTTTTACTAGGATTAAATGTCAGGAATTGTGAAAAACTGAGATGAAATGTATTTGTCTAAGGTGTATGTAACCTTCCAACTTCAACTCTATGTAAATTAATACATTTGCAAAAAATTCCTAAAAACCTGTTTTCACTTAGTCATTATGGCATATTGTGTGTAGATTGAATTATTTAATGCATTTTCAAATAAAGACTAACGTAAAAACTGAATAGTTCAAAACACTTTGGAGTACTTACATGAAATAACAGGCAGAAAGAAAATAAACTCCATCTTTCATCCAATCAGACGGCTTATTCGTCACAAAGCCATTTGATGTTGCCAATTATTCAATTGATTCCTTCATTGGCAACGTGGGCTAACTTTGGCAGGAAATGCCAACAACGAACAGTGAGCTATCGTATTTATGGATTAAAAAACAATTAACAAAAAGAAAAGCATTCTAAGTTAGAATTTTGTAAAGTTGGTGTGGGAGAGGCTGATTTTTTTATTTTTTATTTGATCAATGATGACAAACCATTTACAATTTAGATGGAAAGCTACTGAGGATGGTAGCGGACTGTTGGCCACTCCTATCTGTCATATCTTTAATCTGAGTCTGGAGGAAGGTGTTTGTCCTCCGGCCTGGAGGGAAGCCAAAGTCATTCCGCTACCCAAGAGTGATAAAGCGGCCTTTACTGGTTCTAACAGCAGACCTATCAGCTTGCTGCCAGCTCTTAGCAAACTGTTGGAAAAAATGGTGTTAGACCAAATACAAAGCTATTTCTCTGTAAACAAATTAACAACATACTTTTAGCATGCTTCTAGAGAAGGGCACTCAACAACTGACACAAATGACTGATGATTGGTTGAAAGAAATTGATAACAAGAAGATTGTGGGAGTTGTACTGTTAGATTTCAGGGCAGCCGTTGATATTATTGACCATAACCTGTTGTTGAGAAAACGTTTTTTTTTATGGCTTTTCAACTCATCTGTGACCAACCGCCTCGATCTTATCTAGCAAAATTTGAAAGTGTTTTAAAAATATGTTTTACATTGGATAAAAGTAGAGACTCATAGCTGGAAAATGGTATATCATACACTGCAGTTGGGGAACAATGGGAAAGTAATTCTGGTTTGAAAGTTAATAAAGTCCCATGTAGCTCAGTTGGTAGAGCATGGCGCTTCCAACACCAGGGTTGTGGTTCGATTCCCACGGGAGACCAGTTCAGCGAAAAAAATAAAGTATGAAATGTATGCACTCATCACTGTAAATCACTCTGGATAAGAGCGTCTGCTAAATGACTAAAATGTAAAATAAACATGAAATGTCCCTTGAATGTTTTGGTACCTCCTGGAGAGCTCTTCTTTGTCTACACCCATTCAGCATCGTTCACACCATCTTAAGCTTTAGCCCCACCCATCTCTTTAAGGATTCACATGAGGCCATGTGCTAAACAGAGTGAGTAGTTTAGTAAACAACCAACGATTTCAAGACTAAAAGTGGTAAAAGTAGTAGCCTACAATAAGGAAAAGCTCTAAGTAAAAATACATTTGATCTAGTCCTTGGCCTGTATCCTAATCTGACTTTGGTGCAGGTCATGTTCTTCACATTACCGTCTCTGGTAAACACACTATATTTGTCACATGCACAGGTTAGGTTACAGGTTACAGAAGTAGTTGTAAACGGTACAGTGAAATGGTTACTTGAATAGTAGCAATATCAAAAAGATATCATGTAATCATCTGGCGAAGTGGAGTCTTTTGTTTACCTAGCTAATCAATGAACCGGCATAATCCCAACTCATACTACTTCCAATACAAACATTGTCATAGCTGTAGTGTGAAGCTGCAGGTAGCTAAAGAGCTAACCAACTAGGTTCAATGTTAGCTAGCTAACATTAGGCTATACCTAGCAATGCAAACGGATTTCTGATTCGAATAGTGTTACTACAGATCCTACATGTAACGTTAGCTAGCGAGCCAGCAATCTAACGTCGCTAGCTAGCTAACAGTACGCTTTAAACTTGCAAAAAATGCTGTGTCTTTGTGAGACGCAGAGTAGGTGAACGGATGATCTCTGCATGTGTGGTTTCCACCATGAAGCATGGAGGAGGAGGTGTGATGGTGTGGGGGTGCTTTGCTGGTGACACTGTCAGTGATTTATTTAGAATTCAAGGCACACTTAACCAGCGTGGCTACCACAGCATTCTGCAGTGATACGCCATCCCATCTGGTTTGCGCTTAGGGGGACTATCATTTGTTTTTCAACAGGACAATGACCCAACACACCTCCAGGCTGTGTAAGAAAAACCCTTGAATGAGTAGTTGTGTCCAAACTTTTGACTGGTACTGTATATATTTTGTATGTATACATTGGTATGTAGGCTGTTTTTTACATTTGTAATTCTTGGGCTGTTCTTGTCTATTAATGTTATGTATTATGTAATGTTTTCACGTGGACCCCAGAAAGAGTAGCTGCTGTTTTTGCAACAGCTAATGGGAATCCTAATTTAATTTAAAAAATGACCAGACCTAAAAATTCTCATAGTTATGTTCACCAAGGGTGACAAAACTCTCGACCGGTTAAATATGTCCTAAACCAATTTAGAACTGGACTAAAGAGGCCATCCACATCTCCAGTCTGTCCAGAAGGACATCATGGTCACCAGTGTCGAATGCAGCACCTAAATCCAAGAGGACAGAGAGCTGTTTGGCATCTGTATTGGCTCTAAGATCATTTACCACTTTACCTAAGGCTGTCTCTGTGCTGTGGTGGACACAAAACCCAGATTGGATTTTTAAAAATATATATTTTTTAGCTGTGTGAAAACCAATTTCTCCAGAATTTTGCTTAAGAATGGAAGGTTGGTGAAATTTGGGTCGAAAATTGCTAAAAGTTGAAGAATCTAGATTAATTTTCTAAAGGGGTTTCACCATAGCAGTTTTTAGAGCAGTGGGGAAAGTGCCAGTGAACAGGGAGTGATTAACAGCTTGCACTTCTTCAGATATGCAATTAAATTTTTTTGGAAGGTGGTGGTGGGAATAGGATCGAGAAGGCAGGTGGAAGACTTAAGTTGTGATATTTTTTTCCTGAGCATGTCTGTGTCAACCAGGGAAAATAACTCCATAGCGCCTTTGCGTGGTAGGCTAGGGCACATATCAAACTTCTCATCATGTCTAGCTTTACTGATACCCAGCTTAAATGTTGGTTATTTATCTCTGAAATATGCCTCAAACTCATCACATTTACATGTGGAGGAAAGTTCACATAGGTTTGCGGGGGGTAGGATTTATCAGGCCATCAATGGTCGAGAAGAGCACTGTTTAATTAATCTGATTATTAGTGATCAAGTTAGAAAAATGAGCCCATCTGGCATTATCGAATCACCTTGTTATATACGCCAAGTTGTTCTCTCAGAATATCATAATGGACCTGCAACTTTGACTTTCTCCAATTCCGCTCTATAATTTCTCTTTAATGTATTTGTTTCCTCACCACATCCAACGGGCTCTCGGTTTGGATGTGTCCATTTTCAACCTTACTGGAGCTATGGCATCGGTGGTTGCCCTTCATTTGTTATTAAAGTTATTAACTAAATCATCACATGAGGAAGGCAGAATAGGTGGTGGTGTATTGTTCATACACACAATAACATCTGCATCAACTTCAGAGGTAAGATAGCGTTTCTTAATAATGCGTTCAGTATTACCCTGTGCTGTGGGCAACAAGGCAGTAAAAAATATAGTTTTGATCAGATAAAGAAACATCAACAATAGAGGATATGTCAATAGAAAGCCTCTTGGTAATAACCAGGTCCAGACTATGGCTGTGGTTATGGTTATGGCTTGGCCCAGTAGAAAGCCTCTTGGTAATAACCAGGTCCAGAGTATGGCTGTGGTTATGGCTGGGCCCAGTAACATGTTGGATAAAGTCCATAGAGCCAAAAAACAAAACATAAATTCAAATGGCCTTGGAGTCAGTCTGTCAACATGAATATTAAAAACACAATGATTTGTATCATAGTTCTCAAGGACAACAGACAATAGTTCAGAGAAACCAGGAAAGAAAGTGGGGCAGTGCTTTGTTGGCCTCTACAGGGTTATAGCCAGCACTGGTAGCTGACATTTAAACAGTAGAGCATGATGCTCAAAATACCCAAAGTTGACAAACAAAATGTCCTTAGAGCTGAGACCATTAGTAAAAATAGAGGCGGTCACCCCACACCCGTTTCCCCTTTCAGAGTATGAAAAGCTGTAGTCTGGGGGGAATGGCAGGATATGACAGTTTGTATAAACTCGCTAGAAGGCAGAGTTAAAAGGAACATACATTAGTTTACTCACAATAACCATAGTGCCATTTCTACAGGAGTCGAAACGCTTTCCAAGTCCTCTGTTGCTTATTCTGACAGGGAGAACTGGAGCAGTACCAGGCCCTGTCTGTCAGTCTCTAAAACAGGTTGATGTTGCTGGGACTGGAGCACTACCAGACCCTGTCTGTCAGTCTCTAAAACAGTTTGATGTTGTTGGGACTGGAGCACTACCAGGCCCTGTCTGTCAGTCTCTAAAACAGTGTGATGTTGCTGGGACTGGAGCACTACCAGACCCTGTCTGTCAGTCTCTAAAACAGTGTGATGTTGTTGGGACTGGAGCAGTACCAGACCCTGTCTGTCAGTCTCTAAAACAGTGTGATGTTGTTGGGACTGGAGCACTACCAGACCCTGTCTGTCAGTCTCTAAAACAGTGTGATGTTGCTGGGACTGGAGCACTACCAGACCCTGTCTGTCAGTCTCTAAAACAGTGTGATGTTGCTGGGACTGGAGCACTACCAGACCCTGTCTGTCAGTCTCTAAAACAGTTTGATGTTGCTGGGACTGGAGCACTACCAGACCCTGTCCGTCAGTCTCTAAAACAGTTTGATGTTGATGGGACTGGAGCACTACCAGGCCCTGTCTGTCAGTCTCTAAAACAGTTTGATGTTGTTGGAACCAATCCTGGAACCCCTGGCGGTTAGTGTGAATCCTGCTCGTTGCTCCCACAGCAAATCAAAGTTGTCACAAAAGGAGACATTCCTGTCGTTGCAAAGTTTCTTCTTCTACTCGTTTAGGGTCCTCCCTCAGATCACCTAAAGCGAAGGTCGTTAAAACCTACGTGACTGACGATGGTGTCAATATCGGAGTAGTTGGCCAGAACCATTTATGTAAAGCCCTTTTAATTTAATTTTTACTAACAACAGTAGAACAATAGTCTAGTGAACTGGACTGAAGGACATATTCTCTGGACAGAGACAGAAACAGACAGACAGCCGAGGACTGTGAAATCTACGTGATCCATGTGAATTCAGTCTGAATATGGTTTCATATGTTGATAAACATTGGTTGCTAGAGGTTTGAGTGAAAACAGAGAGGGTAGGCTAGGGATAGACTGACTCACTACTAGTCTCTCCAGCCAAGCAGCTATGCAGACAGAGAGCACCTAGATACAACAAGACCTGGGTTCAAAGAATATTTAAAATCTTTCAAATACTTTGAGCCTTTTCTCTAGCCTGCCTGTAGTCCCAGGAGGCTGGATTTTTGCACTTCTGGGACTATTATATTAGTCCATTAGCCAGGCAAGCTCAATCAAGCACAGATAATGTATTTAAATGAATTTAAATACTATTTGAACCCAGGTCTTATGTGGACAGACAGCTCCGACCTCCAACAACCACTACACTTCCTGTGTTTCCAAAACAAAGTCTCCTTCACACTAACCTACCTTACCCTAGCCTAGGGTGTGTGAGATACAGGCGCCAAACGTAGCCATAACTTCGCATTTATCATAACTGTAAATAAACTCACTGGGACAAAATAATACACCATTGTTTTTGGTCTTAGTGAACTTTCTCCTATTGTAAACATTGTCTAAATATTCAGTACATGTATAGATAGTTCCCTCTTTTAGCTACTGGTGTACAATTACAGTATATTGTACGTACACTACTGCACAGTATAATACACCGTGTGTAGGCTACATTACGTAAGGAGTAATCAACGAGGGGCTATGCGTACTCTGAAAAATAATGCGCTCTCACATCCCACGTTGTGAATCGAGCCACGAATTGATAATGCCGCTTATACCAAGGCTATTTTAAGCAAAGAAATGTGTTCAACATTCATTGAAGTTGCTAGCACGTCTACTAGATAGTTACAGTAGTTGCCATGGTAACCAAACAAACAGACTTGCTAGCTTGGCTAACCAAACCATCAGTTCTCTTACAGTAGCATGCTATTATGAAAATCGAATTCAACAATGCCAATAGTGGGGATGGGGGGGTCAAAATAAGAAGTAACAGTATTTGGTGTGGCCATCAGCTGCATTAAGTACTGCAGTGCATCTCCTCCTCATGGACTGCAACAGATTTGCCAGTTCTTGCTGTGAGATGTTACCCCACTCTTACACCAAGGCACCTGCAAGTTCCTGGACATTTCTGGGGGAGAATGGCCCTAGTCCTCACCCTCTGATCCAACAGGTCCCAGACGTGCTCAATTGGATTAAGATCCGGGCTCTTCGCTGGCCACGGCAGAACACGGACATTCCTGTCTTGCAGGAAATCATGCACAGAACGAGCAGTATGGCTGGTGGCATTGTCATGCTGGAGGGTCATGTCAGGATGAGCCTGCAGGAAGAGTACCACATGAGGGTGGAGGATGTCTTCTCTGTAACGCGCAACGTTAAGATTGCCTGCAATGACAACAAGCTCAATCCGATGATGCTGTGACACACAGCCCCAGACCATGACGGACCCTCCACCTCCAAACCGAGAGTACAGGCCGCGGTGTACCACTCATTCCTTCGATGATAAACGCGAATCCGACCATCACCCCTGGTGAGACAAAACCGCGACTCGTCAGTGAAGTGCACTTTTTGCCAGTCCTGTCTGGTCCAGCGAAGGGGGGTTGGGCCCATAGGCGACGTTGTTGCTGGTGATGTCTGGTGAGGACCTGCCTTACAACAGGCCTACAAGCCCTCAGTCCAGCCTCTCTCAGCCTATTGCGGACAGTCTGAGCACTGATGGAGGGATTGTGCGTTCCTGGTGTAACTCGGGCAGTTGTTGTTGGCATCCTGTACCTGTCCCGCAGGTGTGATGTTCGGATGTACCGATTCTGTGCAGGTGTTGTTACGTGGTCTGTCACTGCGAGGACGATCCGCTGTCCGTCCCGTCTCCCTGTAGCACTGTCTTAGGCGTCTCACAGTACGGACATTGCAATTTATTGCCCTGGCCACATCTGCAGTCCTCATGCCTCCTTGCAGCATGCCTAAGGCAAGTTCAAGCAGATGAGCAGGGACCCTGGGCATCTTCTGTTGGTGTTTTTCAGAGTCAGTAGAAAAGCCTCTTTAGTGTCCTAATTTTTCACAACTGTGACCTTAATTGCCTACCGTCTGTAAGCTGTCAGTGTCTTCACGACCTTTTCACAGGTGCATGTTCATTAATTGTGTATATTTCATTGAACAAGAATGAGAAACAGTGTTTAAACCCTTAACAATGAAGATCTGTGAAGTTATTTGGCTTTTTACAAATTTTCTTTGAAAGACAGGGTCCTGAAGGGACGTTTCTTTTTTTGCTGAGTTTATAGCTAGTAGGTAAGGTTACGTAACCTCATTTAGTCCTACCTGCTATGGTGGGTTTTAAATTAATTGGTATTCACACATTTGTTTTTGAAGTAGAATTACTGTCATGTTATTGATGCCAAATTGCAAACCTTGATGCCAAATTGCACTCTCTCTATTCCAGAACCAATGGATGTGCCTGAGACTCATCACCTCTCAACTAGGTCAGCTGGTTCAACCTGGAAGAGTAGGTGTGTCCGGAAGAGCCCAGCTCGAACACCTGACTTAAATAATCAACACACCGAATCACGGCGATAGGCTATGCTTTGACATAGAACGCAATGCTCCACTCTCAAGTTGAAGTTGTTGACTGATGCCATGGTGGCGGCTGCTAAGAAGAAGGGCGCAGCTGAGAACCAGAAGGCAGCACTGGTCCACACCTGCCCTGTCTGTCGGGTGAGTAGTATTGGTTGGTACTCTATGTGCCTTTAGCTTCCTCTCCATACGTAAGCTATTGTACTGGCTTGTGTAGTACAGTCTTTCATATGTGTAGTAGTTTGTTGTATCGTATTGCTTCGTTTATCATTTGTGCCAACTTTGAATTCGATCTAAGCCACAGATTAATTTCCTCCATTTTGTAATTGACCTTAATAAAAAATCAAATTAAATCAAATTTTATTGGTCACATACACATGGTTAGCAGATGTTAATGTGAGTGTAGGGAAATGCTTGTGCTTCTAGTTCCGACAGTGCAGTAATATCTAACAATTCCGACAACAACTACCTAATACACACAAATCTAAAAGGTGAATGAGAATGTGTACATGTGATGAGTAATGTAAGATATGTAAACATTATTACAGTGGCATTATTTAGAAGTGCCATTGTTTAAAGTGACCAGTGATCCATTTATTAGTGTCCTGGGATTGGGTCTCAATGTAGGCAGCAGCCTCTCTGAGTTAGTGATTGCTGTTAAGCAATCTGATGGCCTTGAGATTGAAAAACAGCTTATATCTCTATCTGAAGACATCCAAAGACATTCAAGCAGCTCTTTGAGAGCTAGTATCCCAAGTCTCCAATGGTCCCAGTACTGGTTGATGTGCAGGCCTAAGTGACCACACACACACACTCAAATGGACCTACAGCTGCGGTACGATTGGAGCTCCCGAGTGGCGCAGCGGTCTAAGGCACTGCATCTCAGTGCTTGAGGCGTCACTACAGACACAGCCTGGATTCGAACCAGGGTATCACAACAGTCCGAGATTGGGAGTCCAATAGGGGCGGTGCACAATTGGCCCAGCGTCGGCCGGGTATGGCCGGTGTAGGCCGTCATTGTAAATAATACTTTTTTAACTGACTTGGTTAGGTTAAATAAAAATGTTATAAGATTCTTCCATCATTCACACACAGTAGACATAGAATAAAACCACCATGTTGTCAACAAAACACTGTCCTCAAATGCTTAGGTTGTATTGTCTATGGCTCAATTTGTTGAAATGCTGTGATCACCAATGGACTTTAATAATGATGTGATTCACAGACACACGATGACCACGATTTGACTGCTGCAACTGAGACGGAATGATATCGAAGGACACACGTGGAGACCCCAAGTATGACTGGACATGGGCCAGATATTTGTGACAACCTAAAAACGGATGCAGAAGCCCACCAGCACCCCATTTTAAATGTTTATTCCATCGCCAACCATCTCTAGCTACCCCTTATTCCACACTATTCCTTGTATGGTCCCTCAACTTCAGACACTTTGAAACTCTCCATCTTATTTTTTAAATTTATTTTACCTTTATTTAACTAGGCAAGTTAGTTAAGAACTAATTCTTACTTACAATGACGGCCTAGGAACAGTGGGTTAACTGCCTTGTTCAGGGGCAGAACGAAAGATTTTTACCTTGTCAGCTCGGGGATTTGATCTTGCAACCTTTCGGTTACTAGTCCAACGCTCTAACCACTAGGCTACCTGCCGCCCCTACACACTCTAACCACTAGGCTACCTGCCGCCCCTACACTCTAACCACTAGGCTACCTGCCGCCCCTACACTCTAACCACTAGGCTACCTGCCGCCCCTACACTCTAACCACTAGGCTACCTGCCGCCCCTACACTCTAACCACTAGGCTACCTGCCGCCCCTACACTCTAACCACTAGGCTACCTCCCGCTTCTACACTCTAACCACTACCTTCACTAATTTTCCATTTGCTGCTTTGGTCACTTGTTGTTCTCCTGTGTTGATAATATCTACACTCAGTAACACCTTGAAAAGTGGTGTACTATTTTTACAACTTTATTCTTTGTTTCTCCTTCCCCTGTGTAATGCTTCTGTTTATTCTTGGGGTTCAGACTGAATGCAGTGATAAATGTGTTGGTAAACTGAGCTACAGTGTATTCAGAAAGTACTCACCTTGAATTTTTACACGTTGTTACGTTACAGCCTTATTCTAAAATGGATTACTTAAAAAAAAATATATATCATCAATCTAGACACAATACCCCATGATGACAAAGTGAAAATAGGTTTTTAGGATTTTCTGCAAATGTATATAAAACAAAAATGTTTTACCACAGGTAGACGCCAATCAAGTTGTAGAAACATCTCAAGGATGATCAATGGAAACAGGATGCACCTGAGCTCAATTTCAAGTCTCATAGCAAAGGGTCTGAATAAATAAGGTATCTTTATTTTTTTTTATACATTTACAAACATTTCTAAAAACCTGTGTACAGCTGCAGCTATACATAGACCATCTGTACACAGCCCGTCCGTAAATAGCCCGTCTGTACACAGCCCGTCTGTAAATAGCCCGTCTGTAAATAGCCCGTCTGTAAATAGCCCATCTGTAAATAGCCCATCCAACTACCTACCTAATCCCCATATGTTTTTCTGCTCTTTTGCACACCAGTATTTCTACTTGCACAACCTCATCTGCAGTGTTAATTGCTAAATTGTAATTATTTCACCACTATGGCCTATTTATTGACTTACCTCCTTACTTCATTTGCACACACTGTATACAGATTTTTTCTCTTGTGTTTGTTCATCCCATGTGTAACTGTGTTGTTTTTGTGGCACTGCTTTATCTTGGCCAGGTCGCAGTTGTAAATGAGAACTTGTTCTCAACTGGTCTACCTGGTTAAATAAAGGTTAAATAAAACATGTAATGGTGCAGCCATCACTATGTTTGAAGAAATGGAGAGTGGTACTCAGTAATGTTGTCTTTTCCCCAAACATAACTTCTATCCTCAATACAAAGTGTAAATTGCTTTGCCACATTTCTTGCAGTGTTACTTCAGTGCCTTGTTGTAAAAAGGATGCATGTTTTGGAATCTTTTTTTATTCTGTTCATTCTGTCAATCAGGTTAGTATTGTGGAGAAACTACAATGCCGTTGATCCATCCTCAGTTTTCTCCTATCACAGCCATTCAACTCTATAACTGTTTTAAAGTCATCATTGGCTTCATGGTGAAATCCCTGAGCGGTTTCCTTCCTCTCCGAAAACTGAGTTAGGAAGGACGCCTGTATCTTTGTCGTGACTGGGTGTATTGATACACCACCCAAAGTGTACAAAATAACTTCACCGTGCTCAAAGGGGATATTCAATGTCTGCTTTTTTTATTTGACCCATCTCTGCAAACCATTGGAAAACCTCCCTGGTCTTTGTGGTTGAATAGGAGTTTGAAATGAACTGCTCGACTGAGGGACCTTACAGATAAATGTATGTGGGTGGTACAGAGACGAGATATTCATTCAAAACTCATATTAAACATCATTATTTAATGATATTAGTGTGAGTCCATGCAACTTGTGACTTTTTTTACTCCTGAATGTATTTAGGTTTGCCCTAACAAAGAGGTTAACTACTTACCAACTGAAGACATTCCAGCTTTTCATTTTTCATGAAATAGTCAAAATTCGATATACATAGTTCCACTTTTACATTAGGGGTATTGTGTGTAGACCAGTAACAATTTTTATTTTAATTTAATCCATTTTAAATTCAGACTAACACAACGTGGGAAAAGTCAAGTGGTGTGAATACTTTCATTGGAAAAACACAGCAGCTTTTAGGCATGTTTTGTATAACAACAAAGTTGGCTCTTTTACAATGGGGGGGTCAATGGAAAATAATGTTTGGTTTCCCCAATTTGTGGGAGTGGTCGAGGGGAATTTCTTCTTATGATGATATGAATACCGACTCGGAGTATAAATTACAATACCTTATTCGTCAATCCACAGTGTAATAAAAATTAATTTACACAATAGACCAACTAATATTTCATAACTGAAATGATAACAGCGGAGTCATGTTAGTGTTGACATTGTTTATCATAAATCTCTCAGTGCATTGTGGAATGCAAATCAGCTAGGTTTATATTCTCAAAAAAAAGCTGCATTGTAAAACAAGCTCGTACAAGACAGAGGAGAACAAGACACATCTTGTCTCTCTCTCTACTGATCCGGTTTCTGCACCTCCTCTGAGGTTTAGCATGAAATAAACACAATTTAACCTGTCAGAAACAGTGTTCTGCAGAAGTACGTAGAGTGGCCAGCCAAATAGTAAAAGTAGTAGATGAGGTGCCCCCAGGGTCCCCGAGTTTGGGAAACACTGGTCTAAGACTATATGGTGAGGATCATTTTCAAGTAAGAGAACATTAAACCTGTCTTCTCTTGAGATTATAAAAGTATTATTGACAGTTTAACTGCAAGATTTGAATCGCCACAATGTTTGTTCTTCAATTTACAGTGCATTCGGGAAAGTATTCAGACCCATTGACTTTTTTCCACAGTGTTACGTTACAGCCTAATTCTAAAATGTATTAAAAACAATATTTTCCACCCTCATCTATTTACACACAATACCCCACAATGACAAAGAGAAAACAGGTTGATTGGACATGATTTGGAAAGGCAACACACCCGTCTGTAGGTCACAGTTGACAGTGCATGTCAGAGCAAAAGAAGCCATGAGGTCGAAGGAATTGTCTGTAGAGCTCAGAGACAGGATCGTGTCGAGGCACAGATCTGGGGTAGGGTAGAAAAAAATGTCTGCAGCAATGAAGGTCCCCAAGAACATAGTGGCCTTCATTTTTAAATGGAAGAAGTTTGGAACCACAAAGACTCTTCCTAGAGCAGGCCGCCCAGCCAAACTGAGCAATCAAGGGAGAAGGGCCAAGAACCCGATGGTCACTCTGACAGAGCTCCTCTGTGGAGAGGGGAGAACCTTCCAGAAGGACAACCATCTCTGCAACACTCCACCAATCAGGCCTTTATGATAGAGAGGCCAGATGGAAGCCACTCCTCAGTAAAAGGCACATAACAGCCCACTTGGAGTGGGCTGATTAAACCAAGATTGAACTCTTTGGCCTGAATGCCAATCGTCAAGTTTGGAGGAAACCTGGCACCATCCTTACGGTGAAGCATGGTGGTGGCAGCATCATGCTATGGGGATGTTTTTCAGCGACAGTGGCTGTGAGACTAGTCAGGATCGAGGGAAAGATGAACGGAGCAAAGTAGAGAGAAATCCTTGATGAAAACCTGCTCCAGTGTACTCAGGACCTCAGACTGATACAAAGGTTCACCTTCCAACAGGACAACGAACCTAAGCACACAGCCAAGACAACACAGGAGTGGTTCTGGGACAATTTTCTGAATGTCCTTGAGTGGCCCAGCCAGAGCCTGGACTTGAACCCGATCGAACATTTCTGGAGAGACCTGAAAATAGCTGTGCAGCGATGCTCCCATCCAACCTGACAGAGCTTGAGAGGATCTGTAGAGAAGAATGGGAGAATCTCCCCAAATAGCTTATAGCGTCATACCCAAGAAGACTTGAGGCTTTAATCCCAAAGGTGCTTCAACAAAGTACTGAGTAAAGGGTCTGAATACTTAAGTAAATGTGAAATGTCAACATCAAAAAATCCGCTAAATTTGCGACCATTTCTATAAACCTGTTTTTGCTTTGTCATTATGGGGTATTGTGTGTAGATTGATGAGGGAAAAAACGATTTAATCCATTTTAGAATAAGACTAATCTAAAAGGGGACAGTACTTTCCCGAAGGCCCTGTATTTATTTTATTCAAACAGAAAAATTAATTTCAAAAACAGGGCTCCGGGCAGCCGAGCGGAAATGGAGGAAAACTCGCCTCCCTGCGGACCTGGCATCCTTTCACTCCCTCCTCTCTACATTCTCCTCTTCTGTCTCTGCTGCTAAAGCCACTTTCTACCACTCTAAATTCCAAGCATCTGCCTCTAACCCTAGGAAGCTCTTTGCCACCTTCTCCTCCCTCCTGAATCCTCCTCCCCCTCCTCCCCCCTCCTCCCTCTCTGCGGATGACTTCGTCAACCATTTTGAAAAGGTCGACGACATCCGATCCTCGTTTGCTAAGTCAAACGACACCGCTGGTTCAGCTCACACTGCCCTACCCTGTGCTTTGACCTCTTTCTCCCCTCTCTCTCCAGATGAAATCTCGCGTCTTGTGACGGCCGGCCGCCCAACAACCTGCCCGCTTGACCCTATCCCCTCCTCTCTTCTCCAGACCATTTCCGGAGACCTTCTCCCTTACCTCACCTCGCTCATCAACTCATCCTTGACCGCTGGCTACGTCCCTTCCGTCTTCAAGAGAGCGAGAGTTGCACCCCTTCTGAAAAAACCTACACTCGATCCCTCCGATGTCAACAACTACAGACCAGTATCCCTTCTTTCTTTTCTCTCCAAAACTCTTGAACGTGCCGTCCTTGGCCAGCTCTCCTGCTATCTCTCTCAGAATGACCTTCTTGATCCAAATCAGTCAGGTTTCAAGACTAGTCATTCAACTGAGACTGCTCTTCTCTGTGTCACGGAGGCGCTCCGCACTGCTAAAGCTAACTCTCTCTCCTCTGCTCTCATCCTTCTAGACCTATCGGCTGCCTTTGATACTGTGAACCATCAGATCCTCCTCTCCACCCTCTCCGAGCTGGGCATCTCCGGCGCGGCCCACGCTTGGATTGCGTCCTACCTGACAGGTCGCTCCTACCAGGTGGCGTGGCGAGAATCTGTCTCCGCACCACGTGCTCTCACCACTGGTGTCCCCCAGGGCTCTGTTCTAGGCCCTCTCCTATTCTCGCTATACACCAAGTCACTTGGCTCTGTCATATCCTCACATGGCCTCTCCTATCATTGCTATGCAGACGACACACAATTAATCTTCTCCTTTCCCCCCTCTGATAACCAGGTGGCGAATCGCATCTCTGCATGTCTGGCAGACATATCAGTGTGGATGACGGATCACCACCTCAAGCTGAACCTCGGCAAGACGGAGCTGCTCTTCCTCCCGGGGAAGGACTGCCCGTTCCATGATCTCGCCATCACGGTTGACAACTCCATTGTGTCCTCCTCCCAGAGCGCTAAGAACCTTGGCGTGATCCTGGACAACACCCTGTCGTTCTCAACTCACATCAAGGCGGTGACCCGTTCCTGTAGGTTCATGCTCTACAACATTCGCAGAGTACGACCCTGCCTCACACAGGAAGCGGCGCAGGTCCTAATCCAGGCACTTGTCATCTCCCGTCTGGATTACTGCAACTCGCTGTTGGCTGGGCTCCCTGCCTGTGCCATTAAACCCCTACAACTCATCCAGAACGCCGCAGCCCGTCTGGTGTTCAACCTTCCCAAGTTCTCTCACGTCACCCCGCTCCTCCGCTCTCTCCACTGGCTTCCAGTTGAAGCTCGCATCCGCTACAAGACCATGGTGCTTGCCTACGGAGCTGTGAGGGGAACGGCACCTCCGTACCTTCAGGCTCTGATCAGGCCCTACACCCAAACAAGGGCACTGCGTTCATCCACCTCTGGCCTGCTCGCCTCCCTACCTCTGAGGAAGTACAGTTCCCGCTCAGCCCAGTCAAAACTGTTCGCTGCTCTGGCACCCCAATGGTGGAACAAACTCCCTCACGATGCCAGGTCAGCGGAGTCAATCACCACCTTCCGGAGACACCTGAAACCCCACCTCTTTAAGGAATACCTAGGATAGGATAAAGTAATCCTCCTAACCCCCCCCCTCCCCCTTAAAAGAGTTAGATGCACTATTGTAAAGTGGTTGTTCCACTGGATATCATAAGGTGAATGCACCAATTTGTAAGTCGCTCTGGATAAGAGCGTCTGCTAAATGACTTAAATGTAAATGTAAATGTAAAAAAAGGTTACATTGAAAAAAATAAAAGGTTATATCAATCTTAACTATTATATCTTTCAGATTTTACATAGCCTAAATTAATCCAAAATGACCATTAGGTAGGGCCCTATAACATCTGTTATTTTGTTCTTTCCCAAATTCCTTTTAGATTTTCCAGGTTTCTGTTTATCCCATTTATTTCAGGTTTTCACTCTCAAAAATCACTTTTTTTTTTTAAATGATTGAAAAACAACTTAATTGGATGTTGTAAGTCCACAACAATGCTTGAAAACACATGAGACCACTTTTGAGGTCTGGGGGGGAAAAAAATCAGCGAAATTTAGATTGAGGTGTTTTTTTAAAATTCAAGTGCGCACTCCGAGGGCCCTCATTATAATATTATCCACTACCATCTACCTCGAATGCTTTCATTTATCTCCATTATCTGCATTTATCTGTGATAAATTCACCAGCATCGTGCTCGCTCTCTCTCCCTCTGTGTAAAGAACAAGCTGATATTCAGTTCCTACTTCCTGCATTGTAAACTGCCAGTGTGTATCTTTGATTACGTGTACATTAAACCAGTTTATAGGCATGACAAGTGGAAGAGGTGTGTGTGTGTGTGTGTGTGTGCTAAAACCCTACACCCCAACCTGAGCATTCCTTTCCGCCACCTCTGGTCTCTTGGCTCTCCCACCCCTACAGGAAGGCAGCTCCCGCTGAGCACAGTCAAAGCTCTTCTCTGACCTGCCACCCCAATGGTAAAACAAGTTTCCCCCTAAAGTCAGGACAGCGGAGTCCCTTGCCCAATCTTTCGCAAAAACGTCTGAAACCCTACCCGCTTTGAAGAGTTTCTTAAAATAACTCTCACGTCACCTCGACTCTCCTCCCTACTAGAAGTGACTTTGCGGATAAATACTTTGTTGAGGGAAAATGTACATAATACGATTGCTTGTCTCACAAAGCTATGTTACGATAAATGCACTAATTGTAAGTCGCTCCGGATAAGAGCGTCTAGCTAATTGACTAAAATGTTTTAAAAAATGTGTGTGTGTGTACACTCTGTCTGTGTGTGTGTGTCTTACTAGGAGGCAGAGTCGTTGAGCTGGTACTCTCTGGAGCGTAGGAAGCAGGTCTGGACACCGCTGTCCGTCCACAGTCTCCATATCACGCCGGTCAGATCTGATGAGATCACACCCTCTGCCGTTGTACCAGCCAATACAAACAGCTGACGGGCATCATCCTGGCAACAGAGACATCCCCATTAGAACACTGACTGATTGGTTGATTACGTTTTAATGTCACGTGCACAAGTACAGTGAAATGCCTTTCTTGCAAACTAAAACATTCAATAATCAATAACAATGTAATACTAGAAGAAAAAAAACACAAGAAATAAGAATAAGAAATATGAAATACACAAAGTAAGTAAGTAAGTAAGGATATATTTAAATAGTCATTTCCAACACCATATTTACATGTGCAGGGATACTGGAGCGATGGAGGTAGATATGTATAGGGGGAGTGATGGAGGTAGATATGTATAGGGGGAGCGATGGAGGTAGATATGTATAGGGGGAAGGGAACAGGGATACAGGAGTGATGGAGGTAGATATGTATAGGGGGAAGGGAACAGGGATACTGGAGTGATGGAGGTAGATATGTATAGGGGGAGTGATGGAGGTAGATATGTATAGGGGGAAGGTGACAGGGATACTGGAGTGATGGAGGTAGATATGTATAGGGGGAAGGGAACAGGGATACTGGAGTGATGGAGGTAGATATGTATAGGGAGAGTGATGGAGGTAGATATGTATAGGGGGAGAGATGGAGGTAGATATGTATAGGGGGAAGGGAACAGGGATACTGGAGTGATGGAGGTAGATATGTATAGGGAGAGTGATGGAGGTAGATATGTATAGGGGGAAGGTGACAGGGATACTGGAGTGATGGAGGTAGATATGTATAGGGGGAAGGGAACAGGGATACTGGAGTGATGGAGGTAGATATGTGTAGGGGGAGTGATGGAGGTAGATATGTATAGGGGGAAGGGAACAGGGATACTGGAGTGATGGAGGTAGATATGTATAGGGGGAAGGGAACAGGGATACTGGAGTGATGGAGGTAGATATGTGTAGGGGGAGTGATGGAGGTAGATATGTGTAGGGGGAGTGATGGAGGTAGATATGTATAGGGGGAAGGGAACAGGGATACTAGAGTGATGGAGGTAGATATGTATAGGGGGAGTGATGGAGGTAGATATGTGTAGGGGGAGTGATGTGTGTGTGTGTGTGTGTTTTGGAGTAACAGTGTGGTGTGTGTGTGTGTGTGTGTTTTGGAGTAACAGTGTGTGGTGTGTGTGTGTATGTTTTGGAGTAACAGTGTGGTGTGTGTGTGTGTTTTGGAGTAACAGTGGTGTGTGTGTGTGTGTGTTGTCATAACTCTTCTGTGAAGATGTGAAGGATCAGGTTGCAGTGTGTCCTCTCTACAACGCCCTCTCTCTCTCCCGCAGAGGGGGAGGCAGAGGGAGGGGGGAGGCAGAGGGAGGGGGGAGGGGACAGCGCACTCTCTCTCTCCCGCAGAGGGGGAGGCAGAGGGAGGGGGGAGGGGACAGCGCCCTCTCTCTCTCCCGCAGAGGGGGAGGCAGAGGGAGGGGGGAGGGGACAGCGCCCTCTCTCTCTCCCGTAGAGGGGGAGGCAGAGGGAGGGGGGAGGGGACAGCGCCCTCTCTCTCTCCCGCAGAGGGGGAGGCAGAGGGAGGGGACAGCGCCCTCTCTCTCTCCCGCAGAGGGGGAGGCAGAGGGAGGGGGGAGGGGACAGCGCCCTCTCTCTCTCCCGCAGAGGGGGAGGCAGAGGGAGGGGGGAGGGGACAGCGCCCTCTCTCTCTCCCGCAGAGGGGGAGGCAGAGGGAGGGGGGAGGCAGAGGGATGGGGGAGCGCCCTCTCTCTCTCCCGCAGAGGGGGAGGCAGAGGGAGGGGGGAGGCAGAGGGATGGGGGAGCGCCCTCTCTCTCTCCCGCAGAGGGGGAGGCAGAGGGATGGGGGAGCGCCCTCTCTCTCTCCCGCAGAGGGGGAGGCAGAGGGGGAGGGGACAGCTTTATGGCGGTCGTAAAATACGCTGTCTTTATGCTCTGTAGCGTTTCGAGATTGGAATGTAAACTGTGGTACACAGAGAGACACTTGGACATCAAAACTTTTGAATAATTGAACAGTATTTCTGTATTCCAAGCAGTTGAAATGGTCCGTGGACACTTAAGGAACAGTCCTGTCGAGTTTGTTTCATTTGGTGACTGCATGAAGGACAGGAGACACAAATGACTGTTTCTTTGAGTTGTATACACCTCTCAATTATGGGGTTTGCATCTGAATGTTGTATAAAATGATTGAGCTCCGATAATATTATGAAATGTTACTGTAAATGGATTAGTATACAGTGGGGAGAACAAGTATTTGATAACCTGCAAAATCGGCAGTGTTTCCTACTTACAAAGCATGTAGAGGTCTGTCATTTTTATCATAGGTACACTTCAACTGTGAGAGACGGAATCTAAAACAAAAATCCAGAAAATCACATTGTATGATTTTTAAGTAATTAATTTGCATTTTATTGCATGACATAAGTATTTGATCACCTACCAACCAGTAAGAATTCCGGCTCTCACAGACCTGTTCGTTTTTCTTTAAGAAGCCCTCCTGTTCTCCACTCATTACCTGTATTAACTGTACCTGTTTGAACTCGTTACCTGTATAAAAAGACACCTGTCCACACACTCAATCAAACAGACTCCAACCTCTCCACAATGGCCAAGACCAGAGGGCTGTGTAAGGACATCAGGGATAAAATTGTAGACCTGCACAAGGCTGGGATGGGCTACAGGACAATAGGCAATCAGCTTGGTGAGAAGGCAACAACTGTTGGCGCAATTATTAGAAAATGGAAGAAGTTCAAGATGACGGTCAATCACCCTCGGTCTGGGGCTCCATGCAAGATCTCACCTCGTGGGACATCAATGATCATGAGGAAGGTGAGGGATCAGCCCAGAACTACACGGCAGGACCTGGTCAATGACCTGAAGAGAGCTGGGACCACAGTCTCAAAGAAAACCATTAGTAACACACTACGCCGTCATGGATTAAAATCCTGCAGCGCACGCAATGTCCCCCTGATCAAGCCAGCGCATGTCCAGGCCCGTCTGAAGTTTGCCAATGACCATCTGGATGATCCAGAGGAGGAATGGGAGTAGGTCACGTGGTCTGATGAGACAAAAATAGAGCTTTTTGGTCTAAACTCCACTCGCCGTGTTTGGAGGAAGAAGAAGGATGAGTACAACCCCAAGAACACCATCCCAACCGTGAAGCATGGCGGTGGAAACATCATTCTTTGGGGATGCTTTTCTGCAAAGGGGACAGGATGACTGCACCGTATTGAGGGGAGGATGGATGGGGCCATGTATCGCGAGATCTTGGCCAACAACCTCCTTCCCTCAGTAAGAGCATTGAAGATGGGTCGTGGCTGGGTCTTCCAGCATGACAACGACCCGAAACACACAGCCAGGGCAACTAAGGAGTGGCTCCGTAAGAAGCATCTCAAGGTCCTGGAGTGGCCTAGCCAGTCTCCAGACCTGAACCCAATAGAAAATCTTTGGAGGGAGCTGAAAGTCCGTATTGCCCAGCGACAGCCCCGAAACCTGAAGGACCTGGAGAAAGTCTGTATGGAGGAGTGGGCCAAAATCCCTGCTGCAGTGTGTGCAAACCTGGTCAAGAACTACAGGAAACGTATGATCTCTGTAATTGCAAACAAAGGTTTCTGTACCAAATATTAAGTTCTGCTTTTCTGATGTATCAAATACTTATGTCATGCAATAAAATGCAAATTAATTACTTAAAAATCATACAATGTGATTTTCTGGATTTTTGTTTTAGATTCCGTCTCTCACAGTTGAAGTGTACCTATGATAAAAATTACAGACCTCGACATGCTTTGTAAGTAGGAAAACCTGCAAAATCGGCAGTGTATCAAATACTTGTTCTCCCCACTGTATATGGGGCGGCAGGTAGCCTAATGGTTAGAGTGTTGGGCCAGTAACCGAAAGGTTGCAAGATCGAATCCCCCAAGCTAACAAGGTAAAGAAATATGTTGTTCTGCCCCTGAACAAGGCAGTTAACCCACTGTTCCTAGGCCGTCATTGAAAATAAGAATGTGTTCATAACTGACTTGCCTAGTTAAATAAAGGTAAAATAAACATGTAAAAATATATATACGTATAGTTTAGAGCAGCAGACACATCCCTGGACTACACAAGACATGTTCTGGCGTGTATGTGTATTAACACACTACAGGTCTACTGTATGAGACAGTATATCCACACACACACACACACAGTACTTCATACAGTGTCATGAATTTAGTGTGGTGTTATGAATTGCATTGTGGCAACAAGGATAGTAGACAGGGAGGTGGGAGTAATAAGCCTGTAATAAATATGTAATTGCAATGAGGAAGAAATGTGTTTTGGAAGGAAGGAAGGAAGGAAGGAAGGAAGGAAGGAAGGAAGGAAGGAAGGAAGGAAGGAAGGAAGGAAGGAAGGATGGATGGTTAGAAATGATAAAATAAAGACAGAATGGCAGGTCACCACCTGGCATGATGTTAAAAGCAGTGAGGCAGGTGAAGTTGCAGAACAAAATCAAAAAAATCAGGAGTACAGCGAAGGATTTTGACATAAATGACCGTACTCTGACTCGGTATTGTCAAAAGGTTACCAGAGAAGAAGTTGACAGGAAGACAGCCACGCCAACAACAGTGGTTGTCTATCCAAAACCACAGCAGGTTTCTTCCACCTGATTTGGAGATGCAGCTAGTTCAGTGTATTACTATGTCATCTGACATTTATTCTGGTCTGTCGCCAAGTGAGGTCAGAAGACTTGCCTACCAGTTTTGCCGTGGCACACCAGCTGTAGAGCGGTTTTACAGGCTTCTTAAAAGCAGCACCCAATGCCGTCGCTGAGAAAGAAGGAGGCAACTAGCCTTGCCAGGACAAGTAGCTTCAACAGAGAGAAAATGTTCATGCCATCTTCGACAATGTAGCAGAAGTGCTACAGAGATATCAAGTTGTACCAGGAGACGTATGGGATGTCGGTGAAACTGGGGTGACCACTGTACATAAACCTGACAAAGTGGGGGGATATCAGTTTAGACCAGGAGACATATGGAATGTCGATGAAACTGGGGTGACCACTGTACATAAACCTGACAAAGTGGGGGGCAGACGTGGACTCAAACAAGTAGGGTAACTGACCTCCGCTGAAAGGGGTACCCTCGTCACACTGGCCTGTGCCGTCTCAGCCACAGGGAATAATAGTACACCTCCATATTTTATATTCCCCCGTGTCAACTTCCCCAATCATTTCCTGATCAACGAGACACCTGGCCTGAAAAGGAAGGGAAAATCCCTCTGGGTGGATGAAAGATGTGCACTTTGTTGACTTCCTGAAACATTTCGTTGAGCATACGAAGTGCTCAAAGGAGAAGACCTGTTTACTCCTTTTGGACAAAACCACGAGTCTCATCTGTCCATTCAATCATGCCAAAGAAAATGGCATAATTATGCTGTCATTCCCACCCCATTGCTCTCATCAGCTTCAACCCTTAAACAGGTCTGTCTACGGGCCGCTAACGAGGCACATCAACACAGCGTGTGATTCCAGCCCTGCCAGCACCATTCCAGCACCAACCTGCCAGGCCCCAGCACCAACCTGCCAGGCCCCAGCACCATTCCAGCCCTGCCAGGCACTAGCACCGACCCAGCACCAACCAGCCAGGCCCCAGCACCAACCACCAGCCAGGCCCCAGCACCAACCACCAGCCAGGCCCCAGCACCAACCACCAGCCAGGCCCCAGCACCAACCACCAGCCAGGCCCCAGCACCAACCACCAGCCAGGCCCCAGCAACAACCAGCCAGCCAGGCCCCAGCAACAACCAGCCAGGCCCAAGCACCAACCAGCCAGGCCCCAGCACCAACCAGCCAGGCCCCAGCACCAACCAGCCAGGCCCCAGCACCAACCAGCCAGGCCCTAGCACTATTTCAGCCCTGCCAGGCCCTAGCACCAACCTGCCAGGCCCCAGCACCATTCCAGCCCTGCCTAGCACGAGCTCAGACACAGACCTGCCCAGTTCTCATGTCAGCACCAGCTCACCCTCGCCCAGCAATCCCATAGCTGACAGCAGACTACCAACTCCAGAGGACATCCGGCCATATCCAAAAGCCCCTGAAAACCAGCTTGACAAGGCAGAAAACGGCGCAACACCGCAATTCTAACTGGCACACCAGTGAAGCAGGCACTAAGAATAAGGCACAATCTAGCAAAAGGCTGTTTTCCGAAGGGAAGGGAAGCGGGGGGGAGGGTCAATCTGGATCAGTAAAGAACAAGGCGGCAGCTAAAAAAAATGTAATCGTAGAAGAGTCTTCATCAGATGAAAAGGAGTATTTCTGCCTAGTCTGTGTGGAGCCATTTTCAAACAGCCTTCCAAAGGAGACTTGGGTGAAGTGTGTGAGATGCAACAAATGGGCCCATGATTCCTGCACCTCAGGCCAGGCAATGTATGTGTGCCAGAACTGTGACTCTGAAGATGATTCTGATTATTACGGATGTCCGTCGTATAGGCTGTTACAA
This sequence comes from Salvelinus alpinus, assembly GCF_045679555.1. Classification (NCBI taxonomy): domain Eukaryota; kingdom Metazoa; phylum Chordata; class Actinopteri; order Salmoniformes; family Salmonidae; genus Salvelinus; species Salvelinus alpinus. Next base: position 40,292,936 of record NC_092113.1, on the reverse strand, counting down.
AACGGTGCATTAGGGTGTTTAAACATCACTGTTTTGTTTTGTTAAGACTTTAAACATTTCAGCAAGTTATCTGCACCATTCCATTCCATTCCCGATTCAAACAAATACCGTGGATCTATGTGCACGCCAGTGAACGTTCGATTTCAAATTTCAAAGTAAAGTGGTCGTACCACTTAATGAATGTGTGCTCTGCCAGCATTATTGTTTTGATTGAAAGGCATACATTTGCCACATTTTCTTGGCATGATTGTTTTTATTTTGAGTTCTTTAATGAAGTTAAATTTGATTTTGAAATTAAAAATCAATATTCAATTAATTAGTTTTGTTCTTATTTGTTGATAATCCAAGGTGACAATTTACCCGACGTAGCGTGACAATTTTCCCACTGATGGGGCAAATTGTCACAAGTACACTCTCTATTTAACGGTCTACAACTCCGTACTGAAATAAGATATGAAGATGTAATGAATACAAAATGTGCCCAAGACTTCAGTCTTTCATTTGGTATGACATTTATACCATTGTGATGTATTGTGCCCAGTAAATGTTAGACAGCGTGAAAAGTGACGACGACATACCTCGCTCTCCCCTACTCTGAAGTATCTAATATAACAACCTACAACTCCGACGGACTCTGATCTCTGGTGGACAAACCTGAGGCTTTCTGTCGAATGACTATCCAGCAGACGGACCGGCGATCGCAGAGAGGGACAACCAAAACATACTCGTAAATATGTCAATTGCAACTTATTTTCGAATGAGCGGTTGTTCATGTTCAAAGTATTAGCAATTTCTATGAGTGTAGTTATCAGCTCTGAGTTGCCCCTCTCTTCAGCTGTCCCCACCCCTTTTCCTTAGTCTACCAAGCCGTCATATCGGCTTAGCCCACCAGGGACTTTTCTATCATGTCAGTAACCAATGTATGACCTATTTGTGTGTGTGCTTATGTAATTCTGTGATTAAGTTAGTTAGTAAATAAATGATTAAAACAATTGGGTACATCACTGATTCATGATCTAGGCTAGGGGTCGTGCAGATATCCAAGGGTTTGCGACATTCAGAATATGACTGATGAGGTAACAAAACATTAATAATTGACAAGATATGAAAATATCTGAAGAGAGTTAAATTCGGGAAATTGACACTATAAACATGTTCCCGTGGTGCCCCGACTTCCTAGTTAAAGTTACATCATTAGTTTAATGACGTAATTAAAATTACACAGAATTGTTTTGATAATATACAGTCTTCACATTTAATGATAGTCAAGGCTACGACAGTGTGTTGGGGTGACAGTGTGTGTGTGTGTGTGTGTGTTGGGGTGACTGTTGGGGTGACTGTTGGGGTGACTGTGTGTGTGTGTGTGTTGGGGTGACTGTGTGTGTGTGTTGGGGTGACTGTGTGTGTGTGTGTGTGTGTGTGTGTGTGTGTGTGTGTGTGTGTGTGTGTGTGTGTGTTGGGGTGACTGTGTGTGTGTGTGTGTGTGTGTGTGTGTTGGGGTGACTGTGTGTGTGTGTGTGTGTGTGTGTGTGTGTGTGTTGGGTGTGTGTGTGTGTGTGTGTGTTGGGGTGACTGTGTGTGTGTGTGTGTGTGTGTGTGTGTGTGTGTGTGTGTGTGTGTGTGTGTGTGTGTGTGTGTGTGTGTGTGTGTGGGGTGTGTGTGTGTGTGTGTGTGTGTGTGTGTTGGGGTGACTGTGTGTGTGTGTGTGTGTGTGTGTGTGTGTGTGTGTTGGGGTGACTGTGTGTGTGTGTTGGGGTGACTCTGTGTGTGTGTGTGTGTATGTTGGGGTGACAGTGTGTGTGTGTGTGTGTGTGTGTGTGTGTTGGGGTGACAGTGTGTGTGTGTGTGTGTGTGTGTGTGTGTGTGTGTGTGTGTGTGTGTGAGAGACTGTGTGTGTGTGTGTGTGTGTGTGTGTGTGTGTGAGACTGTGTGTGTGTGTGTGTGTGTGTGTGTGTGTGTGTGTGTGTGAGACTGTGTGTGTGTGTGTGTGTGTGTGTGAGACTGTGTGTGTGACTGTGTGTGTGTGTGTGTGTGTGTGTGTGTGTGTGTGTGTGTTGGGGTGACAGTGTGTGCGTGTTGGGGTGACAGTGTGTGCGTATGTGTGTGTGTGTGTGTGTGTGTGTGTGTGTGTGTGTGTGTGTGTGTTGGGGTGACAGTGTGAGCGTGTTGGGGTGACAGTGTGTGCGTATGTGTGTGTGTGTGTGTGTGTGTGTGTGTGTTTTGGAGTGACAGTGTGTTTGTGTGTGTGTGTGTAGGGTCCTGTGAGTGTGCATAGTGTAGCTGTTTATCAGTCGTATGGCTTGGGGATAGAGCCTGTTGGTGGCAGACTTGATGCACCGGTACCCGTATGGCTTGGGGACAGAACCTGTTCCAGAGCCTGTTGGTGTCAGACTTGATGCACCGGTACCTCTTGCCGTGCGGCAGCAGAGAAAATAGTCTATGGCTTGGGTGGTTGTGGTCTTTGACGATTTTCCGGACCTTCTTTTCACATCTCCTGATATGGAGGTCCTGGATGGCAGGAAGCTCCGCCCCAGTGATGTACTGGGCTGTCCACACAACCCTCTGTAGCGCCATGCGATCGAGGGCCGGTGCCGGTGCCATACCAAACAGACTGATGCAGCCAGTCAATATGTTCTCAATGGTACCGTTGTCGAAACTTTTGAGGATTGGAGGGACCATGTCGAACCTTTTGAGGATTGGAGGGACCATGTCGAACCTTTTGAGGATTGGAGGGACCATGTCGAACTTTTTGAGGATTGGAGGGACCATGTCGAACCTTTTGAGGATTGGAGGGACCATGTCGAACCTTTTGAGGATTGGAGGGACCATGTCGAACTTTTTGAGGATTGGAGGGACCATGTCGAACCTTTTGAGGATTGGAGGGACCATGTCGAACCTTTTGAGGATTGGAGGGACCATGTCGAACCTTTTCAACCTCCTGTGCCTTCTTCACGACTGCGTGTGTGTGTTTGGACTATTTTAAGCCTTTAGTGATTTGGACACCGAGGAACTGAGGAACTTGAAGCTGTCTACCAGCTCTACTGTCGCCCTGTTGAAGTGGATGGAGGCTTGGTCGTAAGCTTGGTGACGAGCTTGGAGGGGATAATGGTGTTGAGCACTGAGCTGTAGTCAATGAACAGCAATTCTCACTGATAAATTGACCGGTGTTTCCCCAAATGGATTCTGGAGCCAGTTCCAGATACTTAAAATATATTCAAGAACAACCCAACCCCTTGATTAGTTCTATCAGCTAGTCTAGAATACATAGAACAAGTGGAACACATAGACAGAACAATATGCCTACCGCTCGTGTGGCGTCCCCAAAGTCTATCTTTAGGCGTCCCATGGCTCTGATGATGGCGATGATAGACTGGATGGTGTTGCTGTACACCACCACTCTGTACTGTTTACACTCCTCCTCAGAGTAGCCAGCCTCATGGATGATCCTGAATGGGAGGACATAGAGGTTGATCTTTTTGAGATTTTCAGATCAGACCTGGGTTTCTAATACATTAAATATTATTTTTAAAATAATCCCCCCCCCCCCTCCCCTCTGTTGAGCTGGCTTAATAAACCAATAGAAAAAGTCTCAAAACTGCAAAAACTTCCCATCTGGCAGACTCAAGAAAACACTTAAAATGATTTTTTTCAAATATTTGAGCCCAGATCTGTTTTAGATCAACCAAAATAACATGTAATGCTTCACAGAAGTCACTGGGTGTTTTCCAATATCAATATCCACTTAGTATTAAGCAATGTATTACACATTCTCACTCTATGTGGTGAGGACATTGGATCACCGCCACTCTCTAATAAGGCAACACTGATCAATAACGGGACAACATTCAGGATGATCTTTTAGATTTCAGATAAAAACAAGTAGGGTAGCGACTTTTCCAAAGTTCCTGGTTTGCAGAAATCTTTATTGGTTAATTCTCTTCTTATTCCAAGTATTTCTTCAACTGGGATATCTGGAAATAAACCTAGTCATTCTAGAGAAGGTTTCTGGAAATAAACCTAGTCATTCTAGAGAAGGTTTCTGGAAATAAACCTAGTCATTCTAGAGAATGTTTCTGGAAATAAACCTAGTCATTCTAGAGAAGGTTTCTGGAAATAAACCTAGTCATTCTAGAGAAGGTTTCTGGAAATAAACCTAGTCATTCTAGGGAAGGTTTCTAGAAATAAACCTAGTCATTCTAGGGAAGGTTTCTGGAAATAAACCTAGTCATTCTAGGGAATGTTTCTAGAAATAAACCTAGTCATTCTAGGGAATGTTTCTAGAAATAAACCTAGTCATTTTAGGGAAGGTTTCTGGAAATAAACCTAGTCATTTTAGGGAAGGTTTCTGGAAATAAACCTAGTCATTTTAGGGAAAGTTTCTGGAAATAAACCTAGTCATTTTAGGGAAAGTTTCTGGAAATAAACCTAGTCATTTTAGAGAAGGTTTCTGGAATTCAAGTTACATATATTGGCTTCACAGAAGTCTCTAGTCTAAGGGATGACTAAAATGTTACTGTATGTGTGGACATTTAGGACAAGACATTTAAAAAACCAATCAACTTTTAATGGCATGGTGAATTGTGCATGAGTGACGAGGCGTGGGCTTTCTTAATGTGGGAATCCAGGGTTGGGAGTCTATTCAGGTCATGCCAGGCTAGCATCTGTGGCCATTGTTTAGTTTGTTATGTAATGGGTGCTTCCTTCATCCTCGCTGTGCCTGAGCAGTGCTATGTTAAATGAGGCTAACGTCTCTATATGCATACACAGAACACAGAACACAGTCACACGCACGCACAAACACACACACAAAACACAGACTGGACAGAGCTGAACTCAGCTGTCGATGTCGATTCTCCCTGAACCATTAAGCCCTCACAAAATACTGTACAACATATTCCGAATGCCATTTTTTATCAGTCAACTGTTTGATAAGTTAAAATGATCAGTTACACAACTTATTAAAAATGTAATCACCAGAAATGGTAACAGTAACCGTTGATGTGGTTCATACAAGTTTGTTAGAATTCAGTTTGGACTGCAACGTGCTACCATGGTGGTGTATGCGAGTTTGATAGAATTCCATTTGGGCTGCAACTAGAGCTGAACGATTAACCGTTTCCCCCCCACCACTGATAATTAAATAACTAAAAGTGACTGATTCAATTACTTGAATTCCATTTAGTTCATTTTTTTTTGTGAGCTCAACGCAGCGTTTCTCTAAAGACAAATCCTATCAGGCACGAGAGACATCACATCAAGAATGAACTGTGGGACGCTGGAGGGAGTTGTAGTTTTAAAATAGGCAAATACTCAAACCTAGTTCTGCGCAGAAAACATTGTAATTAACAACAATGAGCAGGATCCATTGCGCTTATTCTTCCCGGCACAGCACAAAGACCCCATGAGAGAGGAATGTACACAACACAGCAAACGAGAGGGATAGAGACAGTTCAGGAGGTGTAGCTCTACTAACCGATTGATAGTTGTAGCAGTTTTGAAACTGTGTCTTATCTACTTTGAAGAACTATTAAAACGGTGATTTCATCAAAACAGGTCTGCAGCACGGGCAGCTCTGACAACCCAATGATCACGGGCCGCTGTGACAGACTGACCATTACCTACCACTTCCATGACAGACTGACCATTACCTACCACTTCCATGACAGACTGACCATTATCTACCACTTCCATGACAGACTGACCATTATCTACCACTTCCATGACAGACTGACCATTATCTACCACTTCCATGACAGACTGACCATTATCTACCACTTCCATGACAGACTGACCATTATCTACCACTTCCATGACAGACTGACCATTATCTACCACTTCCATGACAGACTGACCATTATCTACCACTTCCATGACAGACTGACCATTATCTACCACTTCCATGACAGACTGACCATTATCTACCACTTCCATGACAGACTGACCATTACCTACCACTTCCATGACAGACTGACCATTATCTACCACTTCCATGACAGACTGACCATTATCTACCACTTCCATGACAGACTGACCATTATCTACCACTTCCATGACAGACTGACCATTATCTACCACTTCCATGACAGACTGACCATTATCTACCACTTCCATGACAGACTGACCATTATCTACCACTTCCATGACAGACTGACCATTATCTACCACTTCCATGACAGACTGACCATTATCTACCACTTCCATGACAGACTGACCATTATCTACCACTTCCATGACAGACTGACCATTATCTACCACTTCCATGACAGACTGACCATTACCTACCACTTCCATGACAGACTGACCATTACCTACCACTTCCATGACAGACTGACCATTATCTACCACTTCCATGACAGACTGACCATTATCTACCACTTCCATGACAGACTGACCATTATCTACCACTTCCATGACAGACTGACCATTATCTACCACTTCCATGACAGACTGACCATTATCTACCACTTCCATGACAGACTGACCATTATCTACCACTTCCATGACAGACTGACCATTATCTACCACTTCCATGACAGACTGACCATTATCTACCACTTCCATGACAGACTGACCATTATCTACCACTTCCATGACAGACTGACCATTATCTACCACTTCCATGACAGACTGACCATTATCTACCACTTCCATGACAGACTGACCATTATCTACCACTTCCATGACAGACTGACCATTATCTACCACTTCCATGACAGACTGACCATTATCTACCACTTCCATGACAGACTGACCATTATCTACTACTTCCATGACAGACTGACCATTATCTACTACTTCCATGACAGACTGATCAGGTGAATCCAGGTAAATGCTATTCAGAGAGTAAATGGGCAAGACAAAAAAAATGTAAGTTGCCTTTGAACGGGGAATGGTAGTATGTAGGTCCCAGGCACACGGGTTTGAGTCAAGAACTGCAACGCTACTGGGTTTTTCACACTCAACAGTTTCCTGTGTGTATCAAGAATGGTCCACCACCCAAAGTACAGTACCAGTCAAAAGTTTGGACACACCTACACGGTGACCTCACCTGGCTTAACTGGTGCCTCTAGAGACAAAACCTCTTTCATCATCACTCAATGCCTAGGTTTACCTCCACTGTACTCAAATCCTACCATACCTTTGTCTGTACAGTATGCCTTGAATCTATTCTTCCGCGCCCAGAAATCTGCTCCTTTTACTTTCTGTTCGGAACGCACTAGACGACCAGTTCTTATAGCCTTTAGCCGTACCCTTATCCTACTCCTCCTCTGTTCCTCTGGTGATGTAGAGGTTAACCCAGGCCTTGCAGCCCCCAGCACCACTCCCATTCCCCAGACGCTCTCATTTGTTGACTTATGTAACCGTAAAAGCCTTGGTTTCATGCATGTTAATAACATTAGAAGCCTCCTCCCTAAGTTTGTTTTATTCACTGCTTTAGCACACTCTGCCAACCCTGATGTCCTAGCCGTGTCTGAATCCTGGCTTAGGAAGGCCAACAAAAATGTCCATCCCCAACATCTTCCGACAAGATAGACCTGCCAAAGGGGGCAGAGTTGCAATCTACTGCAGAGATAGCCTGCAGAGTTCTGTCATACTATCCAGTTTTGTGCCCAAACAATTCGAGCTTCTACTTTTAAAAATCCAACTTTCCAGAAACAAGTCTCTCACTGTTGCCGCTTGTTATAGACCCCCTTCAGCCCCCAGCTGTGCCCTGGACACCATATGTGAATTGATTGAAGATAGATGGGGGGAAGAGTTCGTTCTGTTAGGTGACCTAAACTGTGATATGCTTAACACCCCGGCTATTCTACAATATAAGCTAGATGGCCTCAATCTCACACAAATCATTATGGAACCTACCAGGTACAACCCTAAATCCGTAACCATGGGCACCCTTAGATATCATCCTGACCAACTTGCACTCTAAATACTGACCAACCTGACCAACTTGCACTCTAAATTCTGCTGTCTTCAACCAGGATCTCAGCGATCACTGCCTGCCTGCGTGATGGGTCCGCGGTCAAACGGCCACCCCTCATCACTGTCAAACGCTCCCTAAAACACTTCAGCGAGCAGGCCTTTCTAATCGACCTGGCCCGGGTATCCTGGAAGGATATTGACCTCATCCCGTCAGTTGAGGATTCCCGTTTGCTCTTCAAAAGTGCTTTCCTCGCCATCTTAAATAAGCATTCTCCATTAAAAAAATGAAGAACTAAGAACAGATATAGACCTTGGTTCACCCAGACTTGACTGCCCTTGACCAGCACAAAAACATCCTCTGGCATTCTGCATTAACGTCGAATAGACCCCGCGATATGCAACTTTTCAGGGAAGTCAGGAACCAATATACTCAGTCAGATAGTTCAAACAGAAATTTGCATCCTGTAGCACTAATTCTAAAAAGTTATGGGACACTCAAGTCCATGGAAGATAAGAGCACCTCCTCCCAGCTGCCCACTGCACTGAGGCTAGGAAACACTGTCACCATCAATAGATCTACGATAATCGATCATTTCAATAAACATTTTTCTACGGCTGGCCAGGCTTTCCACCTGGCTACCCCAGCCAACATCTCAGCACCCCATGCAGCAACTTGCCCAAGCCACCCCCCCGCTTCTCTTTCACCCAAATCCAGACAGCTGATGATCTGAAAGAGCGGCAAAATCTGTATCCCTACAAATCAGCTAGGCTAGACAATCTGGACCCTCTCTTTCTAAAATTATCCGCCGAAATTGTTGCAACCCCTATTACTAGCTTATTCAACCACTCTTTCGTATCATCTGAGATCCACAAAGATTGGAAAGCTGCCGCGGTCATCCCCCTCTTCAAAGGGGGTGACACTCTAGATCCAAACTGTTATAGACCTACATCCATCCTGCCCTGTATTTCTAAGGTCTTTGAAAGCCAGGTTAACAAACAGATCACCGACCATTTCAATCCCAACGTACCTTCTCCACTATGGAATCTGGTTTCCGAGCTGGTCATGGGTGCACCTCAGTCACGCTCAAGGTCCTAAACGATATCATAACAGACATCGATAAGAGACAATACTGTGCAGCTGTATTCATCGACCTGGCCAAGGCTTTTGACTATGTCAATCACCGCATTCTTATCCGCAGACTCAATAGCCTTGGTTTCTCAAATGACCGCCTTGCCTGGTTCACCAACTACTTCTCAGACAGAGTTCAGTGTGTCAAATCGGAGGGCCTGTTGTCCGGACCTCTGGCAGTCTCTATGGGGGTGCCACAGGGTTCAATTCTCGGGCCGACTCTTTTCTCTGTATATATATATCAATGATGTTGCTCTTGCTGCTGGTGATTCTCTGATCCACCTCCAAGCAGACGACACCATTCTGTATACATCTGGCCCTTCTTTGGACACTGTGTTAACAAACCTCCAAACGAGCTTCAATGCCATACAACACTCCTTCTGTGGCCTCCAACTGCTCTTAAACGCTAGTAAAACCAAATGCATGCTTTTCAACCGCACCTGCCCGCCCGTCCAGCATCACTACTCTGGACGGTTCTGACTTGGAATATGTGGACAACTACAAATACCTAGGTGTCTGGTTAGACTGTAAACTCTCCTTCCAGACTCACATTAAACATCTCCAATCCAAAATGAAATCTAGAATCAGCTTCCTATTTCACAACAAAGCATCCTTCACTCATGCTGCCAAACACACCCTCGTAAAACTGACTATCCTACTGATCCTTGACTTCGGCGATGTCATTTACAAAATATCCTCCAACACTCTACTCAGCAAACTGGATGTAGTCTATCACAATGACATCTGTTTTGTCACCAAATCCCCATATACTACCCACCACTGCGACCTGTATGCTCTCATTAGCTGGCCCTCACTACATATTCGTCGCCAAACCCACTGGCTCCAGGTCATCTACAAGTCTTTGCTAGGTAAAGCCCCGCCTTAGCTCACTGATCACCATAGCAACACCCACCCGTAGCACACACTCCAGCAGGTATATTTCACTGGTCATCCCCAAAGCCAACACTTCCTTTGGCCGGCTTTCCTTCCAGTTCTCTGCTGCCAATGACTGGAACGAATTGCAAAAATCACTGAAGCTGGAGTCTTACATCTCCCTCTCTAACTTCAGAGCAGCTTACCGATCACTGTACCTGTACACAGCCAATCTGTAAATAGCACACTCAACCCCATATTTTGCACCCCAGTATCTCTACTTGCACATCATCATCTACACATCTATCACTCCAGTGTTAATGCTAAATTGTAATTATTCCGCCTCTATGGCCTACTTATTGCCCTACCTCCCTACATTTGCACACACTGTACATAGATTGCTCTATTGTGTTATTGACTGTACGTTTGTTGATATGTAACTCTGTCATTGTTTTTGTCACACTGCTTTGCTTTATCTTGGCCAGGTCACAGTTGTAAATGAGAACTTGTTCTCAACTGGTCTACCTGGTTAAATAAAAGGTGAAATAAATAAATAAATAGTAAAAAAAATAAAACAGGTTTTTATTTTTACTAATCTCTACATTGTAGAATAATAGTGTAACCATCAAAACTAGGAAATAACACATATGGAATCATGTAGTAACCAAAGAAGTTCTAAAGATTCTTCAAAGTAGCCACCCTTTGCCTTGATGACAGCTTTGCACACACTTTGCATTCTCTCAACCAGCTTCATGTGGTAGTTACATGGAATGCATATCAATTAACAGGTGTGCCTTGTTAAAAGTAAATTTGTGGAATTTCTTTCTTTAATTTGTGACAAGTTGTGTTGTGACAAGGTAGGGGTAAGATAGCCCTATTTGGTAAAAGACCAAGTCCATATTATGGCAAGAACAGCTAAAATAAGAAAAGAGAAACGACAGTCCATCATTACTTTAAGACATGAAGTTCAGTCAATGCAGAAATTTTCAAGATCTTTGAAAGTTTCTTCAAGTGCAGTCACAAAAACCATCAAGCACTATGATGGAACTGGCTCTCATGAGGACAGCCACAGGAACGGAAGACTCAGTTACCTCTGCTGCAGAGGATAAGTTCAATTAGAGTTACCAGCCTCATAAATTGCACCCCAAATAAATGCTTCAGAGTTCAAGTAACAGACACATTTCAACATCAACTGTTCAGAGGAGACTGCGTGAATCAGGCCTTCATGATCGAATTGCTGCAAAGAAACCACTACTTAAAAGGACACCAATAATAAGAAGACTTGCTTGGGCCAAGAAACACGACCAGTGGAAATCTATACTTTTATCTGATGAGTCCAAATTTGAGATTTTTTGGTTCCAACCGTCTTTGTGAGACACAGAGTAGGTGAACGGATGATCTCTGCATGTGTGGTTCCCACCGTGAAGCATGGAGGAGGTGGTGTGATGGTGCTTAGCTGGTGGCACTGTCAGTGATTTATTTAGAAATCAAGGCACTTAGTGGAACAATCATTTGTTTTTCAACAGGACAATGACCCAACACACCTCCAGGCTGTGTAAGGGCTATTTGACCAAGAAGGAAAATGATGGAGTGCTGCATCTGGTCACCTGGCCTCAACAATCGACCTCAACCCAATTGAGATGGTTTAGGATGAGTTTGACTGCAGACTGAAGGAAAAGAAGCCAACAAGTTCTCAGCATATGTGGGAACTCCTCAAGACTCTTGGAAAAGCATTCCAGATGAAGCTCGTTGAGAAAATGCCAAGAATGTGCAAAGCTGTTAAGGCAAAAGGTGCCTACTTTGAAGAATATCAAATATAAAATATATATTGATTTGTTTAAAAAAAAAAATGGTTACTGACTGAATCCGTGTGTTATTTCATAGTTTATGTCTTCACTATTATTCCACAACGTAGGAAATATTAAAAATAAATAAAAACCCTTGAATGAGTCCAAACTGTTGACAGGTACTGTACATTCAGACAACTGTGGGAAGCAGTGGGTAAGTGTTTCACAGGGATGCTCGAGACACCTTGTAGAGTCTGTGCCCTGGCCAATTGAAGCTGTTCTGAGGGGAAAAGGGGGTGCAACTCAATATTACACTGAACAACAAGTGTTGGTCCCATGTTTCATGAGCTGAAATAAAAGATCCCAGAAATGTTCCATATGCACAAAAAGCTTATTTCTCAAAAATGTGTTTACATTCCTGTTAGTTCACGTTTCTCCTATGCCAAGATAATCATCCACCTGACAGGTGATTAAACAGCATTGTCATTACACAGGTGCACCTTGTGCTGGGGACAATAAAAGGCCACTCTAAATTGTGCAGTTTTGTCACAAAACACAATGCCACAGATGTCTCAAGTTGAGGGAGCAATTGGAATGCTGACTACAGGAATGTCCACTAGAGTTGTTGTCAGATAATTATGTTTATTTTTCTACCATAAGCTGCCTCCAATGTTGTTTAAGAGAATTTGGCAGTACGTCCAACTGGGCCTCACAACCGCAGACCACGTGTAACCACACCAGCCGAGGACCTCCACATCCGGTTTCTTCACCTTCGGGATCGTCTGAAACCAACCACCTGGACAGCTGATGAAACTGTGGGTTTGCACAACTGAGTAATTGCTGCACAAACTGTTAGAACTGTTAGTCTCAGGGAAGCTCATCTGCATGCTCGTCATCCTCACAAGGGCTTAACCGACTTCAGTGTGCAAATGCTCACCTTAGATGGCCACTGGAACGCTGGAGAAGTATGCTCTTCATGGATGAATCTGGGTTTCAACTGTACCGGGCAGATGGCAGACAGCATGTATGGTGTCGTGTGGGTGAACGGTTTGCTAATGTTAATGTTGTGAACAGAGTGCTCCATGGTGGTGGTGGGGTTATGGTATGGGGCAGGCATAAGTTACGAACAACAAACACATTTGAATTTTATCGATGGCAATTTGAATGCACAGATATACAGTGACAAGATCCTGAGGCCCATTGCCGTGCCAGTCATCCGTTCGCCATCACCTCATGTTTCAGCATGATAATGCACAGCCCCAATTCCTGGAAGCTGAAAATGTCACAGTTCTTTCATGGCCTGCATACTCACCAGATATGTGAGGAGTGGGACAAGCCTAATCAACTCTATGTGAAGTAGATGTGTCACGCTGCATGAGGCAAATGGTGGTCACACCCGATACTGACTGGTTTTCTGATCCATGCCCCTACTTTTTTTTTTTGTTGTTATCTGTGACCAACAGATGCATATCTGTATTCCCAGTCATGTGAAATCCATAGATTAGGGCCTAATGAATGTATTTAAATTGATTGATTTCCTTATATGAACTGTAAATCAGTAAAATCTTTGAAATTGTTGCATGTTGTTTATATTTATATTTTGTTCCGTGTACAGTAGGATACAGAAGGTGTTCCTAATGTTTTGAACACTCAGTGCACAAACGTGTTTTGAGAAAGATATTTTTTAAACATAAAATTATATTGAGAAACTAATGAATTCAAGTTAATTTGTTCATGTAAATATCTTAAAATGTAGCTATTTTAAGGTTTGTGTCATTAGCTTTGGGGTGGGATCGCAAGACATTTAAGGGGTTAAAAAAAAGGGGTCCCAAGAAATTCTGGCGGGGGAAAAAAATGGGGTCCCCCGCTGAAAACGTTTGAATAGCACTGTATTAGATGGTTGTCTAAGATATTGAATAATAAAGTCATATACAAAAGCTATACACTCAGTGGCGAGTATATTAGGTACATCCATCCACTAACAGGTCGGACCTCCCTTTAACCTCCAGAACAGCATGGAAACGTTGCTCAATTTGTATCGAGGGACCTCTCGTGTGTCAGGAAAACATTCCCCCACACCATTACACCACCAGCCTGTACCGCCAACACTAGACAGGATGGGGCCATGGACTCATGCTGTTTATGCCAAATCCTGTCATCAGCATGACACAACAGGAACTGGGATTCGTCAAACAAGGCAATGTTTTTTCCACTCCATAATTGTCCAGTGTTGGTGATCGTGTACCCACTGGAACTGCTGCTTCGTGTTTTTAGCTGATAGGAACCCGGTGTGGTCGCCTGTAGGAGTGGAACCCGGTGTGGTCGCCTGTAGGAGTGGAACCCGGTGTGGTCGCCTGTAGGAGTGGAACCCGGTGTGGTCGCCTGTAGGAGTGGAACCCGGTGTGGTCGCCTGTAGGAGTGGAACCCGGTGTGGTCGCCTGTAGGAGTGGAACCCGGTGTGGTCGCCTGTAGGAGTGGAACCCGGTGTGGTCGCCTGTAGGAGTGGAACCCGGTGTGGTCGCCTGTAGGAGTGGAACCCGGTGTGGTCGCCTGTAGGAGTGGAACCCGGTGTGGTCGCCTGTAGGAGTGGAACCCGGTGTGGTCGCCTGTAGGAGTGGAACCCGGTGTGGTCGCCTGTAGGAGTGGAACCCGGTGTGGTCGCCTGTAGGAGTGGAACCCGGTGTGGTCGCCTGTAGGAGTGGAACCCGGTGTGGTCGCCTGTAGGAGTGGAACCCGGTGTGGTCGCCTGTAGGAGTGGAACCCGGTGTGGTCGTCTGTAGGAGTGGAACCCGGTGTGGTCGTCTGTAGGAGTGGAACCCGGTGTGGTCGTCTGTAGGAGTGGAACCCGGTGTGGTCGTCTGTAGGAGTGGAACCCGGTGTGGTCGTCTGTAGGAGTGGAACCCGGTGTGGTCGCCTGTAGGAGTGGAACCCGGTGTGGTCGCCTGTAGGAGTGGAACCCGGTGTGGTCGCCTGTAGGAGTGGAACCCGGTGTGGTCGCCTGTAGGAGTGGAACCCGGTGTGGTCGCCTGTAGGAGTGGAACCCGGTGTGGTCGTCTGTAGGAGTGGAACCCGGTGTGGTCGCCTGTAGGAGTGGAACCCGGTGTGGTCGTCTGTAGGAGTGGAACCCGGTGTGGTCGCCTGTAGGAGTGGAACCCGGTGTGGTCGTCTGTAGGAGTGGAACCCGGTGTGGTCGTCTGTAGGAGTGGAACCCGGTGTGGTCGTCTGTAGGAGTGGAACCTGGTGTGGTCGTCTGCTGCAAAAGCCCATCCGTGACAAGGATCGACTAGTTGTGGCTTCCGAGATGCCGTTCTGCACACCACTGTGGTACTGCGCCGTTATTTGTCTGTCTGTGGCCCGCCTGTTAGCTTGTACGATTCTTGCCATTCTCCTTCGACCTCAACGAGCTGTTTTCAACCCACAGGGACTGCCGCTGACTGGATGTGTTTTGTTTGTTGCACCATTCACGGTAAACTCTTGACACTGTCGTGCATGAAGAGCCCAGGAGGGCGGGCGTTTCTAAAACAATGGCACCGACGATCATACCACGCTCAAAAGACGCTTAGGTCACTAGTTTTGCCCATTCTAACGTTCAAACGAACAGTAACTGAATGCCTTGATGCCTGTCTGCCTACTTTACATACAGTTGAAGTCAGAAGTTTACATACACCTTAGCCAAATACATTTAAACTCAGTTTCACAATTCCTGACATTTAATCTAAATAAAAATTCCTTGTTTAAGGTCAGTTAGGATCACCACTTTATTTTAAGAATGTGAAATGTCAGAATAATAGTAGAGAGAGTGATTTATTTCAGCTTTTATTTCTTTCATCACATTCCCAGTGCGTCAGAAGTTTACATACACTCAATTAGTATTTGGTAGCATTGCCTTTTAAATTGTTTAACTTGGGTCAAACATTTCGGGTAGCCTTCCACAAGCTTCCCACAATAAGTTGGGTGAATTTTGGCACATTCCTCCTGACAGAGCTGGTGTAACTGAGTCAGGTTTGTAGGCCTCCTTGCTCGCACATGCTTTTTCAGTTCTGACAACAAATTTGACAGGCTTGAGGTCAGGGCTTTGTGATGGCCACTCCAATACCTTGATTTTGTTGTCCTTAAGCCATTTTGCCACAACTTTGGAAGTATGCTTGGGGTCATTGTCAATTTGGAAGACCCATTTGCGACCAAGCTTTAACTTCCTGACTGATGTCTTGAGATGTTGCTTCAATATATCCACATAATTTTCCTGCCTCATGATGCCATCTATTTTGTGAAGTGCATCAGTCCCTCCTGCAGCAAAGCTCCCCCACAACATGATGCTGCCACCCCCGTGCTTCACGTTTGGGATGGTGTTCTTCAGCTTGCAAGCATCCTCCTTCCTGAGCGGTATGACAGCTGCGTGGTCCCATGGTGTTTATACGTGGGTACTATTGTTTGTACAGATGAACGTGGTACCTTCAGGCATTTGGAAATTGCTCCCAAGGATGAACCAGACTTGTGGAGGTCTACAATTTTTTTCCGGAGGTCTTCGCTGATTTCTTTTGATTTTCCCAGGATGTTAAGCAAAGAGGCAGGTAGTTTGAAGGTAGGCCTTGAAATACATCCACAGGTACACCTCCAATTGACTCAATTTATGTTAGCCTATCAGAAGCTTCTAAAGCCATGACATCATTTTTTGGAATTTTCCAAGCTGTTTAAAGGCAGTCAACTTAGTGTATGTAAACTTCTGACCCACTGGAATTGTGATACAGTGAATTATAAGTGAAATAATCTGTCTGTAAACAATTGTTGGAAAAATGACTTGTGTCATGCACAAAGTAGATGTCCCAACCGACTTGCCAAAACTATAGTTTGTTAACAAGAAATTTGTGAAGTGGTTGAAAAAAAGAGTTTTAATGACTCCAACCTAAGTGTATGTAAACTTCCGACTTCAACTGTGGCAAGACACGGCCACATGACTCACTGTCTCTAAGAGCGATCCATTTTCATGAACGGGCCAGTGTATATACACACACAACTGAAAATTTTTATTAAAGTAAAGCGAATAAATGATGTTTAATAAGTGATAACCAGTAATGGGCAGTCACTACCGTCATGGGGCTCTTTATACTATGTGGATAGAGACAATGGAATGTTTTCAATGTTTTGCCAACTGATTGTTAGCAATATTTGGCTTTGGGATCTCAATTAAAAAGCTCTAAAATAATTTCAAGGTCATATTTCATAACGCCCATCTAGTAAAATAAAACGTGATCATTAAAAAAAAAAAAATTATAATAATAATAATCTACCTCAAATAGCACTAATCGCTGCAACATTCTACCCATGAAAACATAATGAATAGAACAGGGTTGGAACCTCATCATCATCTCATTCTAGTTCTGTGCTGCTTCCATCAAAGAGCGTTACATAGAATGCAGTTAGGACTGCAAAGTGCTCACATCGTGAAGTGGTTGAACTTACTTCATCTGCTTCACTATTGTACTTTTCCCAGACTCCCCAGCACCTGAAAAGAAAAAAAGAGACATCAATTACAGGAGAACTAGGCCTACATTTGTTAACCTATAACAGTTCGTTCCCTCTCTCACTCTCAGCCCCCTCCTGTACTCCCTGTTCACCTATGACTGCGTGGCCAAGCACGCCTCCAACTCAATCATCAAGTTTGTAGATGACACAACAGTAGTAGGCTTGATTGCCAACGATGATGAGACAGCATACAGGGAGGAGGTAAGGGCTCTGGGAGTGTGGTGCCTGGAAAACAACCTCTCACTCAATGTCAACAAAACAAAGGAGATGAACGTGGACTTCTGGAAACAGCAGAGGCTGTACAGCGCCTCTTCAACCTCAGGAGCTAAAGAAATTTGGCTTGTTACCTGAAATACTCACAAACTTCTACAGATGCACAATTGAAAGCATCCTGTCGGGCTGTATCACCGCCTGGTACGGCAACTGCACAGCCCGCAACCGCAGGGCTCTCCAGAGGGTGGAGCGGTCTGCCCAACGCATTACCAGGGGCAAACTACCCACCCTCCAGGACACCTACAACACCCGGTGTCACAGGAAGGCCATAAATATCATCAAGGACATCAACCACCCGAGCCACTGCCTGTTTACCATGCCATCATCCAAAAGGAGAGGTCAGTACAGGTGCAGCAAAGCTGGGACCGAGAGACTCAAAAACAGCTTCTATCTTAAGGCCATCAGACTGTTAAACAACCATCACTAGCACATTAGAGGCTGCTGCCTATAGGCATAGACTAGAAATCACTGGCAACTTTAAGGAATAGAACACTAGTCACTTTAATCAAGTTTACAAATCAGGTATTACTCATCGCAAACTCAGCAAAAAAAGAAACGTCCCTTTTCAGGGCCCTATCTTTCAAAGATAATTCATAAAAATCCAAATAACTTCACAGATCTTCATTGTAAAGGGTTTAAACACTATTTCCCATGCTCGTTCAATGAACCATAAACAATTAATGAACATGCACCTGTGGAACGGTCGTTAAGACACTAACAGCTTACAGACGGTAGGCAATTAAGGTCACAGTTATGAAAAATGAGGACACTAAAAAGAGGCCTTTCTACGGACTCTGAAAAACACCAAAAGAAAGATGCCCAGGGACCCTGCTCATCTCCGTGAACATGCCTTAGGCATGCTGCAAGGAGGCATGAGGACTGCAGATGCGGCCAGGGCAATAAATTGCAATGTCCATACTGTGAGACGGCTAAGACAGCGCTACAGGAAGACAGGACGGACAGCTGATCGTCCTCGCAGTGGCAGACCATGTGTAACAACACCTGCACAGGATCGGTACATCTGAACATCACACCTGTGGGACAGGTACAGGATGGCAACAACTGCCCGAGTTACACCAGGAACGCACAATCCCTCCATCAGTGCTCAGACTGTCCACAATAGGCTGAGAGAGGCTGGACTGAGGGCTTGTAGGCCTGTTGTAAGGAAGGTCCTCATCAGACATCACCGGCAACAACGTCGCCTATGGACACAAACCCACCGTCGCTGGACCAGACAGGACTGGCAAAAAGTGCTCTTTACTGACAAGTTGCGGTTTTGTCTCACCAGGGGTGATGGTCGGATTCACATTTATCGTCAAAGGAATGAGCATTACACCGAGGCCTGTACTCTGGAGCGGGATCGATTTGGAGGTGGAGGGTTCGTCATGGTCTGGGGCGGTGTGTCACAGCATCATCGGACTGAGCTTGTTGTCATTGCAGGCTTGTTGTCATCTCAACGCTGTGCGTTACAGGGAAGATATCCTCCTCCCTCATGTGGTACCCTTCCTGCAGGCTCATCCATGACCCTCCAGCATGACAATGCCACCAGCCATACTGCTCGTTCTGTGAGTGATTTCCTGCAAGACAGGAATGTCAGTGTTCTGTCATGGCCAGCGAAGAGCCCGGATCTTAATCCCATTGAGCACGTCTGGGACCTGTTGGATCGAAGGGTGAGGGCTAGGGCCATTCCCCCAAGAAATGTCCGGGAACTTGCAGGTGACTTGGTGGAGGAGTGAGGTAACATCTCACAGCAAGAACTGGCAAATCTGGTGCAGTCCATGAGGAGATGCACTGCAGTACTTAATGCAGCTGGTGGCCACACCAGATACTGACTGTTACTTTTAATTTTGACCTCCACTTGTATAGGGACACATTATTCCATTTATGTTAGTCACATGTCTGTGGAACTTGTTCAGTTTATGTCTGTTGTTGAATCTTATGTTCATACAAATATTTACACATGTTAAGTTTGCTGAAAATAAACGCAGTTGACAGTGAGAGGACGTTTCTTTTTTTGCTGAGTTTATGTATATACTGTATTAACAGTTAACTTCCGGCGCCGACCGAGATGGCCGCCTCGCTTCGCGTTCCTTGGAAAATATGCAGTATTGTGTTTTTTTATGTGTTATTTCTTACATCGGTACCCCAGGTAATCTTAGGTTTCATTACATACAGTCGGGAGGAACTACTGAATATACGATTAACGTCAACTCACCATCGTTATAACCAGGAATATGACTTTCCCGAAACGGATCCAGTGTTTTGCCTTCCACCCAATACAATGGATCTGATCCCAGCCGGGGACCCTATACGACGCCGTAAAAGGGGCAAACGTAGCGGTCTCCTGGTCAGGCTTCGGAGACGGGCACATCGCGCTCCACTCCCTAGCATACTACTCGCCAATGTCCAGTCTCTTGACAATAAGGTTGATGAAATCCGAGCACGGGTAACATTCCAGAGAGACATCAGGGATTGCAACGTGCTCTGCTTCACGGAAACATGGCTAACTCAAGAGACGCTAACGGAGTCGGTGCAGCCAGCTGGTTTCTTCACGCATCGCGCCGACAGAAACATACATCTTTCTGGTAAGAAGAGGGGCGGGGGGGTATGCCTTATGATTAACGAGACGTGGTGTGATCATCATAACAACACACAGGAACTCAAGTCATTCTGTTCACCTGATCTAGAACTCCTCACAATCAAATGTCGACCGCATTATCTACCAAGGGAATTCTCTTCGATCATAATCACAGCCGTATATATTCCCCCCCAAGCAGACACATCGACGGCCCTGAACGAACTTTATCTGACTCTTTGTAAACTGGAAACCACACACCCTGAGGCTGCATTCATCGTAGCTGGGGATTTTAACAAGGCTAATCTAAAAACAAAACTCCCTAAATTCTATCAGCATATCGATTGTGCTACCAGGGCTGGTAAAACCCTGGATCATTGCTATACTAACTTCCGCGACGCATATAAGGCCCTCCCCCGCCCTCCTTTCGGAAAAGCTGACCACGACTCCATTTTGTTGATTCCAGCCTACAAACAGAAACTAAAACAACAAGCTCCCGCGCTCAGGTCTGTTCAACGCTGGTCCGACCAATCTGATTCCACGCTTCAAGACTGCTTCGATCACGCGGATTGGAATATGTTCCGCATTGCGTCCAACAACAACATGGACGAATATGCTGATTCGGTGAGCGAGTTCATTAGGAAGTGCATTGACGATGTCGTACCCACAGCAACGATTAAAACATTCCCAAACCAGAAACCGTGGATTGACGGCAGCATTCGCGTGAAACTGAAAGCGCGAACCACTGCTTTTAACCAGGGCAAGGTGACCGGAAACATGACCGAATACAAACAGTGTAGCTATTCTCTCCGCAAGGCAATCAAACAGGCTAAGTCCCAGTACAGAGACAAAATAGAGTCGCAATTCAACAGCTCAGACACAAGAGGTATGTGGCAGGGTCTACAGTCTATCACGGATTACAAAAAGAAAACCATCCCCGTCGCGGACCAGGATGTCTTGCTCCCAGACAGGCTAAATAACTTTTTTGCTCGCTTTGAGGACAATACAGTGCCACTGACACGGCCCGCTACCAAAACCTGCGGGCTCTCCTTCACTGCAGCCGAGGTGAGTAAAACATTTAAACGTGTTAACCCTCGCAAGGCTGCAGGCCCAGACGGCATTCCCAGCCGCGTCCTCAGAGCATGCGCAGACCAGCTGGCTGGTGTGTTTACGGACATATTCAATCAATCCTTATCCCAGTCTGCTGTTCCCACATGCTTCAAGAGGGCCACCATTGTTCCTGTTCCCAAGAAAGCTAAGGTAACTGAGCTAAACGACTACCGCCCCGTAGCACTCACTTCCGTCATCATGAAGTGCTTTGAGAGACTAGTCAAGGACCATATCACCTCCACCCTACCGGACACCCTAGACCCACTCCAATTTGCTTACCGACCCAATAGGTCCACAGACGACGCAATCGCAACCACACTGCACACTGCCCTAACCCATCTGGACAAGAGGAATACCTATGTGAGAATGCTGTTCATCGATTACAGCTCAGCATTTAACACCATAGTACCCTCCAAACTCGTCACCAAGCTCGAGACCCTGGGTCTCGACCCCGCCCTGTGCAACTGGGTCCTGGACTTCCTGACGGGCCGCCCCCAGGTGGTGAGGGTAGGTAACAACATCTCCACCCCGCTGATCCTCAACACTGGGGCCCCACAAGGGTGCGTTCTGAGCCCTCTCCTGTACTCCCTGTTCACCCACGACTGCGTGGCCATGCACGCCTCCAACTCAATCATCAAGTTTGCGGATGACACTACAGTGGTAGGCTTGATTACCAACAACGACGAGACGGCCTACAGGGAGGAGGTGAGGGCCCTCGGAGTGTGGTGTCAGGAAAATAACCTCACACTCAACGTCAACAAAACAAAGGAGATGATTGTGGACTTCAGGAAACAGCAGAGGGAGCACCCCCCTATCCACATCGACGGGTCAGTAGTGGAGAAGGTGGAAAGTTTTAAGTTCCTCGGTGTACACATCACGGACAAACTGAATTGGTCCACCCACACAGACAGCGTTGTGAAGAAGGCGCAGCAGCGCCTCTTCAACCTCAGGAGGCTGAAGAAATTCGGCTTGTCACCAAAAGCACTCACAAACTTCTACAGATGCACAATCGAGAGCATCCTGTCGGGCTGTATCACCGCCTGGTACGGCAACTGCTCCGCCCACAACCGTAAGGCTCTCCAGAGGGTAGTGAGGTCTGCAGAACGCATCACCGGGGGCAAACTACCTGCCCTCCAGGACACCTACACCACCCGATGTCACAGGAAGGCCATAAAGATCATCAAGGACAACAACCACCCAAGCCACTGCCTGTTCACCCCGCTATCATCCAGAAGGCGAGGTCAGTACAGGTGCATCAAAGCAGGGACCGAGAGACTGAAAAACAGCTTCTATCTCAAGGCCATCAGACTGTTAAACAGCCACCACTAACATTTAGCGGCCGCTGCCAACATACTGACTCAACTCCAGCCACTTTAAAAATGGGAATTGATGGAAATTATGTAGAAATGTACCACTAGCCACTTTAAACAATGCCACTTAATATAATGTTTACATACCCCACATAACCCATCTCATATGTATATGTATATACTGTACTCTATATCATCTACTGCATCTTGCCATCTTTATGTAATACATGTACCACTAGCCACTTTAAACTATGCCACTTTATGTTTACATACCCTACAGTACTCATCTCATATGTATATACCGTACTCTATACCATCTACTGCATCTTGCCTATGCCGTTCTGTACCATCACTCATTCATATATCTTTATGTACATATTCTTTATCCCTTTACACTTGTGTGTATAAGGTAGTAGTTGTGGAATTGTTAGGTTAGATTACTTGTCGTTATTACTGCATTGTCGGAACTAGAAGCACAAGCATTTCGCTACACTCGCATTAACATCTGCTAACCATGTGTATGTGACTAATAAAATTTGATTTGATTTGATTTGATTTCTATAATATTCTACTGTATCTTAGTCTGTTGCGATCTTACATCGCTAATCCATATATGTATATAGTCTTAATTCATTCCTACTTAGATTTGTGTGTTTTGGGTATATGTTGCAAAGGGTCTGAAACTTTCTGGTAAATTTCTGGAATTTTTCTGGAAATTTTCCATGGGAACTTAAGCCTGGGAATTTTGGGAATATTGCTTAAATTCATCCGAAAAGTTAGCTTATGACAGTGAACCTTTTTTGTGGGATACACATAAGGCAATTCTAGGCCTTGTGGCATATTTGGTTAAACTATCCCCAATTCAAATGGAATTGTAACCCTCTGCATGAACAGTGCATTCTTCCATCACATGTACATTTACATTTACATTTAAGTCATTTAGCAGACGCTCTTATCCAGAGCAACTTACAAGTTGGTGTACAGCTGATTCTCAAGATCTTGCACACTAATGAGATGCTATTGAGCCCTCACTACTACACTGTCTGAGCCAAGGACTACATGCTTTCTGGTAAGTTTTGATTACAATACTGGTTGGGGTGAATATATTTTATATGACATACATCATTTTTCTGTTAATTAGTAAATAGTAGCCTACATCAAAGTGCGTTTAATCATTTCTAACTTTTAAACAATTTCTACTAGTTCGTTTTTGCTACCATGTGGATTTTAGCTTGCTTGAGCCTGCTAACTGTGGAGTGTTAATTCACCTGTTTCCATACATGCTAACTGAGTGTTAATTCAGCCGTTTCCATCGCTGATCCATTTTAAAACATTTACTTTCCAAATTAGTTGTTTTTTTGCAAATGTTTTCTAATCTTTACAGGAAAATGCCACGGGCACTATCTGATGTGTGGAGACATTTCACTGCAGCTAACGTAGAAGGAAAAGCTGTGTACATTTGCAAATACTGTGCCAAGTCATGTGAAGAATGCAACAAAGATGCAGAATCATCTGGCCAAGTGCATAAAGTTCCCTCAGCGCTCACAACAAGCAACCTCTGACAAAAGTCCCTCTACTTCTATTCGAGGTAAAAAATGATGAATCAGACACCTTATCGATAGCAACAGCTCATGGTCCTGGAATCAGATGTTTTTTTGACTCAATGAAGGAACGTAGTCAGAGAAATGCTGATGAATGTCTTGCTCGAGCTGCGTATGCAACTGGTTCACCTCTGATGCTCACAGGCAATGGGTATTGGAAGAAATGTCTGAATGTTCTTTGCCCAGCATACACCCCTCCAACCAGACATGCTTTATCTACTAATTTGCTGGATGCAGAGTTCAGTTCAAGTGAAGGTCAAGCAAATCATAGAGAAAGCAGACTGTATTGCAATCATCTCTGATGGGTGGTTGAATGTTCGTGGGCAAGGAATAATTAACTACATCATCTCCAACCTTCAATCAGTATTCTACAAAAGCACAGACACAAGGGACAACAGACACACCAGTCTCTACATTGCAGGTGAGCTGAAGGCAGTCATCAATGACCTTGGACCACAGAAGGTATTTGCACTGGTGACAGACAATGCTGCGAACATGAAGGCTGCTTGGTCTAAAGTGGAGGAGTCCTACCCTCATCACACCCATTGGCTGTGCTGCTCATGCATTGAATCTGCTCCTCAAGGATATCATGGCACTGAAAACAATGGATACACTCTAGAAGAGAGCCAAGGAAATGGTTAGGTATGTGAAGGGTCATCAAGTTATAGCAGCTATCTACCTCACCAAGCAAAGTGAGAAGAATAAGAGCACCACATTGAAGCTGCCCAGCAACACCCGTTGGGGGTGATGTTGGCATCATGTTTGTCTCCAAGAATTGGCCATATCACAGTCTGCCAATATGGACAGCCCCATCAAGAGGATCCTCCTGGATGATGTATTTTGGGGGAGAGTGCTAAGCATCCTGAACCTCCTGAAACCTATAGCAGTAGCCATTGCACAGATTGAGGGAGACAATGCCATCCTGTCTGATGTTCAGACTCTGCTTGCAGATGTAAGAGAAGAAATCAATACTGCCCTGCCCACTTCACTGTTGCTCCAAGCAGTGGAAACTGCAGTTCTGAAATACATCAAAAAGCGTGAAGACTTCTGCCTGAAGCCCATACACGCCACAGTGTACATGTTGGACCCCAAGTATGCTGGCAAGAGCATCCTATCTGGTGCAGAGATCAACAAGGCCTATGGTGTCATCACTACCGTGTCTCGCCACCTCGGCCTGGATGAGGGCAAGGTTCTTGGCAGTCTGGCGAAGTACACTTCCAAGCAAGGGCTTTGGCATGGAGATGCAATATGGCAGTCGTGCCAACATATCTCATCAGCCACCTGGTGGAAGGGACTTTGTGGATCTGAGGCTCTTTCCCCTGTTGCCTCCATCATCCTCCAAATCCCACCAACATCAGCCGCCTCAGAGCGCAACTGGTCCTTGTTTGGGAACACACACACCAAAGCACGCAACAGGCTGACCAATACAAGGGTTGAAACATTGGTGGCCATCCGGGCAAATTTGAGGCTTTTTGAGCCATCCTCAACAAGGTTGGAAAGTGACAGTGAATATGAGGCCTCAGAGTCTGATGTTCAAGAGGTGGACATTGAGGAGGTCCAGGGAGAAGACATGGAAGCCTGAGAGGAAGACAACCAAAGCTTTAGTATCTAGACTCATTTTACAGATGTATGTTGAAAACGTTTTTGGGAGATGCGATGCATCATTGGGGATCATTTAATTTCTCTTGTTGTTCAGTGAAATCCTCCCATGTGAAGAGTCAACTCATTTAATTAAAGTTCAATTCCTAACTAAAATGTTTTTATGTCTATTGGAAGGATTTAATAATTTGTAATTATGTCTACTTATGATAATGTAAAATGTTTATGTTTCTGTCTCCATATGATATGGTAAATATATCCAATGCAAAAAACATCTACATTTAAATGGTATTCATATTAATTTGCATATATTTCCATAAAAAAGTCCCATATATTCCCGTTAATTCCCATATATTCCCACGGAAAGTTCCCACCTCTTAAATATTCCCCAAAATGTGCAACCCTGGGTATATGTTGTGTAATTTGTTATTACTGCACTGTCGGAGCATATTACTGCACTGTCGGAGCTAGAAGCACAAGCATTTCGCTACACTCGCAATAACATCTGCTAATCACGTGTATGTGACCAATACAACTTCATTTGATTTTTGGCATGGCAAACATATGTTAACATTGCCAAAGCAAGTGAAGTAGATAATAAACAAAAGAGAACTAAACAATACAAATTAACATTAAACATTAAACTCACAAAAGTTCCAAAAGAATAAAGACATTTGAAATGTCATTATGTGCAAATAGTTAAAGTACAAAAATAAATAAACATAAATATGGGTTGTATTTACAATGGTGTTTGTTCTTCACTGGTTGCCCTTTTTCTTGTTGCAACAGGTCACAGCTCTTGCAGCTGTGACGCCACACTGGTATTTCACCCAGTAGATATCGGAGTTTATCAAAATTGGGTTTGTTTTCGAATTCTTTGTGGATCTGTGTAATCTGAGGGAAATATGTGTTTCTAATATGGTCATACATTTGGCAGGAGGTTAGGAAGTGCAGCTCAGTTTCAACCTCATGTCTCTCCCTCCCTCTCTGATGGGAGCGTGCTGTCTGTCTCTCTCCCTCTCTGACAGGAGCGTGGTCTGTCTCTCTCTCTCCCTCTCTCTCTGATGGGAGCGTGCTGTCTGTCTCTCTCCCTCCCTCTCTGATGGGAGCGTGCTGTCTGTCTCTCTCCCTCCCTCTCTGACAGGAGCGTGGTCTGTCTCTCTCTCTCCCTCTCTGATGGGAGCGTGGTCTGTCTCTCTCTCTCCCTCTCTGATGGGAGCGTGCTGTCTGTCTCTCTCCCTCCCTCCCTCTCTGATGGGAGCGTGCTGTCTGTCTCTCTCCCTCCCTCCCTCTCTGATGGGAGCGTGCTGTCTGTCTCTCTCCCTCCCTCCCTCTCTGATGGGAGCGTGCTGTCTGTCTCCCTCCCTCTCTGATGGGAGCGTGCTGTCTGTCTCCCTCCCTCTCTGATGGGAGCGTGCTGTCTGTCTCCCTCCCTCTCTGATGGGAGCGTGCTGTCTGTCTCCCTCCCTCTCTGATGGGAGCGTGCTGTCTGTCTCTCTCCCTCCCTCTCTGATGGGAGCGTGCTGTCTGTCTCTCTCCCTCCCTCTCTGATGGGAGCGTGCTGTCTGTCTCTCTCCCTCCCTCTCTGATGGGAGCGTGCTGTCTGTCTCTCTGATAGGAGTATGTGTCTCTCTCGCTCTCTGATTGGAGCGTGCTGTGTGTCTATTTTAAGACTTCTGAAGAGAGATTAAATACAGATGAAAGGTGATGCTGTTATCAACCTGTCTGGGTGCTCTGTACATGGAAATCCTATTCAAATCACATTCTAATTCTTAATTAAGTGGTTCTGCACAGCCAAGGTGATGGGAGGAGGGAGGGTCCTGTAAAGCACAGCCAATGAGCTCAATGTGATGATGTTTTAGCATAACTTTTTACTGGACAGAAAAATAGCAATAGTCCAAGAATCATTTGTTTTAGGTTAATCTACATTTTCATATATGGACACTGAGCTGGTGTTTATATGACAAATAAATGTATATAAAAACAACAGCGAGATGGTGAAATCTCTTTTCGCAGCGGTTTGTGTTAAAGCAGAATGAGGGCGTATCATCTAGCAGAGATACGGACGGTGTATTTGATGCCACCAGCTGGGCAGAGATGTGTGCTTCTAGGAGGAGAAGGTAGCTTCTGCCTGTGAAATCAGACTCTCTCTCATTGGGCCATATTTATAGCGCAGTGTGTGTGGCCTATAGGAAAGGACACAGGCTACTAAGAATCATATAGAAGAATCCTTATAGACAGTACTATAGTACGATGCAGCCTGGGATGTGAGAGTGCAGTAAAGTTGCCAGGCACGCAGGGAAAGGTTGGGCAGTGTCAGTTAGATGTCAACGGGGCCATCCCTTAGAAGAGGAGACTTTCTGTACACTAGGGCAGGGACCATACCGGTATCGCAGCAAGGAAACTAAACACAAAGACGATTTAACTTCTTTAAGAATACAACCTTAAAATGTTGGAAACAACCCATCATTATGTTGTCATTCAGAGTCACGTATTTATTTTCTAAGCTATAAGCAATGTTTTACATTCGACAGGTTTTTAAAAAGGACCAAAGAGTTTGGTCTGCTTTGTGTTTTCATTTTTGCCATGGAATAAAAAATAACAGTATAAATAAATGGTAATGCTGGTTTCATCCTGGTCCTACAGTATAATAGGAATGTCTTAACGAATATCACTTCACTGAGGTAGTATAGGACTTAACAATACATGTGAGGTTTATTTGCTTTAACCTTTATTTAAAAACTAGGCAAGACAGTTAAGAACAAATTCTTATTTACAATGACGGCCTACTAAAAGGCCTATTTGCAGGGACGGGGGCTGGGATTACAAAACAAAAAAAATTGATTTAAAAATATGGAACAAAAAACACACATCACGACAAGAGAAACACCATTAGTGTAGTACTCCAATATTTTATCCCTTCCATCAACAACAGTAAAATATCGAGCCAAGAATATCATTTATGAAAGGAAATGTGGTTTTTTTCCTCCATTCATTGCCACACAAGAGACAATCCCAGACATCATGTTGTACTGTATGGGCGTTACAGAGTACAGAGAGGACACAAAAACAACTCAACCATATTATTGAAGGTCTGTTTGAAATGTAAACAAACCCTGATAGAGGAAACATACAGTAGAACTATATTGACACGAGGATTAGCTGTCCGAGTCCCCTACCGTAGAACTAACTATATTGACACGAGGATTAGCTGTCCGGGTCCCCTACCGTAGAACTAACTATATTGACACGAGGATTAGCTGTCCGGGTCCCCTACCGTAGAACTAACTATATTGACACGAGAAGTAGCTGTCCGGGTCCACTACCGTAGAACTAACTATATTGACACGAGGATTAGCTGTCCGGGTCCACTACCGTAGAACTAACTATATTGACACGAGAAGTAGCTGTCCGGGTCCACTACCGTAGAACTAACTATATTGACACGAGGATTAGCTGTCCGGGTCCCCTACCGTAGAACTAACTATATTGACACGAGAAGTAGCTGTCCGGGTCCACTACCGTAGAACTAACTATATTGACACGAGGATTAGCTGTCCGGGTCCACTACCGTAGAACTAACTATATTGACACGAGGATTAGCTGTCCGGGTCCACTACCGTAGAACTAACTATATTGACACGAGGATTAGCTGTCCGGGTCCACTACCGTAGAACTAACTATATTGACACGAGAAGTAGCTGTCCGGGTCCACTACCGTAGAACTAACTATATTGACACGAGGATTAGCTGTCCGGGTCCACTACCGTAGAACTAACTATATTGACACGAGGATTAGCTGTCCGGGTCCCCTACCGTAGAACTAACTATATTGACACGAGGATTAGCTGTCCGGGTCCCCTACCGTAGAACTAACTATATTGACACGAGGATTAGCTGTCCGGGTCCCCTACCGTAGAACTAACTATATTGACACGAGGATTAGCTGTCCGGGTCCACTACCGTAGAACTAACTATATTGACACGAGGATTAGCTGTCCGGGTCCCCTACCGTAGAACTAACTATATTGACACGAGGATTAGCTGTCCGGGTCCACTACCGTAGAACTAACTATATTGACACGAGGATTAGCTGTCCGGGTCCCCTACCGTAGAACTAACTATATTGACACGAGGATTAGCTGTCCGGGTCCCCTACCGTAGAACTAACTACAGTGGGGAGAACAAGTATTTGATACACTGCCGATTTTGCAGGTTTTCCTACTTACAAAGCATGTAGAGGTCTGTAATTTTTATCATAGGTACACTTCAACTATGAGAGACGGAATCTAAAACAAAAATCCAGAAAATCACATTGTATGATTTTTAAGTAATTCATTTGCATTTTATTGCATGACATAAGTATTTGATACATCAGAAAAGCAGAACTTAATATTTGGTACAGAAACCTTTGTTTGCAATTACAGAGATCATACGTTTCCTGTAGTTCTTGACTAGGTTTGCACACACTGCAGCAGGGATTTTGGCCCACTCCTCCCTACAGATCTTCTCCAGATCCTTCAGGTTTCGGGGCTGTCGCTGGGCAATACGGAGTTTCAGCTCCCTCCAAAGATTTTCTATTGGGTTCAGGTCTGGAGACTGGCTAGGCCACTCCAGGACCTTGAGATGCTTCTTACGGAGCCACTCCTTAGTTGCCATGGCTGTGTGCTTCGTGTCGTTGTCATGCTGGAAGACCCAGCCACGACCCATCTTCAATGCTCTTACTGAGGGAAGGAGGTTGTTGGCCAAGATCTCGCGATACATGGCCCCATCCATCCTCCCCTCAATACGGTGCAGTCGTCCTGTCCCCTTTGCAGAAAAGCATCCCCAAAGAATGATGTTTCCACCTCCATGCTTCACGGTTGGGATGGTGTTCTTGGGGTTGTACTCATACTTCTTCTTCCTCCAAACACGGCGAGTGGAGTTAGACCAAAAAGCTCTATTTTTGTCTCATCAGACCACATGACCTTCTCCCATTCCTCCTCTGGATCATCCAGATGGTCATTGGCAAACTTCAGACAGGCCTGGACATGCACTGGCTTAAGCAGGGGGACCTTGCGTGCGCTGCAGGATTTTAATCCATGACGGCGTAGTGTGTTACTAATGGTTTTCTTTGAGACTGTGGTCCCAGCTCTCTTCAGGTCATTGACCAGGTCCTGCCGTGTAGTTCTGGGCTGATCCCTCACCTTCCTCATGATCATTGATGCCCCACGAGGTGAAATCTTGCATGGAGCCCCAGACCGAGGGTGATTGACCGTCATCTTGAACTTCTTCCATTTTCTAATAATTGCGCCAACAGTTGTTTCCTTCTCACCAAGCTGCTTGCCTATTGTCCTGTAGCCCATCCCAGCCTTGTGCAGGTCTACAATTTTATCCCTGATGTCCTTACACAGCTCTCTGGTCTTGGCCATTGTGGAGAGGTTGGAATCTGTTTGATTGAGTGTGTGGACAGGTGTATTTTATACAGGTAACGAGTTCAAACAGGTGCAGTTAATACAGGTAATGAGTGGAGAACAGGAGGGCTTCTTAAACAAAAACTAACAGGTCTGTGAGAGCTGGAATTCTTACTGGTTGGTAGGTGATCAAATACTTATGTCATGCAATAAAATGCAAATTAATTATTTAAAAATCATACAATGTGATTTTCTGGATTTTTGTTTTAGATTCCGTCTCTCACAGTTGAAGTGTACCTATGATAAAAATTACAGACCTCTACATGCTTTGTAAGTAGGAAAACCTGCAAAATCGGCAGTGTATCAAATACTTGTTCTCCCCACTGTATATTGACACGAGAATTAGCTGTCCGAGTCCACTACCGTAGAACTAACTATATTGACACGAGGATTAGCTGTCCGAGTCCACTACCGTAGAACTAACTATATTGACACGAGAAGTAGCTGTCCGGGTCCACTACCGTAGAACTAACTATATTGACACGAGAAGTAGCTGTCCGGGTCCACTACCGTAGAACTAACTATATTGACACGAGGATTAGCTGTCCGGGTCCACTACCGTAGAACTAACTATATTGACACGAGGATTAGCTGTCCGGGTCCACTACCGTAGAACTAACTATATTGTCACGAGGATTAGCTGTCCGGGTCCACTACCGTAGAACTAACTATATTGACACGAGGATTAGCTGTCCGGGTCCACTACCGTAGAACTAACTATATTGACACGAGGATTAGCTGTCCGGGTCCACTACCGTAGAACTAACTATATTGTCATTAGCTGTCCGGGTCCACTAGAGAGCTGTGTGGTTGGTCGGCAGAGAGAGCTGTGTGGTTGGTCGGCAGAGAGAGCTGTGTGGTTGGTCGGCAGAGAGAGCTGTGTGGTTGGTCGGCAGAGAGAGCTGTGTGGTTGGTCGGCAGAGAGAGCTGTGTGGTTGGTCGGCAGAGAGAGCTGTGTGGTTGGTCGGCAGAGAGAGCTGTGTGGTTGGTCGGCAGAGAGAGCTGTGTGGTTGGTCGGCAGAGAGAGCTGTGTGGTTGGTCGGCAGAGAGAGCTGTGTGGTTGGTCGGCAGAGAGAGCTGTGTGGTTGGTCGGCAGAGAGAGCTGTGTGGTTGGTCGGCAGAGAGAGCTGTGTGGTTGGTCGGCAGAGAGAGCTGTGTGGTTGGTCGGCAGAGAGAGCTGTGTGGTTGGTCGGCAGAGAGAGCTGTGTGGTTGGTCGGCAAAGAGAGCTGTGTGGTTGGTCGGCAAAGAGAGCTGTGTGGTTGGTCGGCAAAGAGAGCTGTGTGGTTGGTCGGCAACGAGAGCTGTGCAGTTAGTCAGTGCTAGTGTTGAATGGTGGGAACCTGGTTACCGAGATTTACCATCCAAAACCACTCCCTTTTCACGGGATAAATAACTGCGAGAAACCGGTAAATTATAATACATTATTTATATGACCAGCATGGCGTGAAATGGAACTTAAATTATATGCAATGTCTAAATCTGTCTTCTCTATGGCCTCTGCGTGATGAATCATTAACGCTCAGGGTGGGGACAGACAGCCCATCTCAGATTGGAGCACAGTTCACAATGCATGTAGACATAACATCTCATCATAGTAACTGTTTTTTATCCTTCTTGTGACAGGTCTACATTTGCTGCACCATAGTCTAAATGGTCCAAACACACAAAGACAGTCGTGAAGAGGGCACAAAAACACCTTGTCCCCCTCAGGAGACTGAAAAAGATTTGGCATGGTTCCCCAGATCCTCAAAAAGTTCTACAGCTGCACCATCGAGAACATCCTGACCGGTTGCATCACCGCCTGGTATGGCAACTGCTCGGCATCTGACTGTAAGGCGCTACAGAGGGTAGTGCGTACGGCCCAGTACATCACCTGAGCCAAGCTTCCTGACATCCAGGACCTATATTCTAGGCGGTGTCAGAGGAAGGCCCAAAAAATGGTCAGAGACTCCAGTCAGCCAAGTCATAGACTGTTCTCTCTGCTACCGCATGGCAAGCGGTACCGGAGCGCCAAGTCTAGGACCAAAAGGCTCCTTAACAGCTTCTACCCCCAAGCCATAAGACTGATGAACAATGAATCAATTGGCCACCCAGACTATTTACATTGACCCCCCCTTTGTTTTTACACTGCTGCTACTCGCTGTTTACTATCTACGCAGTCACTTTACAAATGACCTCAACAGGTACCCCCGCACATTGACTCGGTACCGGTACCCCTGAATAAAGCCTCGTTACTGTTATGTAATTTTCTTTGCGTTAGGATATCACACTAGAATTTTGGATCAAAGCTCTAACCAAATCCAAACATATGCCTATTTATATGCTTTATAATGCTTTTGAATGACACTTCCGGTTTTGGCAGGAAATACCAGGTTACCCGGGAGAAGTGATTTATTCTCGGGATGGAACATGTGTAAAGCACTGGGATAATATTCAACCCTAGTTAGTAGAGAGAGCTGTGTGGTTGGTCAGTAGAAAGAGCTCCAAATAAAATGAAAAAGTTTACACTAGATGTGTGTAGTGGGCCTATTTAACCCCTAACTGCATTGTGCCTAGACTGTAACCATAGACGGTACTGTATAACGTTTCACACTATTTAATAAACAGACAAGTCGTTCTCTCATATGGGATCTAGTGTGATAACCTAGCTCTATTTCTAGTATAATGGCTCCAATTGGCAACAACATGTTTCTTCTTGACATGTCTTCCTTAGCAGGTATTTTGTATTTATTTAACTAGGCACGTCAGTTAAGAACAAATTCTTATTTACAATGACGGCCTAGGAACAGTGGGTTAACTGCCTTGTTCAGGGGCAGAATGACAGATTTTTACCTTGTCAGCTCGGGGATTCGATCTAGCAACCTTTTGGTTACTGGTCCATATCCTAGATATATTTCTACTATTATGGCTCCATTGGCAACAACATCTTTCTTCTTGACATCATGTCTTCCTTAGCAGGTATTATGTTTTGAAGATGAAAGTAAAACTTGTCATCTGTTTACCTGATCCAGGGCAGACCGTAAAGGTATAAAAATAACTGCTCCCTCTCTCCCCCCCACTGTCATGGCACATTCTATGCAAAATCTCACTAGACCACAAAACAATTAAACACCTGATTCATGGTAGGAATTTGTTTATCCTTACCACAACTCCATCACAATGAACAGAAGTATTGTCTTTAGTCTGTCACCATATTTTACATCTTTGTAGTCTACTACATTAATCCACTTCCATTGAGTGGAGGCGTTTGTTGACATTCTCAAGTGGTATCTCTAAGAGGGTCTACAGCAGTGAGGGGAGTCAGGGGATGACGGAACTACGGAACGCCATTTGGGTCATTTGCGTGTAAAAAAAAAAAATATGCATCAAACAGGGTTATTTGATGTGTGTCAAATGAGCTTGTTGACCAATTAGGACCCAAATATGACTGTACGTCACATAATAATTTAAACACGTTCATACATTTTGTACGTAGTTATTACCACATCACTCGTATTTCATATGTCACAGTGATTCAGCGATATGTATGCTATGATGCTGATAGAGTTGTCTCGCTCACCTGCCGCACTTCCCCAAACTCAGATGGTACCGTTCATAAAAATAAAAATAAATTGCTAGCTGATGCATGCAAATAATGTTCTTCCCCAAAAACATAGCAAAACGACAATCTGCTATAGTAGTTATAGTTAACTATAAATCTAAAATACCCCTAATTTATAGAACAATTCTTATTTCATTAATGATGGTAGGACTCACCCATGTGAAGCTAGACACAATAAGGATTAGCCACAATAGTGGAATTTGCGGTTCGCCTTCAAAATAAAAGTCTCTCATTGAAAGTGATGCAAATGAATACAAATAGTGCCACGATGGAATAGATCATGCTAAACGAGTTTGGGATGTTGTTATAGAAATTCAAGAAATACAATAATGTTAAATTGACATATTAGACTTTATAATTGCAATGGGGGCATACTTATTTCACTGTACTGCCTTACCTGCAAATGGTTAATGATGGCGTCGATGGGTAAAGCTGTCGTTTTTTCGGCCCTTAACCAATCATGCTATTTTGTTTGTTTTGTCGCGATGTTCGTAACTTGTTTTGAAAATAATGTTAATGCTACCATCTCCTATGACCGAAAAGAGCTTCTAAACATCAGAACTGGGATTGCTCACCTCAAACTGGACGAAGAGATTTTCTTCAATGAGTCGGACACGAGGGATATCCTGTTGACACCCGACCAGGCCCCGATGCCCGTGATTCGCTGGAAAAGGAAACTGAGATTTCGAGGCAGGAAATCAGGGTGCCTTGTGAGGACCAGGCGATGAGTGGCTAATCTGACATTGCCCTCCGTTCTGCTAGCTAACGTTCAATCACTAGAAAATAAATGGGACGAACTGAAAGCACGTATTTTTCAACCAACGGGACATTAAAAACTGTAATATTTTATGCTTCACCGAGTCATGGATGAACGACGACATTAAGAACATAGAGTGTATAACCCGCCAGCTCTATCGGCAAGACAGAACAGCAGCCTCTGGTAAGACACGGGGCGGTGGGTTATACACTCTATCGGCAAGACAGAACAGCAGCCTCTGGTAAGACACGGGGCGGGGGCCTATGCTTTTATGTAAACAAAAGCTGGTGCACAATATCTAAGGACGTCTCAAGGTTTTGCTAGCCTTAGGTTGAGTATCTTATGATAAGCTGTAGACCACAATATTTACCCAGAGAGATTATCTGTATTTTTCGTAGCGGTCTACATACCACCACAGAGCGAGGTTGGAACTAAAAACACACTCAATGAGCTGTACTCCGCCATAAGCAAACAGGAAACTGCTCACCCAGAGGCGGCGCTCCTAGTGGCCGAGGACTTTAATGCAGGGAAACTTAAATCAGTTTTACCAAATTTCCATCAACATGTTAAATGTGCAACCAGAGGGGGAAAAAATTCTAGACCACCTCTACTCCACACACACAGAGACGTGTACAAAACTCTCCATTTGGCAAATCTGACCATAACTCTATCCTCCTGATTCCTGCTTACAAGCAAAAATTAAAGCCGGAAGCGCCAGTGACTCGGTCTATAAAAAGGTGGTCAGATGAAGCAGATGCTAAACTACAGGACTGGTTTGCTAGCACAGACTGGAATATGTTCCGGGATTCCTCCGATGGCATTGAGGAGTACACCACATCAGCCACTGGCTTCATCAATAAGTGCATAGAGGACGTCGTCCCCACAGTGACTGTACGTACATACCTCAACCAGAAGCCATGGATTACAGGCAACATTCGCACTGAGCTAAAGGGTAGAGCTGCCGCTTTCAAGGAGCGAACCCGGAAGCTCGAATCCCCGAGCTGACAAGGTAAAAATCTGTCGTTCTGCCTCTGATTCAGAGGGGTTGGGTTAAATGTGGAAGACACATTTCAGTTGAAGGCATTCAGTTGTACAACTGACAAGGTATCTCCACTTTCCCAGGTGGTAAGGGTAGGCAACAACACATCTGCCACGCTGATCCTCAACACAGGGGCCGCTCAGCTGTGCGTGCTTAGTCCCCTCCTGTACTCCCTGTTTACCCACGACTGCGTGGCCAAGCACAACTCCAACACCATCATTAAGTTTGCTAACGATACAAGAGTGGTAGGCCTGATCACCGACAACAATGAGACGGCCTATAGGAAGGAGGTCAGAGACCTGGCAGCGTGGTGCCAGGATAACAACCTCTCTGTCAAAGTGAGCAAGACAAAGGAGCTGATCGTGGACTACAGGAAAAGGAGGGCCGAACAGGCCCCCGTTAACATCGACGGGGCTGTAGTGGAGAGCGGATCGAGAGTTTCAAGTTCCTTGTTGTCCACATCACCAACAACTACCATAGTCCATACACACCAAGACAGTTGTGAACAGGGCACGGCAACACTTTTTCCCTCTCAGGAGACTGGCATGGGTCCCCAGATCCTAAAAAAGTTATAAAGCTGCACCATCGAGAGCATCCTGACAGGTTGCATAACCACCTGGCATGGCAACTGCTCGGCATCCGACCGTAAGGCGCTACAGAGGGTAGTGCGTATGGCCTAGTACATCACTGGGGTCAAGCTTACTGACATCCAGGACCTATATACTAGGCGGTGTCAGAAGGCCCAAAAAATTTGTCAAAGACTCCAGTCAGCCAAGTCATAGACTGTTCTCTCTGCTACCGCATGGCAAGCAGTACCGGAGTGCCAAGTCTAGGTCCAAAAGGCTCCTTAACAGCTTCTATCCCCAAGCCATAAGACTGATGAACAATTAATCAAATGTCCACCCAGACTATTTACATTGACCCCCCTTTGTTTTTACACTGCTGCTACTCGCTGTTTATTATCTATGCATAGTACCTTCACCCCTACCTACATGTACATATTACCTCAACTAACCTGTACCCCCACACATTGACTCAGTACCGGTACCCCCTGTATAAAGCCTCTGTATTGTTATTTTATTGTTACTTTTTACTTTCGTTTATTTAGTAAAACTTTTTTATTTTTTTACTCTGTTTCTTGAACTGCATTGTTGGTTAAGGGCTTGTAAGTAAGCATTTCACGGTAAGGTCTACCCCGTTTGTATTCGGCGCATGTGACAAATAACATCTGATTTGATTCCACCAATAGTAACCATTTGCGTCACTTTCAAATAAGGACCTCTATTTTGAAGGCGAACAGCAAATTCCACTATTGTGGCTGCCTTCACAACACATAACCCGGTCCGGTCAAGCGTCACTGAAGCTAGCTGGATGCTTATAACGTTAGCTTTGGGCAACAGGGTTTAGTAGGTGGCTAGCTAGATATTTTCATGAACTGAAGTTCGATTTTCATATGAGAACAACAGGTGGCTACTTAGCTAATACTTACTCACATGTATTCCTAAATATTTGCTAAGAATATTGAACATGCCTGCAGTTAATACTGGTATTTGTTTTCAGGCTGCTTGCATTGGTGCTAGGACGGTACCACGCTAAAGCTAGCTAGCTACCCCAGATATTTCTAATAACATCTGTATCAACGATATTTGCAAACATTTTTGATCCTGCTCTTATTTCAAATCCTCACATAGACGTTTTCCCATTCGGTCGAACAAATAATACCTTATTACCAACGCAGTATTGTAAACATATCATGGCCGGTGTTTGCACTTTTTGTTGTACAACTTTGACAGTGCAATTGGTCGTAGTGGTGGCGCTTGGCTTGTACATTCAAATTCAGCACACACAACATTCTATAATATAATTGTGTTCTTTGACGTGTCAAATTAAAAGTTTATTTAACGGGTCAAATACTTTTTTTTTTTAAGTAGCTTTTTTTGACACGCAAAGACCCACACGGCGTTCCAAAGGAAACTGCCAAGAGCGTTATTTACAATTGATACAAACACAGCAGCATGTCTAAGCTTAGGCAATGGTCATTATACAACATCTGTATTTAACAGTGTGTGTTAGTTTTAGGATTAGCAATGCCAATAAAGACTAGAGTCTAATCAATAGAAAACAAGTGAATATAGGGCTACATAAGAGTTTATCGAACAAGTGGAGAAAGATCCTCAGCTACATCTAATTCAGATGTCACCTAAAGTAAATAATGTTGCAAGAAGTAATCAGAGATCAGATCACACGAAAGCAAGCAAAGAAAGCTCAAATTAACCAACGTAGCAACAAGTGATGTCTAGTTACAATTCCAACACTGTTTTGTGAAAGAACAAACAAAGCATTTTCTCCCTGTAGATTCTGGTGCTATATTGTCACTCCTTTTAAGTAGGAGAAATACAAGTTTTTCCAACAATGTAACAAAAGCTATGACTTACCAAGTAGCAGAAGTTTAACTTCCCTGGACGCTTTGTCTCTGTCTTCTCGTAGGTTCCGATCAATCATTTTACTCCTTTCCATCGCTGCTTTGTCCTCTTGGCTGATCGTGCAACCCATTTTCTGCCACTTACTTGAGGTTTCTTCAAGATCTGGTTTGAATGGCAGCTACCGTTCATAAATTGTTGGGGAGGGAATACAAAACGTTCGGTGCTTTCAAGATAATTTTCGCCCAGGCAGAAAGACAAAAAAAGGCGTTGGCACTCCTCTTGTCTCGACAACAAACAGACAGAGATGCTGGTAAACTCACGCCAGCAAACCAAGTGTGGTTTAGCACTGAAAGACACTTTGCAATCAATTTCTACCAACAACAAAAAAAGTCGAGCCTGCAATCTAGGCTCGCTTACAAAGAAAGTAGCTACGCAATATTACTTTTCTATTATAAATGTTTCCGCAGACCTCCAATTATTTTTTTTATTTTTTTAAAAGCTATTAACTAGCTCTTATTAAAACTCAAAGCTACCGAGTAATTGGGGCATAGAATATCCATCTAACTATCAATTCTTCTTTATTTTGCTTGTTGTTGCATGAATGCACGTGTAAAATACGCATCTGAACTGTCATGCACGTCACCACACGCTGGAACGCAAAGAAAAAATAAAATCTATGTTTTGTGGATCGATGGGAAATGTAGTCTAAACTCACAGTACATTTGCTATTGCTCCTCTGAAATGTAAATAATATCGGCCTAAATTCTTCAACTCTCATTTGCATATGCTCAGAAGAGCTTAATGCTCACTATTGAAAAATATTTTTGCAGCAATCCGGATGCCTCTATTTGAGGGAATACTAAAAATAATTTAGTTTTGGGGGGGCAGAGGAACTTTTTCTTTGGAATGAGCGCCCACCAGTGGAATTATATCAGAGGCAGCTCAGATTTATGAGAGAGCACATCGGCATGCCGTAAACATGATGACAGGTATCTTCCTACATGACCAATCACAAGTTTGGACACACCGACTGTACGTTGTAGAATAACAGTGAAGACATCCAAACTATGAAATAACACATTTGGAATCATGTAGTAACCAACAAAGTGTTAAACAATTCAAAATATATTTTACACTTGAGATTCTTCAAAGCAGCCACAGTTTTGCACACTCTTGGCATTTTCTCAACCAGCTTCATGAGGTATTCACCTGGAATGCATGTCAATTAACAGGTGTGCCTTGATAAAAGTTCATTTGTGGAATTTCTTAATGCGTTTAAGCCAATCAGTTGTGTTGTGACAAGGTATGGGGTGGTATACAGATGATAGCCCTATTTGGTAAAAGACCAAGTC
The DNA here is from genome assembly GCF_045679555.1 of Salvelinus alpinus. NCBI lineage: Eukaryota > Metazoa > Chordata > Actinopteri > Salmoniformes > Salmonidae > Salvelinus > Salvelinus alpinus. The sequence goes on along the minus strand of NC_092113.1, from coordinate 40,252,610 downwards.
CATATTATGGCAACAAGAGCCCAAATAAGCAACGAGAAATGACAGTCCATCATTACATTAAGACATGAAGGTCAGTCAGTGCAGAAAATTACTACTAAACCACTACTAAAAGACACCAATAAGAAGAAGAGACTTGCTTGGTCCAAGAAACACAAGCAATGGGCGTTAGACCGGTGGAAATCTGTCCTTTGGTCTGATGAGTCCAAATTTGAGATTTTTGGTTCCAACCGCTGTATCTTTGTGAGACGCAGAGTAGGTGAATGGATGATCTCTGCATGTGTGGTTCCCACTGTGAAGCATGGAGTAGGAGGAGGTGTGATGGTGCCTTGCTGGTGACACTGTCAGTGATTTATTTAGAATTCAAGGCACACTTAACCAGCATGGCTCCCACAGCATTCTGCAGCGATACGCCATCCCATCTGGTTTGTGCTTAGTGGGACTATCTCAGAGGGACTATCGCAGACTGCTGGTGATCCGTCAACATTTTCAAAGACAGTAAATGAACTGAAGCATTCAAATTCAATCAGTCAATCAAATTGATTGATATATATATATTTTTTTACATCAGCTGTTGTCACAAAGTGCTTATACAGAAAACGATCCTAAAACAATAGAGCAACAGCAATGCAGATGTAAGAAGCATGGTGGCCAGGGAAAACTCCCTAGAAAGGCTTGAACCTACTGTGCCTTGCAAAAGTATTCATCCCCCTTGGCACTTTTCCTATTTGGTTGCATTACAACCTGTCATTTAAATAGATTTTTATTTGGATTTCATGTAATGGACATACACAAAATAGTCAACATTTGTGAAGTGAAATGAAAAAAATTACTTGTTTCAAAAAATAAAAACGGAAAAGTGGTGCGTGCATATGTATTCACCCCCTTTGCTATGTAACCGATGTGAAATGGCTAGGTGGTTGGCGGGGTGTGTGCTAATAGCGTTTCAATCGGTGACGTCACTCGCTCTGAGACCTTGAAGTAGTTGTTCCCCTTGCTCTGCAAGGGCCACGGCTTTTGTAGAGCGATGGGTAACGGTGCTTCGAGGGTGGCTGTTGTCGATGTGTGCAGAGGGTCCCTGGTTCGAGCCCAGGTAGGGGCGAGGAGAGGGAGGGAAGCTGTACTGTTACACTATGAAGCCCCTAAATAAGATCTGGTGCAACCAATTACCTTCAGAAGTCACATAATTAGTTAAATAAAGTCCACCTGTGTGTAATCTAAGTGTCACATGATCGGTCACATGATATCAGGGACAACATTGTGGAGAAGTACAGATCAGGGTTGGGTTATATAAACCCATCCATCTTGAAGGAGCTGGGGCAGCTTTGCCTTGAAGAATGGACAAAAATCCCAGTGGCTAGATGTGCCAAGCTTATAGAGACATACCCCAAGAGACTTGCAGCTGGAACTGCTGCAAAAGATGGCTCTACAAAGTATTGACTTCAGGGGGGTGAATAGTTATGCACACTCAAGTTTTGTTTAGTCTTATTTCTTGTTTGTTTCACAAGAAAAACTATTTTGCATCTTCAAAGTGGGAGGCATGTTGTGTAAATCAAATGATACAAACCCCCCAAAAATCCCTTTGAATTCCAGGCTGTAAGGCAACAAAATAGAAAAAATGCCAAGGGGGTGAATACTTACGCAAGCCACTGTAGGAAGAAATCTAGAGAGGAACTCGGCTCTGAAGGGTGGCCAGTCCTCTTCTGCCTAAGAAAGTTGTGTCAGACTCTGGCATCATTACTGAGAAAAATTAGATAAGTGATGCTTTAAAACAATATTTTATATCTCCAGGGCTTTTATTTGAAATAAATTGTAGTTTAATTGAACCTGTTCAGTAGTGCTGAGCAATTCATACTTTTTGGTTTTCGGTTTTGTTTAAATTATTAAAACAAATATCACAGTTTTGGATTTCGATAAAACGGTTGAACATTAAATACATTATGAAATAATTACATTACAATGATTTTAGAGCTTTTTAATGGAATTTCCAAACCCCAAAATAGTGAACATTCAATTGTCAAAACATTGAAAATATTCCATTGTCCCTCTCAGGTCCACATTATGTAGACATCAATAGAAAAATAGGAAATTACTATGAAATAATATAATATTTTTGTTGTATATATTACTTCGTTTTTATTTGATGACTTTATTGATTTTCATTCCTTAAAGTTATCATCTCATCTCTGTTCAGGCGGTAGCAGCCAGCCAGCCAGCCAGCCAGCCAGCCAGCCAGCCAGCCAGCCAGTCAGCCAGACATACCATCTAACGTTATCTTTGTGCTCCATACTGTACAGTCTTTAGTATTTCTATTAATCTTGTTGTTGTGACATGACTTTTCAATCCACTAACTATGTTTAATTGTTACCCAATTAAATGAATAATGTAACAATTAACTCATTAGGTATTTGGGGCACCACGGAATAAGTTGTTTAACGAGTTACCATCTCTCAAATTAAACTCAAGAAGATATGTTTATAAGTTATATATTGATAAGTCATGGCAGGTAGTCTACTTGTTAGAGCGTTGGGCCAGAAACCAAAACGTTGCTGGATCGAATCCCCGAGCTGACAAGGTAAAAATCTGTCTTTCTGCCCCTGAGCAAGGCAGTTACTCAAGAAGAGTTACTCACTGTTCCCTGGGCGCCGAAGACGTGAATGTTGATTAAGGCAGCCCCCCGCACCTCTTTGATTCAGAGGGGTTGGGTTAAATGCGGAAGACACATTTCAGTTGTACAACTGACTAGGTCTTTCCCTTTCTCTTATTAATCATTACCGCATATCAGTCTCATTATGAACATCACAGACCTCTTGAATCCGCAAGAATCCCAGCCTTTTTCTGGTCATTCAGTTCTACACAAATTGATTTAATTATTTACTAACTAACTAAATAATTACACACTTACATGAGACAAAAGTCCCTAGTGGACTGACGGCTTATTACACAGAGATAAAGATGGAGAAGGGGGTGGGGAAAGAAATGCAATGTATTTACATGTAGATGTCTTTATCTGTCGTGTCTCTGTTGAAACCAATCGATCCTTCTCTGGGGAATGGCTCGATGGGTGTAAGGCTCTAGTTGTCCACCAGAGGTCACAATGTCCTTCTTAGTTTTGGTTTTGTTGTGGAGTGTTCAAATAGAACAGATACTGGGGTCATTGTCTGAGATGGGAATTCCTTCTTTCCCACCTTGTGCCTTTAGTCAAAGTTCTAGATCCCTTTACATGCACAGCTGCAGACTGTCAATGTTTTGGTCTAGTGAGTTTTTCTTCACCTCGTGTTGAGTTTCAGAGTTTCCAACCATTTCGACGTGTAGCCACGGCTTCACGTCTACTGGTCTGCATGTTAATTCTTAGCAAGTCCTTTTAAGCACTCTGGTTAAAAAGGGCGGTTCCATCGCACTTAGTTAATGTGCAAGGGACATGAAAACTATGATGTCATTAGAAAACAACAATTAAATTCCTATTTTAACAAAGATTATTTCATCGTTCTTCATATTGTATTAACCTTGTATTGGATGGAAACTTAACAGCCGAAGTTACGGTATTTGTTCATACAGATTCTAATATCACAAAATTAAAAGCAATATGACATGATTCATCTTTTGATCCCCAGTGACCATTCCTATCTTAGAAATATTGTTCCAATATTAACTTTTTTGGACGTTATAGTTTTGGAGGCAAAAGTTTCCTGGAGCACAAAGGCATTCCTTTGGTTGGTACTTGAGAGGAAGAAAGGGTTCTCTGTTGCATAATATTTACGATTGGAGTGAGGTGTCATAAAACCAGCACAGGTCTGGCTATCTGTCAGCCATTTGCCAAGCTGATCTGAGGCCTTGGATCCTCGACCAGGAGAGTCATGACACTAGCCTGCCTAAACATGCTGCAGAGCTGTCTGACGAAATCATTTTACTAGTTCTTCAAAGTAGATAAGGTATACTTTCACGAACTGTCTCTGTCCCTCTTGTCGTTGTGATGTGCACATTCCTCTCTCATGCGGTTTGTGTATGTGTATCTAATCTAAGATAGCAGGTGTACCTGTCCAGAGATCTGTGTCTGAGCTGAGAAAATCTTCTTCCTTTCCCTACTTACATTTACCACATATTAGCCCTCTATAAACCTCCACCCAGTCCACTATTTAACCCTACCACCTAATAGCCCTCTATAAACCCTCCACCCAGTCCACTATTTAACCCTACCACCTAATAGCCCTCTATAAACCTCCACCCAGTCCATTATTTAACCCTACCACCTAATAGCCCTCTATAAACCCTCCACCCAGTCCACTATTTAACCCTACCACCTAATAGCCCTCTATAAACCTCCACCCAGTCCACTATTTAACCCTACCACCTAATAGCCCTCTATAAACCTCCACCCAGTCCACTATTTAACCCTACCACCTAATAGCCCTCTATAAACCTCCACCCAGTCCACTATTTAACCCTACCACCTAATAGCCCTCTATAAACCCTCCACCCAGTCCACTATTTAACCCTACCACCTAATAGCCCTCTATAAACCTCCACCCAGTCCACTATTTAACCCTACCACCTAATAGCCCTCTATAAACCTCCACCCAGTCCACTATTTAATCCTACCACCTAATAGCCCTCTATAAACCCTCCACCCAGTCCACTATTTAACCCTACCACATATTAGCCCTCTATAAACCTCCACCCAGTCCACTATTTAACCCTACCACCTAATAGCCCTCTATAAACCCTCCACCCAGTCCACTATTTAACCCTACCACCTAATAGCCCTCTATAAACCTCCACCCAGTCCACTATTTAACCCTACCACCTAATAGCCCTCTATAAACCTCCACCCAGTCCACTATTTAACCCTACCACCTAATAGCCCTCTATAAACCTCCACCCAGTCCACTATTTAACCCTACCACCTAATAGCCTTCTATAAACCTCCACCCAGTCCATTATTTAACCCTACCACCTAATAGCCCTCTATAAACCTCCACCCAGTCCACTATTTAACCCTACCACCAATGAGCCCTCTATAAACCTCCACCCAGTCCACTAATTAACCCTACCACCTAATAGCCCTCTATAAACCTCCACCCAGTCCACTATTTAACCCTACCACCTAATAGCCCTCTATAAACCTCCACCCAGTCCACTATTTAACCCTACCTAATCCTACTCTAGATCAACATTCTGAGAGGACATATCACTACCACTCAACACCACCTGAAGCTGTTCTGCAGTAAAGCCTCGCAATTCCAAGTACTTCTCTGTCGCTGCCACCACAACCTCTATTTTCTGTGACTTTCGATACATTTGTACAGTACAATTGACAACAAATGCTACAAAGTCCACCTTACTGAAGCACATATTCTTCCCATCACTCTCTCTTGGTCTCTGCCTACTCACAGGAATCCTCTCAGGATCCCTCACCCTGTACCCATCATCCTCTACTACTCTCTTCACTGCTTCGGCATACAACACTTTCTGTACTAACCCCGGCAACCTCAACCTGCCTTTCTCTCATTAGACACCTCCCATCTACAGCCCCATGATCATCCCCACAACACACACAACTTTCTCCACCACTACCACACATTCCTTCTTGTAGTTATTTACCACGTTTCTGCGCTGAACTAGGTTGAATATTTGCTTAATGAAAACTACAACTCCCTTCAGCCCCGGTATCCCACATAGTTCCTGACTTGATTTCTCGAGCATGGATGAGTAATTGTTGTTAATTATTACGTTTTTTTTTTTTACTCAGTTGGGGTCTCAACTTACTGTTGCAAGTTAGAATAGTAGAATACACAAGGTGTAACCGGGGGGAAAAAAACTAAATGTTGGTTAATCGCTCAGCACTACAGATCAGTCCATTTCAAGTGAGTCTTTGTTTTCACTTCAACAACTTTCTACTTGTGATGTGCTAGATGCCCTGCTTAAGATTGATGTAGAAAAAAGTCCACTGGGACTGATTGGCTTGATCCTTTCTTGCTGCAGCTTTCTGCTCTCCTAATTGTGGAACCACTGACACATATTTTAACCTGACAATTATCTGGGGTGCCTTCCCCAGGGTCTGGAAGACTGCCCCTGTGCTTCTTCGGTGTTAATGACATTGTAAATTGAAAAAGTGGAATTATGTTTTTTGAAAATTTACAAATTCATTATAAATGGAAAAAGCTGAAAAATTAATTGTCAGGTAAAAAAAAAGATGTGTCAATGTATTCAACACATTTGTTATGGCAAACCTAAATAAGTTCCAGAGTAAAAAATGTGCTTAACAGATCACATAATAAGCTGTGTGTTTTTGAATGACTACCTCAACTCTGTACCCCAACACATTCAATTATCTGTAATGTCCCTCAGTCAAGCAGTACATTTCAAACACAGATTCAACCACAAAGACCAGGGAGGTTTTCCAATGACTCACAGTATCAGGTATGAAGGTAAGACCCAGAAACAGACCACGTCAAATAAACAATAGTTTAATATCCCAACAGGGGCAGTCAATAGACAGGTCAAGGCAGGCAGGGGTCAGTAAACCAGAGGTAGGGCAGGAAGGCTCAGGGTCAGGGGCAGGCAGAGTGGTCAGGCAGGCGGGCTCGGAGGGTCAAACAGGTAAGGGTCAAAACCGGTAGGGCGAGAAAAGAGAGACTGGAAAAAGCAGGAGCTGAGACAAAACGCTGGTTGACTTGACAAACAAATCAAATCAAACTTTATTTGTCGCATGCGCAGAATACAACAAGTGTAGACTTTACCGTGAAATGCTTCTTACAAGCCCTTAATTAACCAACAGTGCAGTTCAATAAGAAGAAAATATTTACTGAGTAGACTAAAATAAAAAGTAACAACAAAAAGTAAAAGAATAAGAATAAGAATAACAAGGCTTTATACAGGTTTTACGGTACCGAGTCAGTGTGGAGGCTATATACAGGGTATTACGGTACCGAGTCAGTGTGGAGGCTATATACAGGGTATTACGGTACCGAGTCAGTGTGGAGGCTATATACAGGGGGTACCGGTACCGAGTCAGTGTGGAGGCTATATACAGGGGGTACCGGTACCGAGTCAGTGTGGAGGCTATATACAGGGGGCACCGGTACCGAGTCAGTGTGTACCGGTACCGAGTCAGTTTGGAGGCTATATACAGGGGGTACCGAGTCAGTGTGGAGGCTATATACAGGGGGTACCGGTACCGAGTCAGTGTGGAGGCTATATACAGGGGGTACCAGTACCGAGTCAATCTGGAGGCTATATACAGGGGGTACCGGTACTGAGTCAATCTGGAGGCTATATACAGGTGGTACCGGTACCGAGTCAGTGTGGAGGCTATATACAGGGGGCACCGGTACCGAGTCAGTGTGGAGGCTATATACAGGGGGTACCGGTACCGAGTCAGTGTGGAGGCTATATACAGGGGGTACCGGTACCGAGTCAGTGTGGAGGCTATATACAGGGAGTACCGGTACCGAGTCAGTGTGGAGGCTATATATAGGGGGTACCGTTACCGAGTCAATCTGGAGGCTATATACAGAGGGGTACTGGTACCGAGTCAGTGTGGAGGCTTTATACAGGTGGTACCGGTACCGAGTCAGTGTGGAGGCTATATACAGGGGGCACCGGTACCGAGTCAGTGTGGAGGCTATATACAGGGGGTACCGGTACCGAGTCAGTGTGGAGGCTATGTACAGGGGGTACCGGTACCGAGTCAATGTGGAGGCTATATACAGGGGGTACCGGTACCGAGTCAATGTGGAGGCTATATACAGGGGGTACCGGTACCGAGTTAGTGTGGAGGCTATATACGGGGGTACCGGTACAGAGTCAATGTGGAGACTATAAACAGGGGGTACCGGTACCGAGTCAGTGTGGAGGCTATGTACAGGGCTTACCGGTACTGAGTCATTGTGGAGGCTATATACAGGGGGTACCGGTACCGAGTCAGTGTGGAGGCTATATACAGGGGGTACCGGTACCGAGTCAGTGTGGAGGCTATATACAGGGGGTACCGGTACAGAGTCAGTGTGGATGCTATATACAGGGGGCACCGGTACCGAGTCAGTGTGGAGGCTATATACAGGGGGTACCGGTACAGAGTCAATGTGGAGACTATAAACAGGGGGCACCAGTACCGAGTCAGTGTGGAGGCTATATACAGGGGGCACCGGTACCGAGTCAGTGTGGAGGCTGTATACAGGGGGCACCGGTACCGAGTTAGTGTGGAGGCTATATACAGGGGGTACTGGTACCGAGTCAGTGTGCGGGGGTACAGGCTAGTTGAGGTAATCTGTACATGTAGGTGAGGGCGAAGTGACTATGCATAGGTAACAAACAAACAAACAGCCAGTAGCAGCAGTGTACAAAAGGGAGCGGGTGGGGGGGGTCAATGTAAATAGTCCTGTGGCGATTTTATGAATTGGTCAGCAGTCTTATGGCTTGGGGGTAGAAGCTGTTGAGGAGCCTTTTGGTCCTAGACTATAACTTGGGTGCCTGGAGTCTCTGACAATTCTTCGGGCTTTCCTCTGACACCACCTGGTATAGAGGTCCTGGATTGCAGGAAGCTTGGCCTCAGGGATGTACTGGGCCGTATGCGCTACCCTCTGTAGCTCCTTACGGTCAGATGCCGAGCAGTTGCCATACCAGGCGGTGATGCAACCAGTCAGGATGCTCTCGATGGTGCAGCTGTAGAACCTTTTGAGGATCTGGGGACCCATGCCAAATCTTTTCAGTCTCCTGAGGGGGAAAATGTGTTGTTGTGCCCTGTTCACAACTGTCTTGGTGTGTATGGACTATGGTAGTTGTTGGTGATGTGGACACCAAGGAACTTGAAACTCTCGACCCGCTCCACTACAGCCCCGTCGAGGTTAATGGGGACTTGTTCTGCCCACCTTTTCCTGTAGTCCACGATCAGCTCCTTTGTCTTGCTCACATTGAGGGAGAGGTTGTTGTCCTGGCACCACACTGCTAGTTCTCTAACCTCTTCCCTATAGGCCGTCTCATCATTGTCGGTGATCAGGCCTACCACTGTTGTTTCGTCAGCAAACTTAATGATTGTGTTGGAGTCGTGTTTGACCACGCAGTTGTGGGTGAACAGGAAATTCAAGAGGGGACTAAGTACACACCCTTGAGGGGCCCCCGTGTTAAGGATCAGCGTGGCAGACGTGTTGTTGCCTACTCTTACCACCTGGGGGCGGCCCGTCAGGAAGTCCAGGATCAAGTTGCAGAGGGAAGTGTTTAGTCCCAGAGTCCTCAGCTTAGTGATGTGCTTTGTGGGCACTATGGTGTTGAACGCTGAGCTGTAGTCAATGAACAGCATTCTCACATAGTGTTCCTTTTGTCCAGGTCAGAAAGGGCAGTGTGGATTGCGATTGAGATTGCGTCATCTGACAAACTGGCAACAGACAAACAGAGAACACAGGTATAAATACACAGGGGATAATGGGGAAGACGGGCGACACCTGGAGGGGGGTGGAGACAATCAGAAAGACAGGTGAAACAGATCAGGGTGTGACACACAGAGAAGGGCACCTAGAGATAGCTAGATCTGCATTTAGTTTATTTGCACCTTACTTGTGGAATGATCTCCAGAACAAAAATAATGTGCTTGTTTTTCATGATTGTGTTTTGTACTATAAGTTACTTTTTCTTAAATTGCTTGTAAATATTGTATGTTTTTATTGCGTTTGAATTTTAAATATTGTGAATTCGTATGATTGTGTGCATGGCTCTCCTTCTAAAATAAAACATTAAAATAAAAATGTAATTTGAAATGAACAAAACTTCCTATCTCCTTACAAAAATAAGGATCTAGAAATTAATTCCTATGTATTGTCATTTTTAAGAATATGTTATAACATGTCTACACAGACCTGAGCTGTAGATGTTATAACATGTCTACACAGACCTGAGCTATAGATGTTATATCATGTCTACACAGACCTGAGCTGTAGATGTTATAACATGTCTACACAGACCTGAGCTATAGATGTTATATCATGTCTACACAGACCTGAGCTGTACATGTTATAACATGTCTACACAGACCTGAGCTGTAGATGTTATAACATGTCTACACAGACCTGAGCTATAGATGTTATAACATGTCTACACAGACCTGAGCTGTACATGTTATAACATGTCTACACAGACCTGAGCTGTAGATGTTATAACATGTCTACACAGACCTGAGCTATAGATGTTATAACATGTCTACACAGACCTGAGCTATAGATGTTATATCATGTCTACACAGACCTGAGCTGTAGATGTTATAACATGTCTACACAGACCTGAGCTATAGATGTTATATCATGTCTACACAGACCTGAGCTGTACATGTTATAACATGTCTACACAGACCTGAGCTGTAGATGTTATAACATGTCTACACAGACCTGAGCTATAGATGTTATAACATGTCTACACAGACCTGAGCTGTACATGTTATAACATGTCTACACAGACCTGAGCTGTAGATGTTATAACATGTCTACACAGACCTGAGCTATAGATGTTATAACATGTCTACACAGACTTGAGCTGTAGATGTTATAACATGTCTACACAGACCTGAGCTGTACATGTTATAACATGTCTACACAGACCTGAGCTATAGATGTTATAACATGTCTACACAGACCTGAGCTGTACATGTTATAACATGTCTACACAGACCTGAGCTGTAGATATTATAACATGTCTACACAGACCTGAGCTGTAGATGTTATAACATGTCTACACAGACCTGAGCTGTAGATGTTATAACATGTCTACACAGACCTGAGCTGTAGATGTTATAACATGTCTACACAGACCTGAGCTGTAGATATTATAACATGTCTACACAGACCTGAGCTGTAGATGTTATAACATGTCTACACAGACCTGAGCTGTAGATGTTATAACATGTCTACACAGACCTGAGCTGTAGATGTCTATTGAGAATAAGAGAGGCTGACTCAATTGATCCTCTGAAGAGGGGGGTGGTGGGATGAACTGATGGGATGAGAGAGGAGATAGAGAGCATATCAGGATCCTCTCGTCCTCTCGTCCTCTCGTCCTCTTGCTCCTCCTACCCCGCTCCCTCCGAGCTGTCATTGGTGACAGGTTGCCATGGAAACAGTGGGTGGATTTCCGCAAAGAAGTCAGAAATTAAGTGAGGAAGCCCATGTTGCCTGGATTCACACCAGTCAGTGAGGACTGGATTCACCCCAGCCAGTGAGGACTGGATTCACCCCAGCCAGTGAGGACTGGATTCACACCAGCCAGTGAGGACTGGATTCATCCCAGCCAGTGAGGACTGGATTCACCCCAGTCAGTGAGGACTGGATTCACACCAGTCAGTGAGGACTGGATTCACCCCAGCCAGTGAGGACTGGATTCACCCCAGCCAGTGAGGACTGGATTCACCCCAGCCAGTGAGGACTGGATTCATCCCAGCCAGTGAGGACTGGATTCACCCCAGTCAGTGAGGACTGGATTCACCCCAGTCAGTGAGGACTGGATTCACCCCAGTCAGTGAGGACTGGATTCACCCCAGCCAGTGAGGACTGGATTCACCCCAGCCAGTGAGGACTGGATTCATCCCAGCCAGTGAAGACTGGATTCACCCCAGCCAGTGAGGACTGGATTCACCCCAGCCGGTGAGGACTGGATTCACCCCAGTCAGTGAGGACTGGATTCACCCCAGCCAGTGAGGACTGGATTCACCCCAGCCAGTGAAGACTGGATTCACCTCAGCCAGTGAAGACTGGATTCACCCCAGTCAGTGAGGACTGGATTCACCCCAGTCAGTGAGAACTGGATTTACCCCAGCCAGTGAGGACTGGATTCACCCCAGTCAGTGAGGACTGGATTCACCCCAGTCAGTGAGGACTGGATTCACCCCAGCCAGTGAGGACTGGATTCACCCCAGCCAGTGAGGACTGGATTCACCCCAGCCAGTGAAGTAATCTCAGCCTACACTCAGTACAAGATACAACATTGTCCTACTAGTATGCACATGCAGAGAAAGACATTGTCAGGTCAGTTATATACAGAGAAAGACATTGTCAGGTCAGTTATATACAGAGAAAGACATTGTCAGGTCAGTTATATACAGAGAAAGACATTGTCAGAGGTCAGTTATATACAGAGAAAGACAGTCAGAGGTCAGTTATATACAGAGAAAGACAGTCAGAGGTCAGTTATATACAGAGAAAGACATTGTCAGAGGTCAGTTATATACAGAGAAAGACAGTCAGAGGTCAGTTATATACAGAGAAAGACAGTCAGAGGTCAGTTATATACAGAGAAAGACAGTCAGAGGTCAGTTATATACAGGGAAAGACAGTCAGAGGTCAGTTATATACAGAGAAAGACAGTCAGAGGTCAGTTATATACAGAGAAAGACAGTCAGAGGTCAGTTATATACAGAGAAAGACAGTCAGAGGTCAGTTATATACAGAGAAAGACATTGGATCTTGAAATAGAACCTTCTGCAGATGATGATCTCGTTTGGATCTTGTGTCACGACTTCCGCCGAAGTTGGTCCCTCTCCTTGTTCTGGCGGCGTTCGGCGGTCGACGTCACCGGCTTTCTAGTCGCCACCGATCCATGTTTCATTTTCGTTTCGTTTTGTCTTCATTATACACACCTGGTTTCCATTCCATAATCAATGTTTCTTATTTAATCCTCTGGCTTCCCTTTCTGTTTTGTGCGTGATTGTCGTTGTCATGTGGGTTCGTTATTTTTGTGCTCTGGATATCTGTATTTTTCCGTGTTGGAACATTGCTTGAATTTTGAGTAAATTCTGTTTATTACTCATACCTGTGTCCTGCGCCTGACTCCGCCTTATCCATTCACCAAACCGTTGAGACCGTGGGGCTCACAAGCAGCTACATCAATGGGAAACATTTGCATTTCTTGCAAATCCTTACCTGGCAACCAGGTATAAGCCATACTGACATCATTCCTTACCTGACAACCAGGTATAAACCATACTGACATCATTCCTTACCTGACAACCAGGTATAAACCATACTGACATCATTCCTTACCTGATAACCAGGTATAAACCATACTGACATCATTCCTTACCTGATAACCAGGTATAAACCATAATGACACCATTCCTTACCTGACAACCAGGTATAAACCATAATGACATCATTCCTTACCTGATAACCAGGTATAAACCATACTGACATCATTCCTTACCTGATAACCAGGTATAAACCATACTGACATCATTCCTTACCTGATAACCAGGTATAAACCATAATGACACCATTCCTTACCTGATAACCAGGTATAAACCATACTGACATCATTCCTTACCTGACAACCAGGTATAAACCATACTGACATCATTCCTTACCTGATAACCAGGTATAAACCATAATGACACCATTCCTTACCTGATAACCAGGTATAAGCCATACTGACATCATTCCTTACCTGACAACCAGGTATAAACCATAATGACATCATTCCTTACCTGATAACCAGGTATAAACCATACTGACATCATTCCTTACCTGATAACCAGGTATAAACCATACTGACATCATTCCTTACCTGATAACCAGGTATAAACCATACTGACATCATTCCTTACCTGATAACCAGGTATAAACCATACTGACATCATTCCTTACCAGATAACCAGGTATAATGGGACTATGCCTCCTTCTATTCAACAGACCTCTAAATGGAGACAGAAGTCACTTCACAGCTTTTTGATCCCACTGCAGTTGAAAGGTCAGAGAGCGTTTGAACTGCTGCACCAACCTCCAGGAGGCTCTCTCTCTCTCTCTCTCTCTCTCTCTCTCTCTCTCTCTCTCTCTCTCTCTCTCTCTCTCTCTCTCTCTCTCTCTCTCTCTCTCTCTTTCCCTCCCTCCCTCCCTCCCTCCCTCCCTCCCTCCCTCCCTCCCTCCCTCTCCCTCTCCAGCCCAACATTAAAGCACTGAGTCACTCGTTGATAAAGGATCAATCAATAATTTGAAAAAAAACACAAAACGGCAGCCGCCCAACTTGGTTTGCTATGAAGCTGACGATCAAAAACAGCTGTACATGTCACAGATTGGCCCTTTCATTAAGCTGCAGCACAAGAGACAGAAAAACTAGACAGGAAAAAAGGAGAGAGGAAGTAATCAATTGACTGATAGAGGGAGAGGAGAACGACACCTAAGAGATACAATCGCTGTATTTTGACAGGACCAAACGGTTAAGGTCAGTGAGGGTGGAGGTTATAGGTTCATGGGGGTAGAAAGAGGGTTCTAGATAGATATAACCAGTTTTAGCGCGGACAATGCCATTGAGGGCTTCCACCATTTAAAGTAGTCAACTGGGTGGTGATTCCTATAGGTTGCGAGCGAGCGATCAGCCATTGGTCAGAGTTTGGGCTGTGACGGTCATGGACTTTTGGATGACGGCTATTGGTCAGCCAAATGACTGCGGTCACCATTATAATAATTTGAATAGCAAAAATATAGATTTGTTTTTTCCCCCATGTCCATTTGGGTGGGGGGGGGGGGACTAAGCTAACACATGGAATTGTTTTAAGATGGTCATGCCATGGATCATTTAGGTAATTTATTTTGAATTTTAAGACCCATTTATATGTTAAAATATTGAATTTATATTGAATATAGGCCATAGAAACGCATTGAATAACACATTCATGAATGGCAAAAGAGAGAGTCCCAAAACATTATTATAAGAAGACAGGTTTTGAAGTGTCTGTCCTCTGATGCAGATGGGTTGGATAACATTAAAAAAAAATTGATTACTATATATTGTTTTCACCTTTATTTAACTAGGCAAGTCAGTTAAGAACAAATTCTTATTTACAATGACGGCCTACCACGGCCAAACCCTAACCCAGATGACGCTGGGCCAATTGTGCGCCGCCCCTTGGGACTCCCAATCACAGTGTCACGTTCCTGACCTGTTTTCTGTTTAGTTTTGTGTGTTAGTTGGTCAGGACGTGAGTTTGGGTGGGCATTCTATGTTGTCTGTTTCTATGTTGGTTTAGGGTTGCCTGGTATGGCTCTCAATTGGAGGCAGGTGTTTGGCGTTCCTCTAATTGAGAGTCATATTTAGGTAGGCTGTTCACAGTGTTTGTTTGTGGGTGGTTGTCTCCTGTGTCAGTGTTTGTCGCACCATACGGGACTGTTACGGTTTGTTCATTTCATGTAGGCTATTTTTTCCCTGTTCGTGCGTTCTCGTGTTTATGTATGTTCGTCGTTCAGGTCTGTCTACTTTCGTTTTGTTATTTTGTATCATTATCAAGTATAGTTCGTTTTCGTCTTGTCTTTAATAAATATTATGTGTTCACAACCCGCTGCGCCTTGGTTCGATCACTACTCCTCCTTTTCGGTAGAAGAGGAGGAGGACCGTCGTTACAGAACCACCCACCTATCCAGAGCCAAGCAGCGGTGTAAACGGAGTAAGGGACAGCGAAAGAAGGAGGAATGGACTTGGGACGATGTATTGGACGGTAAAGGTTGCTACACATGGGAGGAGATCCTGGCTGGAAGGGATCGCCTCCCATGGGAACAGGTGGAGGCACTGAGGAGAGCAGAGGCTACTGGGTTGAAGAACCGGAGTTATGAGGGGACGCGTCTTGCACGGAAGCCCGAAAAGCCCGTGAGTAACTCCCAAAAATTTCTTGGGGGGGGGGCTAAGGGGTTGTGGGCCAAGGGCAGGTAGGAGACCTGCGCCCACTTCCCAGGCTAACCGTGGAGAGCGGGAGTACGGGCAGACACCGTGTTACGCAGTAGAGCGCACGGTGTCTCCTGTACGAGTGCATAGCCCAGTGCGGGTTATTCCACCTCCCCGCACTGGTAGGGCTAGATTGAGTATTGAGCCAGGTGTCATGAGGCCGGCTCAACGCGTCTGGTCTCCAGTGCGTCTCCTCGGGCCGGCATACATGGCACCTGCCTTACGCATGGTTTCCCCGGTTCGCCTACATAGCCCGGTGCGGGTTATTCCACCTCCCCGCACTGGTCGGGTAACCGGGAGTATTCAACCAGGTAAGGTTGGGCAAGCTCAATGCTCAAGAGTGCCAGTACGCCTCCACGGTCCGGTATTTCCGGCACCACCTCCCCGCCCCAGCCTAGTACCTACAGTGCCTACATTACGCACTAGGCTACCAGTGCATTTCCAGAGCCCTGTTCCTCCTCCACGCACTCTCCCTATAGTGCGTGTATCCAGTTCGGTGCCTCCAGTTCCGGCACCACGCACTAAGCCTCCTGTGCGTCTCCAGAGCCCTGTACACACTGTTTCTTCTCCCCCTACTAATCCTGATGTGCTTGCCCTCAGCCCGGTGTCACCAGTGCCGGTACCACGCACCAGGTATAGAGTGGGCTTTGAGAGTCCAGTGTGCCCTGTCCCTGCTCCCCGCACTAGTATGAAGGTGCGTGTCCTTAGCCCGGTGCCTCCAGTTCCGGCACCACGCACCAGGTCTACAGTGCGCCTTATCCGGCCAGAGCCATCCGTCTCCCCAGCGCCATCTGAGCCATCCGTCTCCCGAGCGCCATCTGAGCCATCCGTCTCCCCAGCGCCGTCTGAGCCATCCGTCTACCCAGCGCCATCTGAGCCATCCGTCTCCCCAGCGCCGTCTGAGCCATCCGTCTGCAATGAGCCTGCAAAGCCGCCCGTCTGCCATGAGCCTACAGAGCCGTCCGCCAGACAGGAGCCGCTAGAGCCGTCCGCCAGACAGGAGCCGCTAGAGCCGCCCGTCAGACAGGAGCCGCTAGAGCCGCCCGTCAGACAGGATCTGCCAGAGCCGCCAACCAGACAGGATCTGCCAGAGCCGCCAACCAGACAGGATCTGCCAGAGCCGCCAATCAGACAGGATCTGCCAGAGCCGCCAATCAGACAGGATCTGCCAGAGCCGCCAGCCAGACAGGATCTGCCAGAGCCGCCAGCCAGACAGGATCTGCCAGAGCCGTCAGCGAGCCATGAGCAGCCAGAGCCGTCAGCGAGCCATGAGCAGCCAGAGCCGTCAGCGAGCCATGAGCAGCCAGAGCCGTCAGAGAGCCATGAGCAGCCAGAGCCGTCAGAGAGCCATGAGCAGCCAGAGCCGTCAGCCTGCCATGAGCGTCCAGAGCCGTCAGCCTGCCATGAGCGTCCAGAGCCGTCAGCCTGCCATGAGCGTCCAGAGCCGTCAGCCTGCCATGAGCGTCCAGAGCCGTCAGCCTGCCATGAGCGTCCAGAGCCGTCAGTCAGCCATGAGCTGTCCCTCAGCCAGAAGCGGCTAGTAATTCAGAACTGCCCCTCAGTCCAGAGCTGTCTCTCTGTCCGGAGCTGCCCTTCAGTCCGGAGTTGCCCCTCTATCCTGAGCTACCTCTTTATCCTGAGCTACCTCTCTCTCCTAAGCTATCCCTCTGTCCTGAGCTATCCCTATGTCCTGAACTACCTTGTCCCAGAGCTGTCCTTGATTCTGGTGTTGCCCCTAAATTTAGGTGGGGTTATTTGGAGGGTGGTCATTGTGGGGAGGCTAAGGAAGCGGGGATTGATTATGGTGGGGTGGGAACCACGCCCGGAGCCTAAGCCACCACCGTGGTCAGATGCCCACCCAGACCCTCCCCTGGACTTTTTGGTGATGCGTTCGGAGTACGCATCTTGAGGGGGGGGTTATGTCACGTTCCTGACCTGTTTTCTGTTTAGTTTTGTGTGTTAGTTGGTCAGGACGTGAGTTTGGGTGGGCATTCTATGTTGTCTGTTTCTATGTTGGTTTAGGGTTGCCTGGTATGGCTCTCAATTGGAGGCAGGTGTTTGGCGTTCCTCTAATTGAGAGTCATATTTAGGTAGGCTGTTCACAGTGTTTGTTTGTGGGTGGTTGTCTCCTGTGTCAGTGTTTGTCGCACCATACGGGACTGTTACGGTTTGTTCATTTCATGTAGGCTATTTTTTCCCTGTTCGTGCGTTCTCGTGTTTATGTATGTTCGTCGTTCAGGTCTGTCTACTTTCGTTTTGTTATTTTGTATCATTATCAAGTATAGTTCGTTTTCGTCTTGTCTTTAATAAATATTATGTGTTCACAACCCGCTGCGCCTTGGTTCGATCACTACTCCTCCTTTTCGGTAGAAGAGGAGGAGGACCGTCGTTACACACAGCCGGTTGTGATACAGCCTGGAATCAAACCAGGGCACTGAGATGCAGTGCCTTAGACCGCTGCGCCACTCGGGAGCCCCCCAAAAAGATGGGGCCCACAGATATGGCCGCTCTGCTTCTAGATCCTAAGCAACTTTGCAGTATTTTCTTTTTTTGTGTGTTATTTCTTCCATTATTAGCCCAGAATATTTTTTATGCTACACGTTCCTCGGCGTACACATCACTGACGATCTGAAAGGGTCCATCCTCACAGACAGTGTGGTGAAGAAGGCGCAACAGAGCCTCTTCAACCTCAGGAGGCTGAAGAAATTTGGCTTGGCCCCTAAAACCCTCACAAACGCACAATTGAGCACATCCTGTCGGGCTGTATCACCGCCTGGTACGGCAACTGCACCACCCACAACCGCAAGGCTCTCTAGTGGGTGGTGCGGTCTGCCCAACGCGTCACCGGGGTCAAACTACCTGCCCTCCAGGACACCTACATCACCGATGTCACAGGAAGGCCAAAAAGATCATCAAGAACATCAACCACCCAAGCCACGGCTTCTTCACCCCGCTATCATCCAGAAGGCGAGGTCAGTATAGGTGCATCAAAGCTGGGACCCAGAGACTGAAAAACAGCTTCTATCTCAAGGCCATCAGACTGTTAAATAGCCATCACTAGCCGGCTTCCACCCAGTTACGCAACCCTGCACCTTAGAGGCTGCTGCCCTATATACAGTGGGGAGAACAAGTATTTGATACACTGCCGATTTTGCAGGTTTTCCTACTTACAAAGCATGTAGAGGTCTGTAATTTTTATCATAGGTACACTTCAACTGTGAGAGACGGAATCTAAAACAAAAATCCAGAAAATCACATTGTATGATTTTTAAATAATTAATTTGCATTTTATTGCATGACATAAGTATTTGATCACCTACCAACCAGTAAGAATTCCGGCTCTCACAGACCTGTTAGTTTTTCTTTAAGAAGCCCTCCTGTTCTCCACTCATTACCTGTATTAACTGCACCTGTTTGAACTCGTTACCTGTATAAAAGACACCTGTCCACACACTCAATCAAACAGACTCCAACCTCTCCACAATGGCCAAGACGAGAGAGCTGTGTAAGGACATCAGGGAAAAAATTGTAGGCCTGCACAAGGCTGGGATGGGCTACAGGACAATAGGCAAGCAGCTTGGTGAGAAGGCAACAACTGTTGGCGCAATTATTAGAAAATGGAAGAAGTTCAAGATGACGGTCAATCACCCTCGGTCTGGGGCTCCATGCAAGATCTCACCTCGTGGGGCATCAATGATCATGAGGAAGGTGAGGGATCAGCCCAGAACTACACAGCAGGACCTGGTCAATGACCTGAAGAGAGCTGGGACCACAGTCTCAAAGAAAACCATTAGTAACACACTACGCCGTCATGGATTAAAATCCTGCAGCGCACGCAAGGTCCCCCTGCTCAAGCCAGCGCATGTCCAGGCCCGTCTGAAGTTTGCCAATGACCATCTGGATGATCCAGAGGAGGAATGGGAGAAGGTCATGTGGTCTGATGAGACAAAAATAGAGCTTTTTGGTCTAAACTCCACTCGCCGTGTTTGGAGGAGGAAGAAGGATGAGTACAACCCCAAGAACACCATCCCAACCGTGAAGCATGGAGGTGGAAACATCATTCTTTGGGGATGCTATCTGCAAAGGGGACAGGACGACTGCACCGTATTGAGGGGAGGATGGATGGGGCCATGTATCGCGAGATCTTGGCCAACAACCTCCTACCCTCAGTAAGAGCATTGAAGATGGGTCGTGGCTGGGTCTTCCAGCATGACAACGACCCGAAACACACAGCCAGGGCAACAAAGGAGTGGCTCCGTAAGAAGCATCTCAAGGTCCTGGAGTGGCCTAGCCAGTCTCCAGACCTGAACCCAATAGAAAATCTTTGGAGGGAGCTGAAAGTCCGTATTGCCCAGCGACAGCCCCGAAACCTGAAGGATCTGGAGAAGGTCTGTATGGAGGAGTGGGCCAAAATCCCTGCTGCAGTGTGTGCAAACCTGGTCAAGAACTACAGGAAACGTATGACCTCTGTAATTGCAAACAAAGGTTTCTGTACCAAATATTAAGTTCTGCTTTTCTGATGTATCAAATACTTATGTCATGCAATAAAATGCAAATTAATTACTTCAAAATCATACAATGTGATTTTCTGGATTTTTGTTTTAGATTCCGTCTCTCACAGTTGAAGTGTACCTATGATAGAAATTACAGACCTCTACATGCTTTGTAAGTAGGAAAACCTGCAAAATCGGCAGTGTATCAAATACTTGTTCTCCCCACTGTACATCGACTTGGAATCACTGGCCACTTTAATAATGGAACACTAGTCGCTTTAATAATGTTTAAATAATGTTTACATACTGCTTTTGTAACGATGTGCGCTGAGAGTCGGGAAGCAAGTACAGGCAGTGAGTGTTTTAATAAATAAACAAAACAATTAACACGAAACACAAACAACGCACCGACATGAAAACAGAGTCAATAACACCTGAGGAAAGAACCAAGGGGAGTGACAGATATAGAGAAGATAATCAAGGAGGTGATGGAGTCCAGGTGAGTGTCATGTGACGCTGGTGCGCTTGACGATGGTGACAGGTGTGCAGGATAATCATCAGCCTGATGACCTAGAGGCCGGAGAGGGAGTACACCTGACTGCTTTACTCATTTCATATGTATATACTCTATTCTACTCTACTGTATTTTAGTCAATGCCATTCCGACATCGCTCAATCTAATATTTATAAATATCTTAATTCCATTCTTTTACTTTCAGATTTGTTTGTATTGTTGTAAATTGTTAGATACTACTACACTGTTGGAGCTAGGAACACAAGCATTTCGCTACACCCACAATAACATCTGCTAAACCAATGTGACCAATAAAGTTTGATTTGATTTGAAATGAAATGAGGAAGACACATTTCAGGTGAATGCATTAAATTTTATGACTCAGGTATCCCCCTTTCCCTTTCATTATGGAGATATATATATATATATTTTTTTACACATATTTAACCCCTTGTTTTTATTGGCACAAAACTACCTCCATTCTTCCATTGGTTTCTATGGGTTACCTTCAGACGAGTCCCATGACACTTGTGGTGGTTGCAGAGCAAAACAGAGAACACCATTGTGTTGGTGAGAGTTTCCCCTTTCCCAGTGGTGGAAAAAGTAACCAACTGTCATACTTGAGTAAAAGTATAGATACCTTAATTGAAAATTACTCAAGTAAAAGTAAAAGTCACCCAGTAAAATTCTACTTGAGTAAAATAGTAAAAGTACACTTAAGTATCAAAAGTAAAAGTATAAATCATTAAAAATTCCTTATATTAAGCAAACCAGATGGCACCAATTATTTTTTTATATACGGAAAGCCAGGGGCACACTCCAACATTCAGACATCATTTACAAAGGAAGAATGCGTGTTTAGTGAGTCCACCAGATCAGAGGCAGTAAGGATGACCAGGGATGTTCTCTATTTAGTGAGTCCACCAGATCAGAGGCAGTAGGGATGACCAGGGATGTTCTCTGTTTAGTGAATCCACCAGATCAGAGGCAGTAGGGATGACCAGGGATGTTCTCTGTTTAGTGAGTCCTCCAGATCAGAGGCAGTAGGGATGACCAGGGACGTTCTCTGTTTAGTGAGTCCGTCAGATCAGAGGCAGTAGGGATGACCAGGGATGTTCTCTGTTTACTGAGTCCTCCAGATCAGAGGCAGTAGGGATGACCAGGGATGTTCTCTGTTTAGTGAGTCCTCCAGATCAGAGGCAGTAGGGATGACCAGGGATGTTCTCTGTTTACTGAGTCCTCCAGATCAGAGGCAGTAGGGATGACCAGGGATGTTCTTTGTTTACTGAGTCCTCCAGATCAGAGGCAGTAGGGATGACCAGGGATGTTCTCTGTTTAGTGAGTCCACCAGATCAGAGGCAGTAGGGATGACCAGGGATGTTCTCTGTTTAGTGAATCCACCAGATCAGAGGCAGTAGGGATGACCAGGGATGTTCTCTGTTTAGTGAGTCCTCCAGATCAGAGGCAGTAGGGATGACCAGGGATGTTCTCTGTTTAGTGAGTCCGTCAGATCAGAGGCAGTAGGGATGACCAGGGATGTTCTCTGTTTACTGAGTCCTCCAGATCAGAGGCAGTAGGGATGACCAGGGATGTTCTCTGTTTACTGAGTCCTCCAGATCAGAGGCAGTAGGGATGACCAGGGATGTTCTCTGTTTACTGAGTCCTCCAGATCAGAGGCAGTAGGGATGACCAGGGATGTTCTCTGTTTAGTGAGTCCTCCAGATCAGAGGCAGTAGGGATGACCAGGGATGTTCTCTGTTTACTGAGTCCTCCAGATCAGAGGCAGTAGGGATGACCAGGGATGTTCTCTGTTTACTGAGTCCACCAGATCAGAGGCAGAAGGGATGACCAGGGATGTTCTCTGTTTACTGAGTCCTCCAGATCAGAGGCAGTAGGGATGACCAGGGATGTTCTCTTGATAAGTGAATGAATTGGACTATTTCCTGTCCTGCTAAGCATTCAATATGTAACAAGTACTTTTGGGTGTCAAGGAAAATGTATTGAGTAAAAAAAACATAATAAAAGGTACAATGTTTTGTTTTAGGAATGTAGTGAAGTAAAAGTAGTCAAAAATATAAAAGTAAAGTAAAGTACAGATACCCCCAAAAACACAACTTAAGTAGTACTTTAAATTATTTTTTACTTAAATACTTTACACCACTACCCATTCCGCAGCGGGGCAATATTAGTTTGTACTGCACCTCAAACGTGTTTTTGACGTTACAGACGTCAAGTTTTGCACGAGTCCCGTGACACTTGTGAGGGTAGTAGAGAAAAACGGAGAACACCGTCATGTTCAGGAGAGTGGTCACAATAGTTTTGTAATCCAAACCGTTCGGACGCTACATACATTTTCGTAAGAAGACCAATTTTTCCTGAGCGGTATGACGGCTGCGTGGGCCCATGGTGTTTATACTTGCGTACTATTGTTTGTACAGATGAACGTGCTACCTTCAGGTGTTTGGAAATTGCTCCCAAGGATGAACCAGACTTGTGGTGGGCTACAATTTTTCTTCTAAGGTCTTGGCTGATTTCTTTTGATTTTCCCATGATGTTAAGCAAAGAGGCACTGGGTTTGAAGGTAGGCCTTGAAATACATCCACAGGTACACATCCAATTGACTCAAATGATGTCAATTAGCCTATCAGAAGCTTCTAAAGCCATGACATCATTTTCTGGAATTTTCCAAGCTGTTTGAAGGCACAGTCAACTTAGTGTATGTAAACTTCTGACCCACCGGAATTGTGATACAGTGAATTATAAGTGAAATAATCTGTATGTAAACAATTGTTGGAAAAATGACTTGCCAAAACTATAGTTTGGACACATCTACTCATTCCAGAGTTTTTCTTTATTTTTACTATTTTCTACATCGTAGAATAATAGTGAAGACATCAAAACTATAAAATAAC